>NC_060162.1:3374225-3396141 GCF_021292245.1 Micropterus dolomieu | reverse complement strand
AGCATTTTACAGTCAGTAAAATTGTCCCTTATCTGCCAGGAGCCGCTACGCCGACCTAACGTCACATCATTTGTTACGTCAACAAAGCATGAAGAAGAGAGTCCTTCTGTTTCCAGTGCTGGACCGTGGCGGCAAACGCTCCAAAGTTTGGCTTAGCTTCACTAAAAAAAGAGAACGACAGAGCAAAATGCAACAGCTGCAGTAAGGAGGTTTGGTGCGAGGGAGGAAGCAGCTCCAACATGACGAAGCGTTTACTTCAGCACGAATCTGAAGGAACGCGCCGTGTTCAACGTGTCTCGTTCTCCCAGCTACAATGACGCTCCAGATCCAGCTAACGCTAACAGTAGCAACACACAGTACAAAACACAGGTGAGCTGACGTTCACCTTTTTATACTGAAGGGAAACAAATGATGTGAAATGGTTCAATATATATTTTTCTCTCCAGAGACGCCCCTCTGGTATAGAGACGTCTTTCACTTTACCCATGAAGGGGAAGATGAGGCAGGAGGAAGAGGGTGAAGGTCACCAAGCGCTGAAGGGATCTGTTGTGAATTAATCAGAACCGAGATTCGATAAACAGATTTGAAAATTAGAATCCGAATCGGATAAATGGATAAATGGTCTTTATTGGGGATGATCCGCTCACTTTCAGTCACCATGCTTTGTAGTAGCCTACACCAACGAAGAAGAAGAAACTCAACACGGTGGAACATAGAAACGCCAGAATGACTCATTTCCAGGAAAAGTGGCTTTGATAAGACCCGTGCGTTTGAATTCTGCTTCTCGGTTCCTAACTTTCTGCATATTTCAGCTCCTGATTGAACTGCAGTGAGCATTTTACAGTCAGTAAAATTGTCCCTTATCTGCCAGGAGCCGCTACGCCGACCTAACGTCACATCATTTGTTACGTCAACAAAGCATGAAGAAGAGAGTCCTTCTGTTTCCAGTGCTGGACCGTGGCGGCAAACGCTCCAAAGTTTGGCTTAGCTTCACTAAAAAAAGAGAACGACAGAGCAAAATGCAACAGCTGCAGTAAGGAGGTTTGGTGCGAGGGAGGAAGCAGCTCCAACATGACGAAGCGTTTACTTCAGCACGAATCTGAAGGAACGCGCCGTGTTCAACGTGTCTCGTTCTCCCAGCTACAATGACGCTCCAGATCCAGCTAACGCTAACAGTAGCAACACACAGTACAAAACACAGGTGAGCTGACGTTCACCTTTTTATACTGAAGGGAAACAAATGATGTGAAATGGTTCAATATATATTTTTCTCTCCAGAGACGCCCCTCTGGTATAGAGACGTCTTTCACTTTACCCATGAAGGGGAAGATGAGGCAGGAGGAAGAGGGTGAAGGTCACCGAGCGCTGAAGGGATCTGTTGTGAATTAATCAGAACCGAGATTCGATAAACAGATTTGAAAATTAGAATCCGAATCGGATAAATGGATAAATGGTCTTTATTGGGGATGATCCGCTCACTTTCAGTCACCATGCTTTGTAGTAGCCTACACCAACGAAGAAGAAGAAACTCAACACGGTGGAACATAGAAACGCCAGAATGACTCATTTCAATAGACTAAATTGTGTAAAATTCTGCAGCGTATCTACTTCCTCCTGTCACACAAGCGGATTAAACTCTATAACTTGCAGTCTCTTGAATCCAGTACTGCTTGTGAAAATGTATTCTGTGCTCCATAAGCGGATGTAGCGTGGGTGCGTGGGTGCGTGGGTGGACTAAGTTTAGCTCTATTGATTGTTGTGGACATGAACAAACACCAGCGGTACATGACGCTGCGGTATATCTGCAGAATTCAGCAGCTCTTATCAAATGAAACCGTCTCGTCACTCATGGTTTCAATGGTAAACCACCACAAGGGTGACAATTACCAACAAACACACTAGAGACACCTTTTAATAAACATATATCATAAAGTATTTCAAATAAATGGCAAACTTATTAGCACATTTTAACAAAACTCCCTTCACCGTCGTGCATCATGGGAATTCTGAGGGAGGGGCGTAGGCTGCGTGTTCGCAGCGGTTTATTTACGGTGTCAAAGTCCACAGGAAGCCTCTCGGTGTTTCAGCAGGGGAGCATCTTGCCCGCTTTCGTTTCTCGTCTTGACGGGTGCAACTACCACAGGGAGCATTTCAGAATAAGAGCGTTTTGCCTGCCGGATTTTGCCGACATGTTTAGATTTTGTTGATTTGGTGATTGGTGCTTTTTGTGCTTCTATGATTAAGTTGGCTACGTAGTTGAATTGTTTCTTTTTTGTCTGATTTAGCTGTTTTTATTGTTGATAAACAGGACGGAAGTCTTGTAACAGGTATTTTATTTTGAAAGTTGACCGAATCCTCTGCCGTTTCTGTGTCTGACTTCCTGCTCGGTTCATCTGCTCTGTGCTGCTTGGCGCTGGGACTCTTCTGGGACGCACTGCAGCGCTTCTGGTTTGAGCACAAACATTTAGTAGAATGGCTGCAATCAGCTCTGGCAGCAGAGAAGCAGACAGACTCTGTGGACTTTCAGAGTGAGTCTGGGGTCATGTAAACTTGGTTAATACGACTTTGTAGCAGGATGAAGCTCCGCCCCCGCTGTGCTCAAGTAAAAAATAAATGATGTGTGCATGCAAGAGGATTTTTGGTTTGTGTGTGTTTTTAATCAATCTCTCTGTCTGTCTGTCTGTCTGCAGTATCTGCCCTTTCAGTGGCCTCTGCTAGACGTACCAGGAAGATCATCTATCAGAGACTCTGCTACTCCGACACACCTGGTAAGATTAACCACACACGCTATGACATACATGCAGTACTTCCTGTACATCATGATATCAATGAAGTGCAGTGAATGAATCTGTGCGTCCATGCAGCTGATCAGTAATCAGATTTCTCTCCGACGTGGAACAAGCCGGTGTCAACGATGCGTCGGCGAGACTGTTTGATACGTCGTTGAGTAGTTTTGATTGATTCGACTGTTTGGCCTCCCCTGCAGACCAGGACCAGTTCCAGCTCCTTCAGTTCCTGCAGTTGTTGTTGTGATACAGATCATTTATCTTTTCGCTGTTTTTATGTAAATCACTTTGATCTGCTTTTGTATGAGATGGTGCTTCATAAAAATAACATTTGAATTAAACGGTTGTGGATTTAAAAAAAACACACCACCGATCTGAGAGATAAACGTCTCGGGAATCCTGAAATGAGCAGTAGTGAATGTTATCGGATGATGTTGTGGCTTTCCATCAAACAGGGATTTCCTGGAATAGTTTTACTTCCTTAAAAAAAAAAAGAAATTTATAGCGGCTTTACTGTTTGTTGCACAAGTAGATGTAAATAAAACCTCGCATTTTAAAACTACCCCACCCTTGCTATAAATTACACCTGCCTTTGATTCCTGATAACTTTCTGTGGTTAGAATGATTATATTTTGCCGCAGCATCATATTTCAACAAGCAGGAAACGGGTTGTTCCCTCTGGGGAAAAAGAAGCACAAAATGAACTGATGGAGGTAAATAAAACATTAATACTTTCTTGCTACAGTTAACTAAAGAAGAAACTAAACAGAAGCCTTTCAGTCATGATGTTTTTTTGAGATGGGATGCTCCCGTCTTTACTGACAGCAATATCTTGCAGTAATAATTAAGTTATTGTCTTTGCATCTCTTGTCATAAATGGAGAAAAAAAGAAAATATGTAAGAACATCCACCTACAATTGCTGAGAAAAGGCATCATGTAGTTTGTGCATTTAGAGAAAGTGACATTCACAAACTTATCACCTGTTTCCTCTTACATTAAAATCATCTTTAAAAAGAAATGATGTAAACAGACATACTGATGCTCCTTCATTAATAATTTAAAAGTGTATTAAAAAGCATCTGCTGATACACTTCCTTTCACGTTAAAAACTCCAGAGTTGGATTAATAGTGCAGCAGTAAAGCTACGTGGTCTTCAGGTAAATTCAGCTCAGCTTTATTGGCATGAATGTTAAACAACAATATTGCCAGAGCTCAAAATATAATAGAAAAGAACAATTCATTTAATAAAATTCATAAAATAAAACAGTAAGTGTGGGGGAAAAAAATAATAATAAAAAAATTAATATATAAATAAATAAAATAAAACAGTAAGTGTGTAAAAAAATAAAAAAATAAAAAAATTAATATATAAATAAATAAAATAAAACCGTAAGTGTGTGTTTATAAATTAAAGCTTAAAAAATAAAATAAAAATAGCAAATATAAAAATAAACTAATACTTGAAAATAAAACTGTAAAAAAAAAATAAAGTCTTATTTGTCTTCATTTTTATAAAGCCATTCACGTCTTGTCGGGAACTTCAAGTGGAACACACACTTTTTAACTTGTTGCTGGAACGTGAAAACAATGACAATATATCTGTCGTGTTCGTGAAAAATGTATTTCAGTTTGTGAGAAATTGTTAGGGGAAGTTCTGACCCCTGGTGGACAGATGACACCACTGCGTCTCCACTAATCACCTGCTGTGTCTCTCTCTAGTCTAACAATGTGCCGGTGGTGCAGCACCCTCACATGACCCACCTCCATCCTCTGCTGTCCTACAGCCCAGAGGCCTTCTCCCCTCAGCGGGCCTCTCCTGGCTTCTCCCCTGACGCAGGTAAGCAGTGTAGTCTCAAAATCCTAAATGTTTCCGAGCTTGCGTCGGAGCGCGCACACTGGTGAATATAACTCGTACCTGTGTGAGTCTCACCTGTGCTGCTGTCCGTGCAGCTGGTATGTCGAGGACCCCCCACGCGGCCTGCTACCCCGTCTCTCCCGGAGGCATGGCTCAGATCCCGCACCCTCTTGGATGGCTGTGAGTAAAACACACATACTGTAAATGTAAACAAACGGCTGTCTTGATTTTTACGTGTTGGGAAAGATGGCAGGACGTTTGACGGCCTCTTTGTGTTTTGGTCCGTGCAGGCAGGGACAGTCGATGTATCCCATCGCAGGGAGCTTCTCTCCTGCGGCCCTCGCTATGAACGCTTCCATGTCGAGGTGAGAGTGTGTTTTGCTTTAAAGTCGTTTTAAATCTCGGTGTCACTTTTGATACAGATCTGTAGCTCGATTAAAGAATGTTGTCCAGTTGTGTTTCCTGTTGATTTATAAAGTTTTACATTTTAGTCTTCTGATTTACTTTTTTAAATGTTTTTAATGGCCTTTCTTCAAATGATTTCACTGACTTGTTGCCCGTTGAGACCACTCGGGCCACATCCCGAAAACCACCATGAAAACATTCTCAAATAAAAGCACCTGACAATTTATAGACCATTGTTTATTCTCATACATTTTCAGCTTTATACTTAAAACTGTTTCCCAAATATTGTAAATTTACTCTAAAAATATTACAACTTTGTTCTCAAAATATCATAACTTTGTGTCTCTTAACTGTCCAGCTTTATTCTCAAAATATTATGACATTTTCTCGTAAAACTTTTGTTTTGAAATATTTTGACTTGTGTCCATTAATCTGCTATGAAATAGTCATCATGATTTTTAGCCCCACGATATTATTTAACATTTTTCTTTTCCCCATAAAGCACAAAGAAATTTAGGCCTGCAGTGAAATGTTCACGTAACAATTTATTGCTGTGTGTGTGTGTGTGTGTGCTCCTTGTGCACACCAGCACAGCCCACACCACACTTAATGTAAACAAGATTATTGAACAATATTTATTACAATTACTTTAATTAATAAAAACAGAACAGGGGGAGCGTGTTGCTCAGGAGGAGGTGGCTAGAAGGAGAACTTATTGTCACAATGACTTCTTGACTCTGGCTAAATCTACATCTGTCTCTATCCACAACCTGGAGGAGGAACTAGTTTAAATTAGTGTATTAGTATAATATTGAAACATTAAATTAAAAGTATAATGTTCATTTAATAGTATACTGTTAGTATAAAAAATATATTAATCGTATGACGTTACTGTATTATAATTTCATATGATGTGCAGGCTTTTCAAGTAAAGTTTGTTATTAGTAGTATTTATTTTTTTCCATCTTTGGTGAATACGTAAGATGAGACTTTATTGATCCCACACTGGGGAAATTCACCTGTTACAGCAGCTACAGATACAACAAAGCAGATTAGAATATACACAGTAAATAAAAACAGAATAGATGAGCTATGTGTACACTATATGCACCTTTTATACACAGAGGTGATTGATGTTGTGCAGGTAGCTGCACGGTGTAGAAATAAATATTAATGTAAATAAAAAGTTTACTGATGTTTGCTTTATGGGGACTGGCTCCTGATCTGTGGTATCAAATTGAGCGTTTCGTGTGTGTGTGTGTGTGTGTGTGTGTGTGTGTGTGTGTGTGTGTGTGTGCAGCCTAGTGTCGAGCGGCTTCTCTCCTCGTTTGGTGCCGACCCCCCAGTCGTCCATTCCCCATCCCGCCATCGTCCCCACGGGGATCAAGCAGGAGCCTGGATGCAGCAGCCAGCCTGGGTAACGAAATCTAAATCACTTAACTCCTATATTCCTTCATTTATTGATGCCTCCAACGCAGAAAGAAACCACACACTTAAAGGGATGCTATGCGGTTCTGCAAACTCATGAACGCACATTGCCATGGTAACCAGCCCTACTCTGCTGAAATATAGCAGAATCTACAGCGTCTGCTGCCCGAGAGCACGTTGGCCTCAATAAGAGGGCGTGTTTTAGCAGCACTGTAGACAATATTTAAATATTCACTGAAGCAAAATACTTTTCTAAGCCTAAATCTAAGACACGGAGTCTAGTTTATTTATCGGTAGGATTATCGAGGAAGTTACAATTAGTGAACAAACATCATGAATCGAACAATGTGTGTAAGCTCACAAACGCAGAATCCAAAACACAACAGAGTAAAAAAACTTGCGAGTTATTTGAAATAGTTTTTACAAAAATACAGTGACTGAAAAGAGCTGGGAAGCACAGGAGCGACTGTTTATCTCCAGAGCCGAAGTCAAAGCGAACTGTGGGGCTAACCTCCTTCACTCTTTATTCAACAGTTAGCAGCAACACACAGGAGCTCCTCTTTCGTCCTGACAAGCTGCAGTCTTTATTCACTGGCCTCTGTAACTTCTACTGTACATTTACTGCTGAACAAGGTGCTGACCCGTTTCCCTCTATTCACACACGCACTCAACACGCTAACAAAGCTAACCAGCTGGGATCATCACAAACATGACAACAGACAGACAAGACTGTAACACTGAAGCTGTTGTTCATGTGGAACAGCAAAGCTAACTTTACTCACCTGTCCAGCAGAAACTGAGCAACCTCAGCATCGGTTTTCATTCCTTTCAAATCTCGTAGATTTATCCAGCAATGAAACCCTTCACAGATGTTAACGCAGGTCTTCCCCTCGCCTGGTCATATAAGTTGTCTCACAGTTCCTCAGACATTTCCCTCTGTGGCTGTTTCTCAGTTATCTTCACAGCTAAAGTCCCGTAATGAGTCCAGCATGTTCGAACGTACCGCTGTTTGTTTACATTCTCTCTCCCACTGCTTCGAGCGCGCCACCAACACCTGCTGCTCGCTCAGAGCAGCTTTGTTTGTGCTCAATTTACAGACCCGGGGCTGTCAGAGCACACGAAAAACAGAGCTAACGACCCATGAGGAAATATTTGCCGAATTTAACAAAAAGCGTATTGGATAAGAATCGTATCCCTTTAATCAGATCACAAATACCATATGTGTCTTCTCTAGCGGAAGTCGTTGGATTAAAGGTTTTTCTACCAAGATGCCTGCATGAACAGGAACTTAAGCTCATCCTACTGTGTCTGTAACGTGCGCTTCTACTCTGTCTGTTTCCCTGTCCCTGCAGGAAGTCGATGCCTGAACCCCCGCCAGAGAAAGAAGATGATAGGAAGCCTCATATCAAGAAGCCGCTGAATGCTTTCATGCTGTACATGAGGGAGGAGAGGCCCCAAGTGGTCGCTCAGTGCAAAGTTAAAGAGAGCGCGACCATCAACCAAATACTAGGACAGAGGGTTAGTGTGTTAACTTGTGCATGGACCTGTGTGCAGCCATTTCGAGCATAAAGTCGAAGATCTGCCCTCAAAAAGCTTTAATATTTCTTAATCTGAAGGAAAATGTGTGTCACAATTCACTGTTGTCGCACTGCAGAGACGTCCTGGCCTACACATCATATTCTACAAACTTAAGAAAACATATTTATTTGGTGCAGATCCCTTCAAAAATCAGACCATAATCATCATTAAATGTGTTTTTATATGAAAATAATTATGTAAACAATGATCATTGTCCCCTAGAATCGCAATATCAGTCCAAGAAATCGTAATTATTTTTTTCAGAATTGTTTATATTCATTATATCACGTCATGATATTTTATCATAAAGTGGTACTATTTCAAGTTCCTGGGTTTTAATACTTCTATGGTAAATTAATAGATAGATTTAATAGGAAATAATCTTAATATTCTGAGAATTAAGTTAAAATTCTGCCAGGAGGAAAAAAAAGTTGTAATATTTTGAAAATAAAGTTTAAAATATACACGAAAAATGTCAAAATACTTTGAGAAGAAAGTTTAAAATTTAGGAGGCAAAAAAAAAAATCATAGTTTGATCATAAAGTAATAATATTTCAAGGACAAGGTTTCTGTATAAAGTTGTAAAATTCAAGAGAAAGAAGTCACAACAGTTTGTGTAAAACATTTTCTTTTTCTGTGTTAATATTTATGCATCTGTCTTTGCGTGTGTGTGTGTGTGTGTTTCATGTTTTTAGTTCCTGAACGCACACCAACTGATGGGGACAATAATTAGGTCCCGACGGGTAGAGACTGCTTTTTGAGGGTTAAGATAAGTCTTAGAGTTCAGGTGACAGGTTAGGGTTAAAGTTAAAGTCAGGGTTAGTGGCCTAGGGAATGCATGTCAGTGAGATGTCCCCACAGGTATAGTGGAACAAGTGTGTGTGTGTGACTGTGTTTCGTTTTCTGCGCACAGTGGCATTCGTTGTCCAAAGAGGAACAGGCCAAATATTACGAACTGGCTCGCAAAGAGAGACTCCTCCACTCCAAGCTGTACCCCGGCTGGTCGGCCAGAGACAACTACGTGAGTACAGCTGCTCACGTCCAACCCAAACAGCTGTGTGTTCACGCCGCCGCGCTGCATTACTGCTCCCGGTGTCGTTTACAGCTGATGGAAAGTTTCATGTGTTTTGTTTTTTGTGCAGGGTAAAAAGAAGAAGAGGAAGAGGGCTAAGAGTGAAACTCAGGCTGAAGGTAAGACGATGCTGCCGCAGTCAGAGAGCGTCTTCGATCAGTAATGGACCTGATTTAGTTTGCAGGTTGTAGAAATTTCCTCGAGTCTCCAGGAGTCTACATTTCATTACAACTCACTGATTGGACAGCTGTGGAGATTCATCAGGACCCACGTGGGGAAATCAAATTCTAGTGACTGACAGAAGTTTACGCAGCCCTTTAATGCCTCTGATGTGTATCACAAAGACATTATAAGTCTTATTAGACTGCAGTTCAACTACATAATGACGTAGAAGCAGGAGGCGTGTTGTACTGAGACCACCTCTTCAAGGGGGAGTGCAATTGCTGCATTCACACCTGCCCAAACGAACTGCACTGAGGTGGGAAACAAACTCCAGTGCGATTCAGCCGAACTACATGAGGCAGGTGTGAAAGCCCAGTTGTAAAATAGACAATAAAGCAGCGTTTGCTTTAGAGCAGAGGTCACTAATTGGCAGACCTGGGATCCAGATCCCGACCCAGCCACCCTGTCCTCTCCAGACCCCCGACCCACAGCCGGTTCATTGAGAATTACCACCTTGTGACAGAGCGTTTCTATTTTACTGTACTGGTTTAGCGTCTCAGGAAACTCACAGACCAATTGACCCTTCGCTAAGCCACGCCCCAAACACACAGCTGCCCAATCACAGCGCAGTATAGGCCTCGCGCTAACTGAGGTCGGACATTTTCGTGGCTGCGCTCCTTTGACTCTAATGCAAAAAGAGTCGTTTTCTAGCTGTATTTTTCCAAGATCTGGTCAAACGCTGTTCCTGGGGCATCTTTTATTAGTTACAGTCGCTACCCAGAGAGGCTGAAAGGAGACGTACGATTTATTCTGCTTTTTAATGATCGTAATAGTGAACAGAGGCGTACCAGCTGTACAGGAACAGAGTTGATCCTTAATATCGTTTCTCAACAGTAAATAATACTACGGTGGTTCACTTTCACTCTGTGATCGGTGGGCTTTAGCTTCCGTCTTTATCTTTTTCACGTCAGTCTGACAGCCTGAATAAAACCTTCAAATGCACAATGCAACTGCAAAACTGTCTGCTTCTTTCTGAGATCGCTTTTTCCAAAAATTACACAATATTTCTCCGGGGAGTGCAGTAATACACAGAGGCAGCGCCGTGCTGAAAGTCCGATAGTTTTTCGGACTTAGCAACAGTAACTAAGGGGGGTGTGGCTTCAGCGAAGGGTCAATTGCATTCCCTCCGCAGAAATTGGTTACCTACGGATGCACCTTACTAATTTAAACCAGCTAACTCCACCCTCTTTGGGTGTCTGGTTCCTAAAAACCGAGATGGCGACGGCCAAAATGCCAAACTTGAGGCCTCAAAACGGTGGTCCACAACCAACGGGTGACGTCACAGTGGCCACAGGATCCCCAGTGAGGGCGTCTAAAACGACCAAAGTTGAAAGTGATCGGTATGTTTGTGTTTGTTTCTCAGTTCCGCCTGAAGAGGACTTCCCCCCGCAGCTGAAGAGACCTCGTGTGCCGTCCGAGGAGGCGCCTCACGCTCACGCTCAGCTCACACAGACTGCGCACGCACACCCCCGCTCCCACCTGACACAGCCGCACACCATCTCCCACCTGACGCACACACACCTGTCCCAGGCCAGCCCCGCCTCCTCCCTGGACTCCCCGGCGACGCCGACCACCGCGCTGGCCTCGCCGGCGGCGCCGGCTCCAACGCACACCGAGCACACACACTCCTCCTACAGCCACAGCGGACACACGTCGCCGTACGCCGAGCAGCTGCAGCCGCTGTCCCTCACCACCAAACCTCACAGGACCGCCCACCCTCTGAGCCGACACGCCGTCACTCCAGGACCCTCCACGCCGTCGTCCTCCTGCGACACGCCCATCTCCTCACCCCACATGGCCTCTTCCAGGTGTTCACCCCCTCCTCCTCCTCCTCCTCTGCTCTCTCAGCCCTTCCTCGCCCCGCCTCATACCTCTGCTCACCAATCAGCAGCGAGCTCCCACGGTGCCTTAACTCAGCCGTTCTCACTCAGAAGAACCAATCAGCTGTGAGGGGCCGTTTTTACTTTGTGAATTCATGAAATCAAATAAAAAAAACAACAAAGAAATCACGTACAGCTAAACCTGATTTGTACCTCTTTTTAAAGGCTGTAGATAAGCTTTCTTTTTTTTAAACTTTTTTAATGGATGTATCACGTTTTATACGAGTATGAAAAGGACATAATTGGTCAATATTTGACCGCTTCTCTATCTTCATGAAAGGGTTCATTAATTTTTTTTGTTCACTTTTTCTAATTAGTTTTTATGAATGATCAACTTGTTGTAATTGAAAGCAAAACGTGGCACGGGGGGGTGGGGGGGGGGGTTGTTTGTTTGTTTATAATGCTTCTTTTTTTCACCTGTTAGTAGTTGAGTGTAAATCTATTTTCTGGTTCCTCCTCTGTGTTAATAAATATTCACTGAGTTCATGGCTGCCTGCGTGGTGTTGGTGTCTTTGAAACTGTCGGTTACAGAAGCTTTGACAGGGAGAGAGCTGAAGGTGTGTGAGGTTAGTTTGTCTTTTGTCCCCGCTCACCAACACGGTCGGCAGTTACAGCTCACGGACGTGATTAAGGTTCTTTGAAACGCATGAATAATCCTCCAGGAATCTGTTAAGAATGGCTGAGAAAGTTTTCTCCAGTATCAAAGTAAGTTGTCTGTATATCCACAGATACGCTGCCAACAGGAGGTGCTAATAGGTCATTCGGCTACTTTTGATGATGCCAATTTGGCTAAATGCGAACAAATACAGGCTTTAAAAAAATGGGGTTGTTGCGTCAGTAGTTGAACCAGCAGTTCCAGCTCATTAGACTGGACCACAGCGTCACTGTGCCTCATGCAGGAACCACTCGCACAGATTTGTTCTTATACGAGTAATTTAGGAGTACTTTCCGCATTCAGGCACGAAAACAACTAAGCCCAACGGATTGTACATTTCATTGAGTTTGAAAATCCTATTATCAGTCAAAGTCTAAGTAATTACGTTGACGTCATCGTGTTTACATTTATAAATTTGTATCTAAAGAGACTTACAATTGCACGCCTCTGGAGCATCTAGGGGTTAAGTGTCTTGCTCAGGGACACGTCGGTGGGAAACCCCAAAGGCATGCGTCTCATCCACTGCTCCATCGCCACCCCTATTGTTTGACTCTACTATTCAAATTATAATATTCTAAATTAATTCATATATCATCTATCTATATATATATATATATATATATATATATATATATATATATGCATGCTAGTGATGCTTCTGTGTAAAGCAACACCACCATATGAATGTCTCAAACTGCAAAACAAATTAACTGATGCACTAATTGAAGGTTAATTTGTCTCTGTATATAATAAGGTCAGCTGCATGCCTTCAGGCCTTTGGAAGAGACGCAGCGTGCTGATAAATTGGCAGAGACAGATGAATGGTTGTTGTCTCGGTTTATATCACGGATGTGAAACTTGTTAGAGCCGCAACTCAGACAGACACACTGATCCAAAGCAGGACTTCCTGGATGAACTCCTTGTGACATGTGGGCGGGATGTGAAAATGTTTTTGCATGAGGCTCTTTTACAACCTTTTGTGTGGGAGGTTTTGGTGGATAGTAACTTACACATTTACTCAAGTACCTTACATAAGTACAGTTTTGAGGTACTTGTACTTTACTTGAGTATATCCAATTTATGCTACTTTATACTTGACTGATTTAAGTGAGCTCATCATGTACTTTTAAGAATAATAAAATTATAAAACTACAGTCTTTCTTGCACACGATAGGAACTTGTTTGGACAAATTATCTGTCGGGACCTCGAAGGCTCCATAATTTCACACTCTGAAACGGCACATTTTGCATAGTTGGCATTTTAAAAAACTTATTTAGTTATTTTTTACCTTGAAAAAAGCTCGTTTTTATAATAACACTGCAAATATGTTAATACTGCTACAGAAATAGGGCGTTGGCCGGTATTTAACAAACTGACTTGAATTCTTGGCATCTTTTCCAGACACTAATCTGTCTCTCTGGCAGGTTTGTTTCAGTTTCTTTTAACTCAATCTTTATTTTTAAATTTGTTTTCTTGTTAGAGTTTAATTACTGAGGGTAAAAAAGAGAAAAGAAAATACAATGAAAAGGTGAGCAAAGCGTATAGGGAGGAACAAATCTACGTTCTATTATACTATTTATTATTTATGCTTTTTTAAATTTATATATTCAGCATTTTCCCCAGACTTCTGCGAAATAATCTTCCTTCATTTTTTAACCTGTATAAGAGATTCTCCATCACGCAGGATATCATCTACAGGTGCATCTCAGAAAATCAGAAGAATAATCTGGAAAAAGTCATTATTTTCATAATTTAAGTCAAAAAGGTAAATTTTCATATGTTTTAGATTTATTAAAGTGAAATATTTCAGGCCTTTGTTTGTTTTAATCTTGTTGATTAATGACTTACAGCTCATGGAAATCAAAACTCCAAATCTCAAAATATTTTTCCACGATGATCTAATTTTCTGAGATGCACCTGTCTAATGAATGTTAATAAATATAAAAACTGGTATAAACAGGTATAAACTGGTTCTTAGTGATAGAGAGGAGAGTCTTGACCAGGTATCGATCTCTTGTGTTTACAGTTCCTTCCATGTGTCCCAGGTATAAGACAAGATCTGTTTCTTGCTAGTTTCTTAAGGTGTGCAACCAAAGAGAAACTTATTTATATTCTAAAAAATGCAAAAACAGAAGCCCCCAAAAGTTCCCCCTTTTTTCCTCTCTCACCCCTCCTTCTTTATTTCTTCCCCTTCTTGAGCTCTAACTTAAATCATTTATCAGCAGGAAGGACCTCAACGTTAATAGGCTGCCAGAACTTAGCCATCAGATTGACCTTCTTACATTCTCACCTCATATCCTTTCTTTTTTCATAAAGATACCACACACTTCCTGCCAGCAGTTGCAACACCCCTTTGCACTAGTCACAAATTAACAATAAAAACTAGCAAGTAAAATAATAAAACATCATGTAGATTCAACAAACTATAATTGTGCAATCTTTTCTCATTTCCAATGCATAAAGACCAGAAACAGAATGTCTCAATTTAAAAAAAGGACAAAATCAGCATTTCCTCTCTTATATATCTATATATAAATGCATCAGGTGCAGAAAAGACATCAATCATGGGTTGTCACCATCTTACTTTCCTTCTGTTCTTTTAATGTCAAAATGAGGTTGCTTTCATTTTCACAGTGGCTGCTGACGTTTAGGCAAATAGTGCCTTCTTTCCTGATTTAAAATTATTATCTTGATGTCATCAGGGATTGCATACATGAGACGTCCTTACAGAAGACAAGTCTTAAGGTTTGCTAAAAATAATATAAACTTAAGAAGTAAAACTCCTTCCCCCTCTTGCATCACACCTTTATTCACACCTCCCCTCATGAGCGCGAGATGCACGAATGTGTCGTCAGGGACGCTTCACCTTTTGGTTTAATTTACAGCAATAGAGTGGAACTCTTTACTGGAAACTAGCGTTTTTTGGAGACTTCAGCATGCACTGACCCTTAGCATGTCTAACCATACAAAGACAAAGGTCTCTAGAGGCAAAGGTAGGATCAGGCACAAGAGATGCAGAGATATAGGACTTATTAAAGAAATAAAGACAGTATTACTTAAAATGTACGTGTGTAAAATGAGCTAAGCATATAATGATTATCAAAAGCAAATATTTTTATTATTTGGCTTGTATATGTGTCAGACAGTCAAACTGTTTCTATGAAGGCCCCCCAAGACCCAGAACCAGTGGCTTCCAGTGTCCTTTTCTTCACACTTTTCTCATTCTCACAACAATGGTGAGTACTCTTGGAACTTTTAAGAAGTTTTTTCTGGTAATACTTTTATTATTGCATTTATAATACATGTAGAATTATAAATGCAGGACTTTTACTTTTCAACAGAGTATTTTTACACTGTAGGATAGTTACTTTACTTAAGTAAGGGATCTCAGTACTTCTTCCACCGCTGCTTTAAACACAGAGTCATTATGATCCCGTAACCTTTATTCAGCCATTTGAACACATCAGTCAACAGGATCATAACTTATTGCAGTAACTCTCTCTCTGATATCTACCTGTCCAGGCTTGTGCTTTCAGTTTTGTTTTAAGTAATCCTTGATCCACTTTTAAGTTTTGTTGTTGACCCAATGACTCATAATTCCTGTGATGTATGATTTATAAAATTACTGTTTTCATCTGCAGTCAGTTACTAAGGGAAAGAAAAATGTATGCTTGTTTCTATTTTTACTCCTCTGCAACTCAGAGGGAACCTTTTACTTCACTACATTAAAACAGCTTTAGATACTTTACAGATTAATATTTTATATATAAAACACGTGATGGTCTCATATAATCTGATGCCTTGCTATTAGGCGGCAACAAAAGGTTATTGTCATAGTCGATTACTCTGTCTGCATTATATAATACATAATATTGTGGCCAGCCTGAGGCACACCTGTGCAATAGGCATGCTGTTTGATCAGCATCTTAATATGCCACGCCTGTGAGATGGATGGATTATCTTGGCAAAGGAGAAGTGCTCACTAACACAGAACAAAAGTGTTGTGTTTATAATTTTGTTCATTATATGTAAAACGTATGATGACCTGCAGTACTCGCTATATCTTTATCTTTCTTATATTTCCTATATTTATTTTAATACTATTTATTTTACTAGCACCAAAACACCAAATCAGACTCCTTGTATGTGTAAACCTACTGAGCTGATTCTTTTTCTAATCAGTAAAGTAACTGAAGACGACAATTGTGAGATAAATGTAGTACTGTAAAGAGTACAAACTACAATATTTCCTGTAAATACTGGTGTATGTCTATTCATACAGTTTAAAGGAAAGTTCAGACTAAGGCCCTTCTGAAATATGCATCCAGTCTTAACAATAAAATCAGATAATTTTATTATAAAAAGTAATCAAAAATTAAAAGTCATACCAGCTAATTGAAACCACAGACAAATATCACGGAGAAATACTAAAATATGCAGCGTGCTGTAGAAGAACACCCTTCCAGTGTTTAAATTTCGGGCTAGGCAACTTATTTTAGAAGCATTCTTTGTTGAATTTGTTGAAGTCTTCTTTTTACACCCCAACAGCAATCAATCAATCAAATGTTCTCACACTATAATTAGCACGCCGTTCCTGTCTTTTGGTTTTAGCTATCTCTTGCTGGTTTCTCCAAAGTTACTTAACTTTAACAACCAGCCAGCGTTGTAATTAAGTTGAGTAAGGGTATTTCCGGTCAGTTAAAATTTAGTTTAGTGTATTTGGCACAAGTTCAAATACAGTAGTGAAGAAAGATACCAGAATATTAAACACTGTCCTCGCCACAACGACATGAAGGCAGCCGTTCAACATCACCTCAGGGCATATCAAAGAACAACAATTCACTTACAAATAAATGTGTCAGTAAAAGAATAATTTACTTTCTTTTATTGACATATTGACACACGAACAACTCCCTCAAACATGCGTACACTGGACTCTTTTATTCAAGCAAATTTATAGACTTACACATAATTCCAGTGTAAGCATGGTGCGCGTTTGACGAGCGTTGACTCATCTGAAACACTTGACATGATTGCACTGTGTAGATTTCCCAGCACATGAAAAGTTGCGTGACACTGTGTTACCTAAACACTCGTGATCGTTCTTCCAGTTAAAGCCTGAACGGGAAAGTCCATATATGGCCAGACAGGTGTGACTGGAGGTATAGATAAAACTGTTTGACTGCTTTAACTGGAGTGAAGTGCAACACGTCTGTTAGGCACATTCAGAGATACAAGCAGCAGAGTCAGACTCAAAAAAGAAGCGTTTCCATTCACTGATTGAAGTCTTTGGAGAAACCATGCTGCCATGGAAAGGACTGAAAGATCAGATCGGGGGGGAGTGTAACAGGGCAGTGTTGGTGTCTGTGGCAAGGTTTGACCCTGGGGTGGATCTGGAGAGGAGGTCTGGAGCCGAGAGGGACGCCAAGAGACTCCACCGGACCCTCAGCAAACTGGGCTTCAAGGTGGATATCCACGCCGACCTCAGCGGTGACGAAATCTACAAGCTGTTTCAGAAAGGTGACACACAACACGCATCATTCAGTTTCTATGTATAGTAATTTAATTTCTATGCATGTTTAACTGTTTATTATTTTATCCGTATTGTCTTTGCACACAAATACACGCAATAAATACCATGTAGGAACATTCATAACTGTGCAGAGGACTCATGCTTTTACTTTATTTATTCATTTATTGGATCCATCAGTCTTTTTAAATATCTGCTTCTCCTCCTGAGCTCCACACAGAAGTAAAAACTCTGATCTGGAAGATGTGCGTTTTATTAAAGAAAATACTATACAACCTCCTCATTGACCACTGACACCTCCTGAACTACCTCCAGAACTTCTTAAATGCCCACTAGAACCTCCTTAAAGGACTGCTAGATTATTATAATGCCTACTAAGAAAACCTAAAGGAACCCTAGAACCTCATCAATAATCACTAAAACCTACTAAATGACTCAGAGACCACAAAAACCTCTTAAATGTGCAATAGAACCTCATCAATGGCATCAGAACTCCTAAAGTACTGTAGAACCTTATCAATGACCACTAGAACCTTTTAAAAGGACCCCAACAACACCCTCAATGAACGTTAGAACCTCCTCTCATTTATCTAAAGGATGTTTTAAACCTTCTCAGTGACCACAACAACCTCTTAAAGAAGTCCTAGAACATCCTGTAGGCCCCCTAGAACCTCCTCAATGGCTCAATCTCCTAAAGCAATGGAGAACCTCTTCATTGACCACTAAAACCTCCTAAACGACCCCCATAGGAGCTCCTCAACGACAACTAAAAACTTTTAAAAGGACCCCTAGAACCTCCTCAGTGACCACTACAACCTCCTAAACAACATCCTTGAACCGCTCCAAAGACCCCAGAACCTCCTTTAGATTCTACTGACAGGGGAATGAAAGTAGAACCGACCTGAAGTGTCAGTGAACCTTGAACCAGGTTGTACCTTTTTATGTGTCAAGCTGACTGAGCTGTTGTCAGAGAACCCAGAACGTCTTTTCATGAGGAACCATTCACTCTCGCTTCACTGTTAGCAAGTACTTTTTTTTCTTTACTGTCATTCTGCCTTTATGTTTACAGAAAAGGACAGATTGTGTGTTTAACATCAGGACACGCACCCAGATATCAAACAGGCTGAAAGTTCATGTACGGTTTTATAGCTGCTTATCACTAAGAGATAAAACTGTTGTCACAGTCGGTCACGTAATCAAGTTCCGATGGAGGCATTTATCTGTCTTAGAAGAACTACAAACATAACAGGACTGCAGTGAGGAAATAAGTCACATTTAATGTGAATTTTAACTGTGTTTGAGTGGTAAACAAAGACGAGAGTCATGACACAGAGTTCCTGACGGGTTTACATGTAGGTACTTTATCCATCATCCCTGAAGGAAGAGGGGCTGCAGTGTAGAGGCAGTTTACATGGAATAAAATAAAAATCACAAATACAAAACGTACACAAAACATGCATGAGGTAGGTAAAAAAAAAATTAACACAAGAACTCTTAAACTAAATCCTAGTACATATCGAGCAAAGTCTAATAAATGCAGCAGCACTTTAAGATGTCGTATTGCATGATCAATCAAATATTCTCTCAGGTCTTAAGGTGTCCTGTTGATCTTATGTAGAGTTATGACCAGATTGTAGGACTGTGCCCAAGACACATTTCCCCTCTGGGACAATAAAGAGTTATTTAAGGTATTTTATTCTAAATACATATTCATATAAAAGTCTTCACTACTATATGTAGAGTAAAAACAACTTTAAAAATACGTCTCCCCGACTGTATCTGTGCAAATGAGTGTAGGACGGTGAAGGATGTGCATAATCATTCAAAAGAAATAAGTCTCCTCTTCCTGCCCGGATGGGAGTCAATGTATATTTTAATTGCAGTGGGCACAAATGACTTCCTACAGAGGCCCTCTGACAGAAGAGACTTTGTTGTCCGACCAGCAGTTCGTGCAGAGGATGTGACTCCTTAATTTTGATGAGTAACATCTTTCATCAGGGCACTCCCCAGGACAACGCCAGCAAATACATACTGTAGTTAAGACTGAATGTTCTTTCACCTGTTGACTTTAACTGATGCATGCATGCCTGATGTGCTGCTCCATTCATACCATTTCATATTTCCATAATTCCATGTCTCTCTGCATGGTGACTAATAAAGATCGGTGACTAAGAGTTAATTGTGTGTTTGTTTGATGAGCATGTGTCTCGTTATGTGTTTGTGCTGCAGAGAGCCGCCGGCCGGTGAAGGACTGTTTTCTGACCGTCTTGTCGTCTCACGGCGAGGAGGGCTGCGTGTTCGGAGCTGATGGGGAACCTGTCCGACTGGCTCGTATCTTCAAATATTTTGACAACGATTGTATGGAGAAAAAGGCCAAAGTGTTCCTCATACAGGTACAGCAGGAGGAAACAGGTTTTTAACACTGATAAGGAATGTTTATATCATCATTTTACTTTTAGTAGTGGAGACAGATTTCTCTACATCAGCAGCTGGGGAGTGTAGCCTAAATAGCACATTTGCTCAAGTACAAGTACAATTTTCAGTTTCCATTTGATGCTACTTTATACTTGTGCTGCACTACTACTTTACTGCAGCTTTAGTTACATTGCAGATTAAAACAATTAACTCAAAATATACATAACTAATAAATTATGATGCATTATTATCGATAAAGCTACCCAGCAGGATAAAAAGTCGTTAGCTCCACTTTTACCAGCTGCAAATACTGCAAATACTTACTGTATTTTTACTGAAAGCTGGGTTATGCCATTTATTTCAGAAGCATTTTTGTTATATTTGTTGAAATACATCCTGTCAGAAATCAATGAATGAAATGCTCTGACAAGTATCTGAGGCTGTCACAGGACTGTAATAAGCAGACCGACCTGCTCTGGCTATAGAGGGAGGCCTGAAGGCAGGGGGTTACCTATCCCAGCTTTAAATAAGAGTTTAAATGCAGGACTGTTGCCTGTAACAGAGAATTTTTATACTGTGGTATTGTAAGTAAAAGTAAAATACTGAATACTTCTACCACATCTGCACATCAAGTGAGATTAATATCAAGATCAGTCGACAGCTGATAGTGTTGTGTACATATTTATATATCTTTCTTCCTGATCTCTGAGGTCTTGTTGCCGTCTCTGCAGGCGTGTCGGGGAGACGGTCTGGATAACGGTGTGGAGGTGGATTCGACCAGTGACACCACAGAGTGCAGCGTTTCGCACCATCTCTCTGTTCCCACAGATACAGCAGTGATGTACGCCACACCACCAGGTAAACTCCTGTCCGTCCAGGTTCTGCTCCTGTTTTAAAACAGACACGAGTAAAACATAGTCTGTTACCCAAAGTGACACCTTCGCAGTGCAAAACAGTGGCAACTCATTTTCTGTCAGATGACTAATTGTTTCAGCTGCACTTAAACGTTATTTTAATAAAATTTTTCAAATGTTTTATATGCATAAAATGTCATCTGTAAATTATCTAGTAACTAATGGTGTCATATAAATACAGCAAAGCAGAAAGTGCAACGTTTCCCTCTGAGACGTAGTGGAGTGGAAGTACAGAATGGATGTATACAATACACTAGTAAAAAACAAGTTAAGGTGCTTCTTGCTTTTACCGTGTATCTTGTGATCTGTTTTATATGTGTTTTATTGTCTTTGCTCTCGTGAAAGGACTTTGTAACACGGTTTTTAAAAGTGCTTTATAGATAAAGATTATTATTATATTATTATACAAGTATAAACTGTCATTTTAAATTTAACTCTTCATATGTTTTATATGTAAAAAAAACAATATTTCTCTCTGCGATGTAGTGGAGTGGAAGTACAAAATGATGTACAAGTACCTTCTTTAGTAAAGTAAACCACTTGTATAATCTGCCATTTTAATTTATAACAAACTATCATTTTTTTTATATTGTATTTGAACTCTTCATATGTTTTATGCAAAAATAATACGCAGGTAAAGTACAAGTACCTACTTAAGTACAGTAGTCTACAAACACTGTGATATAAACACCTGTCAGGTGGAATTTGAACTAGATCGTGATCTCTGTTTAAATCCTCTTCCCTCCGTACTCTCCTCAGGTTACGCAGCTTTCATGAACCCACTCGGATCCGTCTTCATCCAGACTTTCTGCAACTTACTAGAGGATGAAGGGAATCGCAACCTGGAGCTGACTCGCCTCATGACCCGCCTCTCCCACAGGGTGGCCTACACCTTCCAGGCCAAAGGCCGCGACGTGGGAGGGAAGAAAGAGATGCCCTGCCTCCTGACCCGACTGACCCGTGAAGTGTTCCCGTTCGCTGAGACGGGGAAAGACAGCGGGGCCCAGCGGCTCTCAGCCACGTCACTGGTTGGCGCTGATAATGTCAGAACACGGACACCTTCCATCAGTTAGACTGTTGCACGCGAGTGTGCCTGACTGCATCTGAACGTATGAAAGCAATAATAAGCATCAGGAATGCAGATGGAAGAGAAAAGATAAGTTAGCTGACGATG
>NC_060162.1:3277873-3374205 GCF_021292245.1 Micropterus dolomieu | reverse complement strand
ACGATGAACCAGAAGTCTGTGATCTCCAGAGGAACCGAGTTTCCCGTAGAAAATGTCATCAAGGAAACGTCCACTGGAATATTCTGCATATTGTGGAGGAATTTAACTCAGTACAAAGTACAAATTCAAAGTATTTGCTCAAGGTTTCTACCTCCTAAAAGGGAGTTTTTCCTTGCCTGAGTGGCCAAGTGCTTCCTCATGGTGGGAACTGTTGGGTAAATAATATTAAAAAGAATACGGCCTAGACCGACTCTATGAAGAGCGCTATGAGATAACTTGTGTTTCCATTTGATGCAACTTTACTCTTCTACTCCTCCACACCTCAGGGGCAAATATTGTGTTTTTACTTCAATACATTTGCATACATGGAAGAAGTACTCAGATCGCAGCATTTACTTAAGTAAAAGTAGCAGGACCTCAGTGTACTTAAAGGCATTCAATATCTTACTCAAGTATTAGCATCAAAATATACTTCAAGTACCAACAGTAAAAGTACCCATTATGCAGAATGACCCATTTTAGAATAATAGATATTATTGGATAATACTAATTAGTGAAGCATGAATGTGTTCATCACTAATATTTCTGCTGGTAAAGGTGGAGCTGATTTGACTACTTTATATGCTGCTGGGTAGCTTTATCCATAAATTACATTATCATTAATTAGTTGATGAACATTTTGTATTAATAATCTGGTCAGATAAATGTAGTGGAGTACCAATGGTAGAGTGTAAAGTTGGATAAAATGGAAATACTCAGTGTACTCAAGTACATTAATTGAGTAAATGTACCACTGTATTCTAGTTACTTCTCAGATTACAATATTTCATCCCCTTTTTATTCAGTGAAAGCTCCAGATGAGGTGAGCACTTGTGCTAAATAAAGTATTTAAACCTCCTGTGGATCAGCTGGAAAATTCATCGTCACAAAGCTGAAAACAGAGACGTAACAAACACATGATGACCTTATAGACCATGATGCATTGCTGTAGATTAAATTTAAAATGAGCTCAAACTGTAAAATGCAACATACACACGAATGCAGCAGGAATATTAATCCAGAAACATCAGATATAAAACAGAAACACTGACAGGAACATTTTACTGCACTGTGAGTACTTTTACTTTGATACTTGAATTTAACGTCGCTTATAATACTTTGAATGCAGGATATTAGTAAGGACCTGAATACTTCGTCCACCTCTGTAAAAGATTACCATATATTTAAATGTGAAAAGTAAAGCTTTATTTAATTTGCTGTATGTTATTAAAGAATCTAAAGTTTGCGCTATTTCTTTTTATTGGAGCAGCACAACATGACAGCAGAAAGAAAACTCACTGCACTTTTGTTTGTTCCCCATAATGGAAAAATGTAAAAAAGATGTTGGCAATGCATTTCTTCTATATTTACATTGCATTGTATGTTTTCTTATTGTGCAAATAAACCTCTCTCAAAGCAGTTTCATTTAGAGTATTCCTCAAAATAGAGCTACAGGTAAATATGTGCTATGATTTAAGATGATGATATTCAAATAATTATTACCCCATTTTATTTCTATTCTATCCCCCCCCCCCAGTCTTGTGTGTGTGTTTTACTGTTGTAAAGTGGTCGTTTCCTCCTCTGTTTTTCAGACCGAATGGCGCTCTCTTGGTACCGGAGCAGCTCTGATGGGCCTCTCGCCAAACTTTGGTGTCTCCAAGCTGGAGAGGCTCGTTTACACATGCAAAACAGCCGGCAACCAGACGAATTGTGGCCACGACTCTCTGATTGGAGATTAGTGAGTTTCTATAAGTGTAACATTTACTCATTAAGCTTCTGCCTTTATCCAAAGTGACTTACAATTGCCATAGAGGTCAGAGGTCGCACGCCTCTGGAGCAACTAAGGGTTAAGTGTCTTGCTCAGAGACACATTGGTGGACGTGTCGCATGGAAATTGAACCTGACCAAAGGCATGTGTCTTATCCAATGTTCCACCCGTGACACAAGAAATACTCAGGTGTTTTACTTACCACTGGGTGCAAGTACTTGTCACAAGTCCTGCTTAACTGTTATACTAGTAAAAGTGCACATTTACTGTTTTAAATCCGACGTGTAAGTAGCAAAAGTAAAATTACTCATTAGAACAGCGCCGTGGAGCTTGATTGGCATTTGGCAGAGAACACCAGAATTGGCAGGTTCGCCATTGGTGCCCTGTTCTTTTCACAGATGAAGGGAGGGGAGGCATATCCTTGGAGGGTTGCACAGAACCCAACGGTACCCTGACGGCTGTTGTCCTCAGTGAGGTGCTGGTAATGGTGACAAGTAGCCGCAGTTCTGTGGTCTGCTGTGAATGGATCCCTCTTCACTTTTTCCTGCGGAGATCATCCGACTTGTGGGGAACTGTGGGGAACCAAAGATGTTCAGCCAAACCAACGGGGGAGAGGAAAAGAGGCAGACCGGGGACAGGGCCACTGATGGATACATCTTCCCACGGTGGGCCTGGCTGAAGTGCAATCACTCCGCAACAAAGTGGATGAGCTTCGAGCAAATGTCAGATTCCTGGCAGAATATAACAGCGCTTGTCTCCTTGCTCAGATGGAAATATGGCTCAAAGAACTAGACCCTTATTCTTCTCTGGAAGTCAAGGGTTTTTGGGGTACCCTTTTTGCCTCAACAGAGAAAGTAGTCGTTAGGGAAACAGTGTGTTCACCCAACATCAAGGGAATTCAAACAGATATTTATTATGCTTGTTTATATTCCCCAAGGATAATGTTGATATTGCAACTCAGACAATGGTAAAACAGCTACAAGGGATCCGGACGTGCCAAACTTTGTCATGGGCGACTTTAATCACTGCAAACCAGGAAAGTCTTTGTGAGGATTTTGCCGTTAGGTGACTCGTCCAACACAACACTTAAGATGTTTAGATGTGTGTTTGGATCAGTCAAGGGAGCTTACAGATCCCTTCGTAGAGCTCTACTTAGTACGTCTGACCATAATATGGTGTCTTACAAACTGGTCCGGAAGAGGAACAAACTGAAACAAAGTGTGTCCATGACTGCTAGTGTTAAAATAATGTCTGTACGGACTTGGATTAACTCCCAAAGACAGTGTCTGCTTATTTAACCTTTTGTGAGGATTTAACATCCCCCAAAAATCAGTTTCCATCTATCCAAACTGAAAACCGTGGGTCTCCAAATCTGTCAAACACTCAATTATCCTGCAAAACAATCATTTTAATATAGGGGATGTCAATCAGTACAGAATACTACAACAACAGGTTAAAAAAACCTTAAATGTTCAGCGCTGGTCATTTACGCCCCACATGATGGGGGGGTGGTGATGGTGCAGTGGATAAGACACATGCCTTTGGTGTGAGAGACCCAGGGTTGAATCCACTGTGAGACACCATTGTGTCCCCGAGAAAGACACTTAACTCGTAATTGTCCCAGAGGCGTGCGACCTCTGACATGTATAGCAATTGTAAGTCGCTTTGGATAAAAGCATCAGCTGAATGAATAAATGTAAATGTCTTAAATCTTTGATGGGGTTAGTGCCTTAGTGGTCAGACTGAACTTAACCTTTCCAAGGAACTGAACAGTTTTAGTTATCATTTTAACGCCCATGATTTTAGTGAGTAGCAGTCTGTTTTTAAAAATGTCATGTCATCGTTAATAAGAGGAAGGTCCTGAAACATTTCCAAGTCATAAAGGAAATGTCCCGGCCCCGATGGCGTCAGAGGTCGTGTTCTTAAAAACTTTTAATTTATCACTCCACCTCCATTGGGTTCCTTTTTCTTTAGAAGGACGCTCCAATGTCACTTCATGTCTACAGGCCTGTGGCACACACCTCCCTTATTATGAATTAATAAGTACTTCTGAACACAGTGCAAGCAAACTTGGACACGTTCCAGATTGCTTGCAGGTCTGGCAGAGCCGTAGATAATGCGATGTTGATGAACACGTTGAGGTCGCAAAAGCTTTTGCACGACTAGTTTTTATTGATTTCTCCTCTGCTTTAACTTGTATCCAGCACCACATTTTAGCATCTAAGCTCGAGAGAATCTATAACATTGACCCTGGTTTGATTGGTTGGCCGATGGATTTTTTTTTCAACTAGAAAGTAGCAACGTGTGAAGACAAATTGTGTCCTATCTTTTTTTCCTCCACTGGATCGACCTAGTGTTATATATATATATATGTGTGTATATATATATATATATGTATATATGTGTATGTATATATGTATATGTATATATAAACCTTTATTTAAACAGGAAATGTCCCATTGAGACACTCTTTTACAAGGGAGTCCTGGATAGCACAAATAAAAGTTATAAATACAGTTTTTCAACCGTGAGTTGAAAAACAATACACGTAAATACAAATACAATACAAATTTACACAAAGTTTACAAGATATTTACATAGACAAAAATACAATGAGTACAAAATATGTAATACAAACAAAATTAGAAAGACCTACCTACCGTTAAAAACAAGTGCATATGTCTGTCAGAATGTCAGATATTCGTTTTTTAAAAGCAGCTAAGCAAATTAGCGCACCAATCTTAATCTTAGACTGGAGTTCATTCCAAGACGTAGGGCCACAGTAAGACAGACTCCTCTTTCCTGCTTCTGTCCTCATTCTTGGTACCTTACAAAGTCGTCCACCACTAGATCTTAAATGATATGTACTTTGCATATGAACAAACTTTAAACAGATATAAGACAAAAGACCTAAAATAGCTTTATAAATAAAAATGTACCAATGTAGCATCCTGCGCAGTTTGAGTGACGGCCAATTTACCCTACTGTATAAGATGCAGTGATGTGTCTGATAGCCAGCGTGATAAAGAGGGTCAAGCTTTGACAGAGTAGATGGACATGCAAATTGATAGATGATATCACCGTAATCTAGCTGAGACAGGAATAAACCATTTTTTCCCGTGTAGTCCTAAAAAAGCAATCTATATAAAAATGCCAGGGTAAAGTTTTGTAGCAAGTGTTTTAATGTGGTTTTTAAAGGTAAAACCTTTGTCCAGCCAGATACCCAAGTATTTATAAGCACCAAGTTCAATGGCTTCATCTTGCAGTGTGTTAATAGAAAGAGCTGGGACTTTAGTATTAGTAGGTGAAAATATCATTCATATCAATATCATCTTGTTTTATTAAATCTGTTCTTGGATTTTCATTTTTTTCATTTTTATTTGGTGACTTAACCTTAAAAACAAAAGTCGATTGCAAGCCAATTTTCAAGTGTGCGGGAAATGCCGCAGGCATGGCTTTGAATGACCTTTCACATTGAAATAAGGTTAGGACTTTGATGGTCAGTCCTGGCTGATCCAAGCTATGGAAGTTTTTCTGGGACTTAATTCAAATGGTAATGGAAACTTGAAAATTAAAATATAATTCCACAATAGCAATAACCATTATTCATCCATTCATATTATTATTTTCCACATGTGTGAAGTGAGTAAAACAATTCAAATTCAAATGCAATGATCCAATTTTCATTTTCATTACATACATGTGTGGGCATTCTAAGACCTTATGAAAATTAAAATGGAAACAGCATTTGACATTTAAAATTCAAAGACTTAACCTGCTCTAAAGTGGACATAAGCTCCCCCGTTGTATTGCATTTCCATTTACATGTCATCTTGTTCTTTTTAGGTTTAAAATTAAAATTGAAATGCTAGAAAATAGCATTTTAATTTTGGTCCCAGAAAAACTTCCATACCTATTCCCCCTCTGTCTCAGGAGTACAAGTTGCTTCCGTCGGGCTGTAGATATAGGACGCCAACATGCTGGACAAATAGACTTAAAACTTTAATGTGGTTATATTTTATCGTTGGTTATTTTTATCACCTTATTTTGTTTTATTTTAACCCCAGAGTCAAATTTATTTATTGCCTAGTTATGTATTGGTTGCTTGATAGTTGTGTGATTCCCACTCGAGGTTTCTGAAGATATCCTTCATCAGAGCCGTTTTGCTGGTCCAGTGGGCCCCAAGTTCCTCCTGGTGCAGGACAATGCCCGGCCTCATGTGGCCAGAGTGCGTAGGCAGTTCCTGATTAACTATACTGCACTGACGCCATTGACTGGCCCTCACACACAATTTTGTAAACAAACAAAAGCAAAAAAACCCAATTGTGTTGAATAAAAAGCCTTCAATGTCATGTATTCCTTATTTTCCTTATTACATCATTACATAATGTTACATTTCACCCCAGGGTATGTTACAACTAGACTGTGGGGTGAATTGTGACGTTTTACTCCCTGTGTTTGAGATAAAATCACACATTTTCTGTCTGCGTTGCAGAAAAAACATTTGCACCATTTAATAGCAGACCCATGTAACTAGCTTACATCAGATGTTGAACGCACGGGCTCAAAAGAGCTCAGAGATGCAAACAGAAATGTTAACGGCCATCCCTGGTCTCCCCTACATCTTCCAGCTCTGAGCACTGATGCCCTGATACAGGTCTACCAGGAGATCCCCCAAATCACCATCTGCATCCAGGGTAAGCATGTAAGAGCGCTGACTGATAAAGCAAACGCCTGAGGGAACATGAAGACGTGCAGACACAACTGCGCAGTGTGTGTTTCTTAGCACATGGAAAAGAAAGTGACACTGTGTTACCTATACATCGTGATCCTTCTGCCTCTCACTGCCTGAAGGGGAAAGCCTATAGGGCTAGGGGGAGTGTAACAGGGCAATATTGGTGTCTGTGTGGAAGTTTGACCCTGGGGTGGATCTGGAGAGGAGGTCTGGAGCCAAGCTAGACACCAAGAGACTCCACCAGCAAACTGGGCTTCAAGGTGGATATCCACATCGACCTCAACAGTGAAGAAATCTACGAGTTGTTTCAGGAAGGTGACACATTTGCTATGTATATTAATTAACTGGTATAATGGTTTATTATGATACTTGTCTTTACACACCACTACACTGAGTAAATACGTGTAGGAACATAGATCATCCATTACTTTGCAGAGGACACTTGCTTTTACTTTATTTATTAATTTCTTGGATCGCCTTTTTAAATAAGAGCTCCACTTCACCTTTGAAAGGGAACAAACGCATGTTGTCATATGTTGAGCTCTGATACAAAGCATATTCAGAGCCCCGAGTATTTAAAAGAGGACTCTGTTACAAGAAGCAGGTTTACCGAGTTATCTCAGTAGTTAACTTTGCTGAGCTGAAACTCGTGGGGAAACCGGGGACGGTTGTTAACATGTTTGACATTTCTGTTTGTACCTCGGAGCTCCTTTAAGCCCGTGCGCTCAACATGTGATGCAAACTAGTTACATGTGTCTGCTACTGAATGGTGCAAATGTTTTCTCTGCAACACAATTCACCCCAAAGTCTGGGTTAGTTGTAACATACCCTGGGGTTAAATGTAACATTACATAATAAGGAAATTAAGGAAACACCTAAAGGATCTCTAGAACCTCCTCAATGGTCATCAAAACTCCTAGAATACCCTAGAACATCATCAATAATCACAAAATCCTCCTAAATGACTCAATGACCACAAATATAACCCATATGACCTTCTCAGTGACCACAACAACCTTTCAAATGGCCTCCTAATCCTCCTTGGTGGCATCAAAACTCCTAAAGTACTGTAGAACCTTCTTAATGACCACTCTTAATGAACATTTTAAAAGAACATCATAGAACCCCACCAGTGAATGTTAGAAAAGATCCCTTGAACCTTCTCAGATATCTAAAGGACATTTTAAACCTTCTTAGTGACAACAACCTCTTAAAGAAGCCCTAGAACCTCCTCAATGGCCATTAAACTACTACACAACCTCTTCAGGGAACCCTTAAAACCTCCTAAACAATCCATTGAACTACCTCGGTTAACTTAGGGACCTCTAGAACCTCCTCAATGACTACTTAAACCACCTAAACAACCCCAGAACCTCTTCAAAGATCCCTTGAACCTTCTTAAGGTTCATGGATTCTCTCGCAGTGAAGAGACTTCGTTGTCTGACCAGTAGTTCCTGCAGAGGATTTTTGAAGTGTGATCTGTAACCCTTTTTTTTATCAGTTTGTGCAACATACTTCTCTCAACCAGTAGTACATAGTTGACTGAATGTTCTTTCACCTGCTGACTTTAACGGACGTCACGTCAGTGCATGCACGCCTGATGTACCGTGCCATGCATACATTTCATATTTCCGTGACTTATAAAAGCGTCGTGTGTTTGTGCTGCAGAGAGCTGGCAGCCGGTGAAGGACTGCTTTCTGGCAGTCTTATCGTCTCATGGAGAGGAGGGCTACGTGTTCGGGGCTGATGGTAAACCCGTCCGACTGGCTCGTATCTACAGATATTTTGACAATGAACGGATGGAGAAAAAGGCCAAAGTCTTCCTCATACAGGTACAGAGGCAGCAGCAGGAAACAAGTCTTTGTTTTTCACCAACACACACACTGACAGTGATAAAGATGTTAATATCAAGTTCATCATTTCCTTCTTAGTAGTGGAGACAGATTTTTGCACATCAGCAGTGGTCAGGTGTTTTGAGATACTTCACCTGGGTATTTTTATGCTATATGCTATACTCCACTACATCTCAGGGGGAAATATTGTACATTTTACTACAGCTTTAGTTACTATTACAAAATATAAATGTACTTCTAAATGATGATGTATTATTATCGATAATCTACCCAGCAGTATACAAAGTAGTTAGCTCCACCTTTACCAGCTGCAAATACTGCAAATACTTACTTACAAGACAATATTACTTCAAACCCCATTTTCAGAAAAGTCGGGATACTTAAATGCAATAAAAACAAACAAATGGGATTTGTTAATTCACATGTACATTTATTTAACTGACAAAAGTACAAAGAAAAGATTTGACCAGCGCATATTTTGTAAATATGAACTAATTTCTGCAACACGCTCAACAAAAGTTAGGACAGATGTGTGTTTTACCAAGGTGTTATATCACCTTTCCTTTTCTTTTCTAATCGTTTGGGAAGTGGAGATTCTACTTGTGCCAGTTTTGCAATAAGAATTTTTGTCCATTCTCGATTGATGCAAAACTTCAGTCTGTGGTCGCCCTTGTCTGATCCTCCTCTTCACGATGCACCATTCATTTTCATGAGGAGACAAATCAAGCACACACACACAGCCACGCTGTTGTAGCCTGTTGCAAAATGAGGCCTGGCATTTTCCTGAAATAAGCATGGCTGTCCCGGCAACAGATGTCACCTTGATGTCTCTCTAAAATCCCAATATATGCTTCTGCATCATGATTCCTTCACACACATGCATCTCACCCATGCCGTGGGCACTGATGCACCCCATACCATCACAGATGCTGGCTGTTGCACCTTTTGCTGATAACTACGTGGATGGTCTTTTTTCCTCTTTGGCACAGAGAACTTGACGTCCGGTTTTCCCGAAGACAAGCTGAAATGTGGACTCATGTGACCACAGCACACGGTTCCACAAACTCTGTTTCTGCACACAACTGATGTACATGGCTTCCTCCGTATGTAATACAGTGTCAGGTTGCTTTTCTGTATGCAGCGGCAGACTGTGTCTAAGTCACAACTGTTTCAAGAAGTACAAGGAGTGGCTATATTCGTGTATTTTGTGCACTTTTTAAATCTTATTTTAACTCTGTCCCAACTTTTGTTGAGTGTGTTGCGGACATGAAGCTCTAACTTTGTTTATATTTACAAAATACAATCAGGCTGGTCAGTAAAACTATTAGAAAATCTTTTCTTTTTACTTTTGTCAGTGAAACAAAGGTTCAAATCCCTGAAGGGATGGTGAAGGAGTATTTTTTAAGCAAAGTAATACTGAATACTTCTACCACATTTGCATGAATCCTAACAGTGTTGTGTATCTATTGACATATCTTGCATATCAGCGTGATTGCAAGTTAAGTTTGTTCATCTATCGGTTACAAATCCTCATCATTATGTTGATTTTTCTGCAGGCGTGTCGGGGAGGCGGTCTGGATAACGGTGTGGAGGTGGATTCGACCGGTGACACCACAGAGTGCAGCGTTTCACAGCATCTCTCTGTTCCCACAGATACAGCAGTGATGTACGCCACACCACCAGGTAAACTCCTGTCCGTCCAGTTTATGAAGAGACACAACTAATACAATTACCCAGAGGACAAAGCGACACCTTCACAGTGCTTTGTTTTGTCCAACCAACAGTCCAAACATCAACATCAATAAAATAAATCAAAACAGGAATCCAACAAGGCGTCCCATTAACAGAGTTTCTCTTGACCGTCCTCCAGTACATTACAACATTTTTTAACCAGTGATTAATTTGTTAAACAAGCACTGAAGTGTAAAAGAAGAAGATATGAACATAGCAGTCACTTAAAGTTTTAGCACTTAAAACATGGACGCTTCAACTACAGGCGAGGAGCCTCGTGGGTCAGTGCGGTAAACCAGCAGCAGTGCATCATGTGTGTGGAAACACATCACTAAAGATGAAAACCTGTACTGCTGTACTGAAGTACAACAAAAGCACAAGTGTCATGCACACTCATCTTGGTTATTCATTTTCATCCTGGGTGAGGATGTCAAAAACAAGGTCACCTTTGATGAGTGGGCCAGTAACTGAGAATAAAGACAAGCTTGAGCAGGATTTTGTGCAACTTTTTGGGCCACACTACGAAAATGGGAGGAAAGCAGGACAAATATCCTCATTTGGCTTGGCCATCCCTGCCTGGGAATACCACCCCGGGACGAGCTTTCATCCAGCCCACATCGATGCCCTTATCTGTTTGCACGCAAACCAGGATCGGACAGCAAAACCTGTGACTGAGCAGGACAGTAACGAGTAGGTTCACGGGTTGGCTCTTGCATGAGGATTGATTTTTTAGTCTATCTTCTTTGCACTTAAACGGAAGTTGTATCACTGGCCCAAGTGTTACTGTTGCATAAATTGTTGCTGCTGAAGCTTTTGTTTTTACTTGTATCTGTATGCGTAGGTGTGAATGAGCTGTCTGTCAGCACATGCATTACATGTTGTGAATACAGATTGTAGCTTGTTGCAAAGCATTCTCTTCTCCTGTGATTTTATTAATGATGTTAAGGTCACCGTGACTTTCATTACAGCATCTGAAGTCGTGTAACCTCTACTAACAAACAGTGTGAAATGAACCAGAGGATTATGAAATAGATCCTCTTCCCTCCGTACTGTCCACAGGTTACGCAGCTTTCATGAACCCACTCGGATCCGTCTTCATCCAGACTTTCTGCAACTTACTAGAGGATGAAGGGAATCGCAACCTGGAGCTGACTCGCCTCATGACCCGCCTCTCCCACAGGGTGGCCTACACCTTCCAGGCCAAAGGCCGCGACGTGGGAAGCAAGAAAGAGATGCCCTGCCTCCTGACCCGACTGACCCGTGAAGTGAAGACAGCGGGGCCCAGCGGCTCTCAGCCACGTCACTGGTTGGCGCTGATAATGTCAGAACACGGACACCTTCCATCAGTTAGACTGTTGCACGCGAGTGTGCCTGACTGCATCTGAACGTATGAAAGCAATAATAAGCATCAGGAATGCAGATGGAAGAGAAAAGATAAGTTAGCTGACGATGAACCAGAAGTCTGTGATCTCCAGAGGAACCGAGTTTCCCGTAGAAAATGTCATCAAGGAAACGTCCACTGGAATATTCTGCATATTGTGGAGGAATTTAACTCAGTACAAAGTACAAATTCAAAGTATTTGCTCAAGGTTTCTACCTCCTAAAAGGGAGTTTTTCCTTGCCTGAGTGGCCAAGTGCTTCCTCATGGTGGGAACTGTTGGGTCAATAATATTAAAAAGAATACGGCCTAGACCGACTTGTGTTTCCATTTGATGCAACTTTACTCTTCTACTCCTCCACACCTCAGGGGCAAATATTGTGTTTTTACACCACTACATTTATCGGACAGCTTTAGTTACTAGCAGTAATGGAAGAAGTACTCAGATCTCAACATTTACTTAAGCAAAAGTAGCAGGACCTCATGATCTTATAGACCATGATGCATTGCTGTAGATTAAAACTACCCAACAGGATATAAAGGGGTTAAAATGAGCTCAAGCTTCAACATCTACAGCAGGAATATTAATCCAGAAACTCCAAACATAAAAGAGAAACACTGACAGGAACATTTTACTTTACTTCCACTCCTGCATTAATACTTTATCTATATTTAGATACTACTTTTGGAGGACTTTTACTTTTAGTGGAATATTTTTTCACCGCGTGGTTTTAGTACTTTTACTTAAGTAAAGGATCTGAATACTTCTTCCACCGCTGTCTATAAGTCAGACGCATCACTGTATGTTTCCCATAATGGAAAAATACCTGAGGAATATCGGTGTTACACCACAGTTCAAAATGATGATTTTGCTTCAGTCTGTCAAGTTTCAAGTTAATTTGAAACTATTATTAACATACTTTAATAAAAAATGTACTAAACAATCTTTAATAATATATGTAAACATTATTATTTGTCTATTTTATACCAAGTCCGTCAACTGCAGGTTGTGTAAATTTCATCTTTGTTAGCATTTTTCATGTAAAAGTTAGACCATATTGAATTATATGTTGTTTGAAAGCTTGTTCGAGACGACAGAAAGGTGCGTGGAACGTGCTGACTGGAATAAGTCATTTTAATTTTCAGGTTGACTTCTGAGTAACTGGCCAAGGACAACTCTGGCTCATTTACAGTTACTTTGCTGTTAATTAATGAGCACTGTCCCCGTCAAATAAATAAATAAATACTGTGAAATTAAGTATAAGCAGTCTGTACAGCCGGTAAAGGTGGAGATAACTGCTTTATGTACAAGGTGACTTAATCAATAATAATACTTCATCATAGTTGATTTATATTTGTATTAATGAACTGAATCTGCAAAGTAACTGAAGCTGTAGTAAGCTCTAAGATGTAGAAGTATAAAGTAGTATTAAATATTGAATTAAAGTACAATTACCTCAAAATTGACCTTGAATACAGTAGTTTGCAGTGAGATTTACTATGAATAAAGTTCCCTGGTTTGACCGGTAGATGGCGACGATACGACACTAATGCCTGAAGCACCAACGTCATAAAGCAGATCAATAACAATTAAATATAAAAATAACCACGAAATCTGAAACACAGCGCGCGTGAAGCGTGGGGAAGCTCTTTCTTTCTGCTGCACGAGCGGGACGCAGACCAAATGTCGCTTTAGAACCGGCGGGAGCCACGTTCACAGGGGCGCGTGTCTTTATTATGAGGACTTGTTGAGAGGATGGTGAAGCTGAAGATGCCTGCTGGACGCTCATCATCATCATCATCATCATCATCATCATCGCGTCCTTCCTCCCAAAGCAAATAAATGAGTCAACATGGCCGCGGAGCAGCTCGCCCTGTAGCAGCGGAATAAAACAACACACGGGTGAATAAATATACACATGTGCACGTTGCATGCGGGAAACGCGGGGCCTGCATGTTTTTATTTCACATTTTACAGGATTGGTGCTTCAATCACAGCCCAGCAGAGTGCCCCCCCCCACCCCCCACAAAATAAAGCTACAGGTAAATATGTGTTATATAATCTAAAATGATGACAGTCAAATATTCTGTTTTATTCCAGGCTTGCGTTTTTGTTCACTGCTTTTAATAATTTATTAGAGTGAAATTGGTGATTTCCTCCTCATGTTTTTCAGACTAAATGGCGTTCATGTCCCGGTTCTCTCGGTCCCGGAGCAGCTCCAGGTCTCCGAACCGAAAGGACTCCGAGCGCATCTCCCCGAACCTGAGCGTCTCCGAGCTGGAGAGGCTCCTCTACACGGGCAAGACAGCCTGCAACCACGCAGACGAAGTGTGGCCACGACTCTATATTGGAGACCAGTGAGTTTACATCGGTGCAACACAAGAAGTACTCACAAATTTTACTCAGGGCACCAACACCTGTCACAAGTCCTGTATTTACATTTTTACTTAAGTAAATGTGCAAATATATTTTTTTAAATCCATTAAAGCACCAAAAGTAATCATTATAATGGCCCCTTTCAAAGTAATAAATATTATATTATTATGTTATTTAGCAACACTAATGCAGCTGGTATAGGTGGAGCTAATTTTAATATATTTTATTATCAGGTAGCTGATCTATAATAATGCAACATAATTTATTAGTCAGTTGTTTAATATTGGTTATATCTTGTATTAATGACTAAAGTTGGGCTGAAAAGGGGCCTATTTTATTTCTCTCTGAGACATAGTGGAGAAGAAGTATAAAGTTGCATAAACTAAGAACAATACTTTAGTAAAGTAAGTAAAGTTGCGTTCCACCACTGATAAGAAGGATGTGTGCCCTTATTAAGTAACTACAACATGATTCACAATTATTTAATACTTCATGTGGTTGGTTAAAGATATCCAGACATGTTTTCAGACACATTAATATACTTTGCAATGGAGTATTTTTACATTGTTGTATTGATACTTGTAATCAAGTAAAGGATCTAAATACCTCTTCTGCCACTGTCATATAGAAAGTTCCTCCCCTTCCGGTCACCCACCATGGGACCTTATAAAAAATATGTACGATAGTCAACGGCAAGAGACAAAAAATGTTTTGATACCATTTAAATTGTTTTCTGAATTACACACATGATGTTTGTCAATTTAAAATATAATTCTGAAAGTCAAGAAAGTCGTAGTTTGTTGTAAAACTGCTGAAAATATGTAATTGCAAAGACCACAAACCCAAAAGTCACGTATGTGATGTCATAAATGTTTCTCTCAGTGACTGAAGCTAACGTTATTGAATCATAAATCACCTTTAAGCACCGGGTATGTGTACACATACGAGGAATTTGACTCATTACTCTCAATTTACATACACCGAAACAAATAAACAAACAGGAAACCAAACTACAGTGTACAAAAAAACAGACACACCCATAAACAAAAACTTCTGTAGACAGCAAGATAAAAGTGTGGTGAAACAGTGCAAAGGATGCTGGAATAAAAATATATTTTTGTGCAGTAATTATGCAATCGTATTATGTACATTAGGTAGGTGGATGTGACATATACAGTATTTACAATATGAACAGGTATTTAATTGCTAGTAAGCAGTAAATATACAGGTGGATGTCATCCTGCGGGTACAAAAGCTAATGTCAAAGAGCTTCAGGTGAGCGTGGCTAATCTTATCTAGCTAGCAGGAACCAAGATGAATTTATGCTGCGCTCCTGGCAAAGTATTAAATTAAAATAATACATACTAGTATCAAATAGTGAAACTTGTTCTGCATGTACACTGATGTAGAAATATTTTGTCAATGTTATTAGGTAGCTGGTTACAGTAAACAATCTCTGAAAGTCATCTTCTCTGCCTAAAAGTTGTTCAGGAAAATGTTAAAAATGCCCAGAAATGTGAAAACATTTGGAAATAGAGCCACCAACTTTTGAGGATTACCAACTGATGCAGCTAGAAGGATACAGTAACATATATTTATCACTTGTTTTTAATAAAATGGCCATCCTTTTAATTAACACCAAGTGCACTTCTGAGGGTTTAACTCTGCATCATCTTGCCACAGAAACACAAGTTTGTCGCGGTCAGCCAATAGTTTTCATTCACTTTCGGCATCATGCACCACCTGAAACGCTTTGAACTTGGAAATTTCCCAGTTACGACCGGCATGGAACAAGGCATTAGCATTACAGCGCTAACATGTATGAAGATGTAGTTCATTGAGCGGTTTCACAAAAAATTTAATGTTACTTGTTTTAGGAAAAACTTTCTTGACGGACAAATTAAATTTTAAACTGACAAACACGATGTTGACTTCTGTACATATTTATTCTGAAATAAGGTCCCATGGGAGCGATGAAGTTTGTTTTTTTTCACTTTTACTTCATACAACATATTTATCAAACTGACATGTGGAAATGTGACTGACTGTTTAAAATCTGCTCTTTTCTGTAGGGATATTGCATCAGACCGGCGTGAGCTGGCCAAACTCGGCATCACACACATCCTCAACTGTGCCCAGAGCAAGTGGCGCAGTGGAGCCGAGTACTACGCCGGGATGAACGTCACCTATCACGGCATTGAGGCTCACGACTCCCCCACCTTCGACATGAGCGTCAACTTCTATCCTGCAGCTGAGTTCATCCACAAAGCTCTCACGAGTGGAGGTTAGTCTGTGTTCTAATGCCTTTTATACACATGATCCTTTTTACCCTCGAACAACAAGTGAGTAAGTTGGCAAATCTGTAGCCAAGAGTTTAGAACAACAAGATCATAAATACATAAAATATAACTAATTAATTATATTTTTATTCACAAACAGTTAACGAAAAATGTCTAAATTTGGCCTCCAAATCGCACATAAATTATAACATTTTATATATTAACTTACTACTAGTTACTTATGTCTTGTACTGATTTTAATCCAAAGCACAATCTTCCTTAAACCGAGTTGCCTAAATCTAACCAAACTATGACCATGTAACAACCTCGCGTCTGAGGCTACATCCACACTACTCTGTTTTTGTTTAAGTTTTAAAACAGAAACGATCTTCGTCCACACCAGTGTTTTAGTTGCGTATCAGAAATGATCTCCATCTATATTAAACGACTGAAAACGCAGTTGCAAAAAAAACAAAACTAGCTTTGCATGACTGATAAGAGCCAATCAGGAAGCCAAATGTGATCTGCGTCATCGCTTTAGACTCCTCCGTTTTCATCTGTCCGCACAAAAACGCTTCCCCGGAGTTTTAACATGAAAACGGCGTCTGCAGTGTCTTCAAACTTTTCTGTGTTCTGATTCATCGTTGTAGTTTATACGGCATGCGGAAACGTAGCAAAAGGACTGGGTTTTAAAATGAAAATGTGGTTTTGTGGATGTAGCACAGGATCACATGACTTAAGTAATGTTCTGTGGCGGATCTGGTACTTGCCAACACTTGTAGATGTTGTTTTGAAGAACGGTCATATATGTCGTTGTACTTTCCAACAGCAATCGACCTACTTTGTCATTTAGGTACGAGGAGATGTCTTTGTGTTAAAATCTCAGAGGGAAATATTGTACTTTTTGCTTCACTACAATTATTTGACAGGTTTAGTTACTGGCTATAAGCTTTAAAAAAATATGATTCTTTGTTAGAGATGAAACACTTAATTTAAACTTTTAACTTAATTACACTGAACAAAAGATTGTGGTTAAGGGTAAACATAAGTTCATGATATACATTTAACAAAATTATAAGTAACACTTTTGTTTTTGCCCCCATTCATCATGAGCTGAACTCAAAGATCTCAGACTTTCTCTATGTACAGAAAAGGCCTGTTTCTCCAAAATATTGTTCACAAATCTGTCAAAATATGTGTTAGTGAGCACTTCTCCTTTGCCGAGATAATCCATCCACCTCACAGGTGTGGCATATCAAGATGCTGATCAGACAGCATGGGTATTGCACAGCTGTGCCTTAGGCTGGCCACAATAAAAGGCCTCAGGCTGGCCACAATAAAAGGCCACTCCAAAATGTGCAGTTCCATTACACAGCACAATGCGACGGACAACTTCGAAGACGTCATCTCTTAACTTCTTAGCGTGAGAAATACAAGGTGTGGTGTGTGAACTGGCTGAAATGCATGTGTCTCACGGTGAATGCGTGAGACTTGAGAGCCCTGGAATAAATCAGGGCCGGTATTTATCAAGCTTCTCAAAGTGCCATTTTAGTCTTAAGTGCTGAGAATTCATTAAATTTAGTCCTACTTTCAAACTTAAGTATAAATGCAAGTTATCAAATTTCTTAAAACTAAGAATCACTCTTACTCTCCCAGTTATTTAAGACAGCTCGACAGGTCTCTCAAGTGGTTAGGAGCTGCCAGTAGGGGCTTGTGATGGCGCTGTGGAGACAAAGACATGCATCTTTCAGGAGAGGAAGAAAGTTTCTGATTTATTTGACGACGCACATTGTCACGCGTTTCATCAACTTCCCAACAACACCCCCCTAATTCGACAGAAGCAAACACTGTTCATGCAAATGGCTGGCAATACAGGAGCAGTAGGTGCATTGATGGCGCTCATATGAAGATAAACTTTTTTTTAATCTTTTATTAATGTGTAGGCCTATATCATAATGTATTATCTTGAAAATTCTTTATTGTTAAATGTGTGTTGAATATAAACTCCTCTGAGGAATCTCACCATTCAATGTGAATTTATCTGAGAATATTCTTAAAGAAGGAAATCTCTTCAGTGATTGGTCCTTGGCGACATCGTCCTGTTTGCGGAGCAGCAAAGTGTCGTAAATCAGCACTAAGACTGACACTTAAGATTTAGTTCTACACTTCCCTCAAATTAGGACTATGATGCTTGATAACTAACTTTTAAGCCCAGCTTTGAGCCAAGAATTTTTTCTTCTTTAGCAGTGTTCTTATAATTAATTCTGAGAAGCTCGATAAATACAAGCCCAGAACAGTAAAGTTGCAGCCGGACAGATAAACAACGTGCTGAGACTCACTTTAGAGCAGAGAGGAGCTGCAGATTCGGTTGATAATTCTCTGTAGGTTCCTCACATTCACGTGACAATGTTGTCACATTGTCATGTGATGTATTGATATTACACAAATATATTTAAAGATATTTAGTGTTGAGGAAAATGGGAAAATTACATAACAGAAATATATATTCACATGTGGAAAACATCCTAAAAAGTTCATATTGTGCGTGTAGGTAAGGTGCTGGTCCACTGCACGGTGGGAGTGAGCCGCTCAGCCACTCTGGTGCTGGCCTACCTGATGATCAGACAAAACCTGACGCTGGTGGAAGCCATCAAAACAGTGAAGGACCACCGTGGCGTCATCCCCAACCGAGGTTTCCTCCGCCAGCTCAACGGCCTGGACGGCATCCTGAGAGAGAGCCGTAAGACGTCGCCGCAGAGCTGAAAACCCCCTCAACACACACACACACACACACACACACACACACACACACACACACACACACACACAACCTGAGGTATCAGCTAGTCTGGTTACACTGGGGGAGGTAATGGGACCAAGTGAGGAGCAACCTGTGGGTTCTGACTGGCAGCAGGTGTAGCAGCGTTTGACTGACATCTGATGTCAGTATCTTCAAATATCAGTAAGTTATTTATTTTTTTATTTTATATTGTTAATGTTGTTTAAGCCTCTGAAACAACTTTAGCTCTGGGTAGTAAAACTCTTCAGTGAAGCATACATGAAGACTGAAAACTCTTAAGCCCACAAATGAAGAAATAACTTTAGTTTTACTGATCACAAATTTGCCCCACAGGGATTTACAATCTGTACGGGGTATAGCACACTCTATCCCTAAGGCACGGTCACACCAGAATTAAAAACAATATTTCGTGGCAAAATCAATTAATTTCATTGCAATCACAGGGATTAGTGGATTCGCTCACTGGGGCAAACTACAAGCAAATATATTATCATGACAAATCTTTTTTATATCATTCGATATCGATAATTATCAGGATAAATGTGAAATCATTATTTCTTTCAAGTTTAAAGGCTGATTTTTGCTCCTGAGTGAAAGCTGAAGAAGCCAGATGGTTAATTGTGGTTTTAAACTTTTCTTTATGTTCAGAACAAACGCAACAATATATCGCGATAATTATCGTTTTATTTCCCAGCCCTACCTTTGACCGTGAGCGAGACTACTCGACGGTGAGACCTTTTGAGGAACAGAAACTAGAGTGTCTTTCACGGTTGTTGCACCATTTTATTTAACCTCCCATGTCGCATAACTGCAGTTATGAAGACGGGTAAACTATGTGACGTTATTGTCCCGTCAGCGACCAAGCTAACTGCCAATTGGAAAGAAACAAGCTCGTCCACTCCTTCCACTTTTTAATCAGACTTCAGACCACTCCACTCAACTTGATCCTGATGTTTTATTGCCACTAAAGCTTTTTGGACAACTCTTAACAGAATCAGCAGCTGATGGCTAATACACTGCAGGAAGCCTTGACAAGTCATTCAGTCTAATCTCTGGTGCGTTTTTACTGCATGTGCCGGATTACTGATGATTCCTCAAAGATCTTAAAATGAGCTGAATTATTCTGGACCTCACTCGATATTTTTTCCCCCCAAAATCTTACAGTCTGTCGGTAACTTGTACTCTCTTCATTGAATGTTTCGGCCCTCAGACCATCAGCAGGTAGAATTCATCAGTAAGGGTATAAACTGGGGCTTGAAACCCCTAATCTTTGTCTCTTTGGCGGTCTAGTCCAAAAAATCCTGATGGAGAAACTCTGAGTTGATAAAAATGTCCCCTTCGTTCTTGGTGGAGGTTTTTGAGGGCTGTGTGCAGATTGTGCGGAAGCCTGCAGACACTACTGAGGGCTGAAAAGGTCTGACAACTCCTCTGCATTTTCTGGTATAAAATAAAATAATAAAATAATTAGTTTTTGTTTAGCAGAAAAAAACCAGTTCTCTTTGTAGTAAATCAGGTTATAAACAGGTTCATTGTTGACACTGGAAATGTTAGTGTCAGGTCAGGTTTTGCATACGAAAGCATGATAACCAATTTAATCAATTTATTATTTGCTGGATGATATAAATTTATAGAAATGAAGAATATAACATTTATATTAGTTGTTTTTTAAAGACCTTCTGACTTAATTGTGTCCTCTAAAAATCAAACCTACGACCTCATCAGGTAAAATGAATTTTAAAGGGTCTGATCCACCAAAACCTTATTAATAAAGGGAGCACAAGTGATCGACAGTTTGCAGGAGTTTTTGGTTTATGATCTGTTGCATTTGACTAAAAGATTTTCTGCAGTGTTAGAACTTAAAATAAGATTTTAGGACTCAACAATAGCCCAAACAGCATCGCCACAGCCCATTAGTGCCACCAGTACAACCATGAGAGATTATCTGCAGTGTTCTTATCAGCCAGCCTAAAGAGACCAGGGTCAGGATTCAAAGGGCCCCGTGCTTGATTATGTGTGAGGCCCTGAAATGACCACACCTGGCCCTGACCACACATGGGCTCTGCTGTCTTTTGTAATTAAAAATTGAGGTTAAACCTGTGATATCAGCCCTCAGACAGAAGAATCTTGCTCAGTGATTCTTCCCCGTAGTTTAAGTCTTTGCAGGTCTTCCCTCGACTTACGTTTTTTACATTCAGCAAGTGTCATTAAGTGCTCTGAACAACTTACACACTAGTTGTAGCCCAGGTCTAAACCAGCACAGTTATGTAGCCTGATGATGACAGTATTACAGTGTTGTCACAGTCTCTACACAATTATCACCTGTGACACGTTTGTTAACATACAGTGTACCTTATAATAGTATTTCTGTCGTTGTGTTAAGTCCAATGTATTGTTTCAGCCAAATGTAATTCAAATAACCACAGTCCTTTGGCTTTTTTATTAGATATCTTGTGTGTGATGATCTGAAATTAATCCAGTAGACTACAGACTTAAGCCCATTTGGACTGGATTAATATCACAGGTGGAGGTGTGGAAATATTCGCTGTGCTCTGTTGTAATTGAACTTGTTCTGTCGTGAAATTACAGGATACGCTCCGTCACAGACATGGACACCGCACGCAAGTTGCAACACACATAACGTTACATACACACACACACATTATTATATTCAGTGTGAGCTACACTTCCCGAAGATATTATTTATCAATGCTAATCATGAAAAAATGTCCCAGAGGGGCTGCAGAACTTGCTTGAGAATCATCAAGTTTTCTTCAGTATCACAGTAATCCAGTGATACTTTTCTGTACATCCACAGGCACACTGCGAACAGGAGCTCATAGCTAATTCGGCATACTTTTAATGGTAGCAATTTGACAAAATGTAAACATGTTTAGGCTAAAATAAATAGCGCTATAAAGAGAGCAGCAGTACCTGACAATACAACATTACATTTGATGAGCTTACAGGGTCTTGCTCTCCTGATGGCTTGATTTTTTTCTCCCCATTCGACCTTATTTCAGAAAAAATTTGTACGGTAGTCAACGGCGAGAGACAACTTAATCTTTTGATCCAGTTTGAATTGTGCCCTGAATTACACACATGTTGTTTGGCAGTTTAATAGATAATTTTGTCCTTCAAGAAAGTCAGTTTGTCGTAAAACTGTGAAGTAACATTTAGTTTTGTTTGAAAGCGTTCAATCATCTCACGTCTCGCACCAACATGTTAGCACTGTAATGCTAAGCTAATGTTCATTGCTTGGTTTCTTCTAACTCGATAGCTTAGCTAGGTGCCACGCACAGATGTTTCTCACATGATGTGTTTAATCCAATGACTCCCGATCCTTTCATAACATCTACACATGGAAGCCCTTTGACGTTAGCTTCAGTGACGTTGGCTTCAGTCATTGAGAGAAACAGTTATGACATCACATACGTGACTATTGGGGTTGTGGTCTTTGTAATTACGTATTTTAACAGTCTTATACTTTAACAGTTTACAACAAACTGCGACTTTATTGACTTGCAAAAGATCTATTGTATTTTAGATTGACATGTAATTCCAGGCACAATTAAAACGGGATATAAAACATTAGTTGTCTCTCGTCGTTAACTATTGTACATATTGTTTCTTAAATAAGGTCCCATGGTGGTCAAGGCTGTCTATATATTGGTGTTACCATTTACATTTAGGCTGCTCCATTTAACTCAATTTTCAAACTGAGCTGATAAAAAATGGACAAGCGGTTCTTTTTTGCGGGAAAAATCTCAAACTCAGTTTACCCACATACAGTACATTCTCTGGACGGGATATCTAATCGCTGATCTCACCTCACCCTAGAGAAATAAATCCAGTCCGAATGCTGCTTTAGAAACAACATGGTACCCTACTGAGGTTATTAAACAACTTCCAGTCTGGTGTTTCACGTCAACTTCACAGTCACTGTTAGCTGTCCAGAGTAGTCCTACCAATGGTTCTAAAAAAATATGTAACTAAACAAGCAGTGGGAGACAATATCACTAATGTGCCATTGCAAAAGCTACCAACTGCCCGGATGACAGGAGGATGTACAGTGTTCGGTGCTGAACACGACTCCTGCAAAATCCGCTGTTTTGTCTTGGTTGAGGCGTAGTTGTCTTCTCATGCAAGTAAAAAACATTAAAAGATCCGATGCTGAAATTTGAACCAGCTTTTCAAATACCCTTGTTTGTGTTATTATTACCTCAAGTGTCATGTCTGAAACAATTTTTTTTTGTGACAGACTCAGAAAAATATGTGAGCACCTTTGCTCGGCTCATATGTAGAAAAATGTAAATAAACAGCTGATTGGTGAATTTGTACAGTTTGTGGAGATGTTAAAGTAGCCTATGGCTTGAACGTTTTGGAAATATGGTCAATCGTTTTCCTGCCAAGAGTTAAATGAGAAGATGCCTTCTTCCACTCTCGTGTCTGCGCCAAGTAGCTATAGCTGAGCCACGAGGCGATTAGCTTAACATTGCAGAAAGACTGGAAGTAGGTGGAACAGCTAGCTTGATTTTGTCCAGAATTCAAAAATATGTCTGTCAATGTCTCTAAAGCTCACTAATTAGCATGTTGTTTCATGTTTGTTTAATGCATACTGTACACAAACAATGTCATTAAGGTGTTTATGAAGATAAACGTGCCCTAACTATTTCTTGGCAAGTAGTGTTCGCAGACTTTTTTGCCAGAAATGAGCAGTTGGTATCAGCTAAAGCTAACTAGCTAATTAATGCTAACTCTGTAAGTTGGCTGAACCTTTGTCTGCAGCTGATTCATTTTAAAACAAGAAGCCTTTAACGAGAGTCTTAAATATGATTGCTACAAACATAATGCTGAAAGACTGAGGCTAAAGCTAACATGTCTGAAGTAAAAAGACAGAATTATGCTTAAAAAAACATGTTTGGAAAAGCAACACAGAGGTTAGATTTATGCTTTATTGGTTTTCAAACAATATGTTTCACTAATAACCGAGAAAAGGTTTTGAGGACGAGAAGGTAGACATCTCCAAACCAAATAAAAAGGCAGACAGAGCTGCTAACGTTACCTCTGATGTAGCATCTTGTCTTCCACATGGTGGGAACAGTATATTATTGTCATTAATGAGGGGTTTGTAACATAAACCCACATTATTATGTAGCAAGCTAATGCTCCTTGGCTTTGGAAGTTGTGAAGTAACCACAGTAGCCTAAAGGTCCTTCACTAGTTAGCTGTGCATGCTAACGATTGCAGCTAAATCCAATCCTACCATTGCTCTAGTGTTTTGGATTTAAAACAGACACCACTTTTCAAACCCTTTGTATACTTACTTTTACAGCCCCACAAACACATTCCTGCTGCAGCCTCGTCGCAGTTTCTTAAGTTTTGTTTGGACAATCGCTGTTCAGGGGGTTTAGCGAGCCATCACTTTAGAGGCGTTGTTGGTAGTGTTTTTATTAAACTTTGTAGAGAGCGAGGCTAGCTTTTCTCCCTGCTTCCAGTCCTTATGTTGACATAAGCTAACCGCCCTTCTCACAGACATGAGAGTTGATCTTCTCATCAAACTCTCGCCAAGAAAGTAAATATTTCCTAAATGTCGAGCTATTCCTTTCGAGAGGGTTTTGATTGTGGCCTTGGAAAACCAGGCAGAGCAGCAAACAATCTGGACATGACTATTGTGAGGGACAATTTGTTAGCATCATAACATCATAGCTGGCTACTTGGGGACCATTAGATTACCCGAGGGGCCACATCAGACCACTAAATCCCTATCGCATGAAAGATATTTTAATGAAATGCTCAATATTTTGAATTGCCATATTTTATATAACATTTGGATTAAACCGTGAAGGCATGAAGTTACTCCCAAAGTCCAGAATTAACCCCTAAAAACTCCTCTCTCCGTACATTTTGTGTCAGGAAATCAGAGACTTCCTTTGCTGCGACTCTCTGTTAAATATTATGATGTCCTGTTGCAGCAGAATCTGCCTTTTCTTCAGAAGCGTTCCTCAAACCACTCAGTTAAAACGCAGACAAAACACTGAAATAGGGAACTATCCATGGATATTTTCTGGACGGGGTCTCTCTAACCATTACGATCTTTAACCTTTTGCTATATTGGATCTGTATGTTTTGTATTTGTGGTTTTACTGTGCTGTGATTGCTCGTTGGTCTCAATTCCTGTTATATTCTCGTATTATCTTCTTACAGAGACCTTTCTATAGGAAATTCTTTTGAATTTATTTTTGTATCACTCTCTTTGAGGTGAATTGAAGGAGAAACTGGCAAAGGAGATGTTGATGCCTTAATATGTGTATTTCAAGTTGGTTTTTAGACATTTCTTTCTGTTTTTATTGTGAATAACACTGAGCATTGAAAGCTTTGTTTTGATAAAGTCTGTACTTAATCAGAAATTAAAACTTCTCAGAGCTTAAACTGTCTTTTGTAATTCTTTTTAATGGTTTTATTCAACTCAGCTAGAGAGACTTCATTCTTGACCTTGGAAAAAGTCAAACAGCGCCACTTAAAGGGACAATCAATATCTCTTCTGGAGCTTTCAAACAGATCACGTGATCTTCAGCAGCATTTTCCAACCCCTATAAAATTACAATTTTTTATGAGCTCTTTAAGGATTTCTCAAACCAACGTAAGTTGGTTTAAAAGAGGAGTTTCAAAGATCTTTATTAAACAGCAGATGACAACACATTCTCACCACGAGGTCCATTTAGTAGCTGTTCTGGAGCTTTCAAACATATTACACGAGTTGTTTGTGTTTTCTGATGTTTTGCTAATACTCACACTTGTCTTAATGTTAATTTAGTTATGCAGCACATTGTACACTTTTTAGGAAACGTGTTATATTAATAAAGATCATAATATGATTGAAAGCTCTGGCAGCTCTGACAGCTACTTAATAGAGCTTAAGGTGAGAGTGTTTTGTCAGGAGTATTTTTGTAGCAGCCCTTTCTCTACTAACTTTCTCTATTATAAGGAAAGCAACTTTGAAATACAGTAGGTGCATCTGTCTGTGATTTCCAAATACTTTCCAATTATTTTGGGTTTTTCCTGTAGCAAAGCCTAAGGTGTATGTCTCCAGACTGGACAGCAAGAAGACAAACAAAACAACTACTGCTTGTCCACTATATCTCAGAGGGAAATATTGTACTTTTTGCTTCAATTATTTTGCTGCTTTATTTACTGTTTTAAAAATAACCCATAGTACCCAACACACGTACAGCTGAAGCGATTAATCGACAAGTCGATTGAGAGAAAATGTATTATTTTGATGATCATTTAAGTCATTTTCCATGCAAAATACCAAATATTTGATGGTTCCAGCTCCTCACATGAGAGGATTTGCTGCTTTTCCTTTTAATTGTAATGTTTGTTAATAATCTTAAGGTTCAAACTCAATAACAACATTGTTACGGCGTCACTTTGGGCTCTGGTTTCTCTCTATTTTCAGAATTTTTACAAACCATACAATCAATTAATGGAGAACATAATCAACAGATTAATCTATAATAAAAATAATAATTAGCTGCAGTCCGATACTTAATAGATCAAAATGAGCTCCAGCTCAACAGCTACAGAAGTAATATCCTGCTTAATATTAATGCATGAGCAATGCAATACATACTTTTACTTAAGTAACATTTTCAGTGAAAGACTTTTACTTTCAGTGGAGTGAGACTTTTACTAATAACAGATCTCAGTAGTTCTTCCACTACCTCTGTGGTATGAAAAACATGACATAGTATTTTCCCTGAGTGGAGTTAAAGCCTATAATGACCTCTAGAGGTAAAATATGTCAGCTACAAAATATTAAACCCTACCGTTTGAACACTTGATAAAACATTAATTTGTTTTAATCCCACTGGCACTGACCATATTCTAACGTGATAAATTAATAGAAACACTTAAATACAGAAAATGAAGTAAAAACAAACAAAGTGGGTGTTCATGATGTACACAAATCATTTTATTCAGATTTTGTAGAAAGACAGACATTTTCTTGAGGAGAAAGTGGGTTCTTTGGGTGTTTTTCTACTGATGCTGCAGATATACACCATCTCATAGAATCACTGGTATGTGGACGATAAAGGACTCATCTGAACGGACAACGGGCTGGAGCTATTTTAGTTCACCACAGTTGGCGATGACAACCTTGGCTGTAGGAGTGCCGTCCTGTTTGCCTTGCTTCTCCATTGCCTTGACAGTCCCGAAGCCCTCCACAACACTGCCAAACACCACGTGCTTCCCGTCCAGGCTGGAGAGGAAAGGAGCTGATTAGTATGTAAGACAAACACATGAAACTGTCCACTGAAAATGTTACTTAAGCAAAAGTAGGTATGTATAATCAGGAAAAAGTATTAAAAGTAAAATATACCCTGTCACTGTTGTACTAATATATATTCTATAATAATATATTCTCTGATTATTATTCCTCATGCATTCATGTAAAAGCAGGATGTTACTGGTGTAGTTGCTATTTTATATTGGACTGTAACTAATGATTATTTTCAGTGGAATAATTGGCCTTTTCGATCTCTCTTCGGTCATCTGAGTCTCTTTGTAGTCATTATCATCTCTTTGAAGTGCAGCTAAACTTTAGTATTTATTTGTGGGCCAAATTTAATAATATATTCATGTGAACATGAACGGCTGTGTGGGACAAAATCCCAGTCAGTCAGTAAATGCATCATGCATGTTTTCTTGTTCGGTGTTGCATGAAATTACCAATACCAGGACATTTTAAAGCAAACAAGAGTTCTCCTAATATTATTAATCATAGCAGTTGTACCACTCCTTATGCACTGCAACTGGTTATTGAGGCTCTCACACTCTGACTCAGCCACGCCCCATTTTCATAACAAACTCTCAGCTGAGGATTAATGGGGAAGCATAGTTTCCTCATCCAAACATGAATCCATTTTGGGTGTGTGGAAAAAGCCAGAGCAGCAGCTCTCTGTAGTTAATGCTGTGTGCAGGGAACGTGCAGCTTTCTCCTCATTGTCAAAGTTCACCTACCTGCAGTCTTTGGGGCCACATCAGTTCGGAGCTGCAAAACAAAAACATTGGCCTTTTGCAGATCACATGGGCAGATGTGAAAGACATTCTTGCTGCCAATTTTAAACATTAAAAACGTCAAATGCTTACAAATAAAATAATTTCTGTTTTTATAGGTTGTCTATATAATTAGCCTAATGATTGAGAGGGATTTTTGTTTTTACATTGTGTGTTTTTTATTTTATTTAGGAAAATCCCACTCATTATACCTTCAAATAAAAGTTTTAACAGTAGATCTTAGCTTCTATATTTATTTTGTTATTTATTTTTATGGAAATGAATGAACAAATGTGTGGATGAATGTATGTGCAGTTGTGTTTTGGCACCTTATAGGATATTTCACTGTATGTTTTTAACAATGCAATGACAATAAAGGCTGTTCTATTCCAAGTACCAATGCTACGATGTAAAATCGCTCCATTACATGCTGCATTCACAATCCTACTTAAAAGAAGTGTTAAGTATACATGACGATTTAAAAATTTTAAGTATTTGTTGTCCCTGTTTGAAGCTTAAATGGAAGTGAATTATAGAAACCTCCAAACACACTCATTTACAATCGGTTTCCTACTCAAGAAACTCAATTCAAACCTCTACCTTTATCATTTTAGGTAGTATTTCACTTTTAAAGTGTAGTTAATGGAAACAAATGAGACAAACCTTAAAACCCACTCACTGTCAACCTCCAAAATATTGGAATTTTATTTTATATTAGAACTTAATTAAATGATTACACTTAAATGACACTCTTATTATAACTATCTGACATGGGGAACTTAACAACAACAAAACTTTAATGGTCATCACAATTTTTATATAACTCACCCTTATAAATTATGTAAAGCCTTAAAGTTGTGCATAATTAAAGGTGTGGCAGTTGGGTGCCGCCACAGGTGGCTAGCCGCTAGCTCCACCAACGCTGAGTTTCTTTGCCCATTTTTGGATCGGCCATAGCTGCCGGAAGACACACACTGAGCTTCATATTCACTCCTAAGAAACCTATAGGTGCCATCACGGAGACCATGTTTGTCCTTATTTTATACAGTCTATGTGGTAAGAACAAAATGTCTGATTATGAATGAGAGGTAAAGTACACAAAGCAAGCTTTCAAGTTGCTTTATTTACACCAACAACATAATTTTATTCAGATTTTTGCTAACAAACGTGGTTCTCAAAGAAAGATTAGGACGTACAAAATATTCCACAAAGAATATCAACACAGCAGACAAACATATTAACATTTTTTTTTTTTTAGGAGAAAGCGGGATCATTGGGTGTTTTTCTACTGATGCTGCAGATAAACACCATCTCAAAGATTCACTGGGATGTGGACGCATAAAGGACACATCTGACCGGACGACGGGCTGGACTGAAGCTTTGACGCACTATTGTAGTTCACCGCAGTCGGCGATGACAACCTTGGCTTTAGGAGTGCCGCTCTTTGTGCCTTGCTTCTCCATTGCCTTGACAACATCAATGCCCTCCACAACATTGCCAAACACCACGTGCTTCCCGTTCAGCCTGGAGAGGAGAGCCGCCGATTAGTATGTAAGACAAACACATGAAACTGAATGCAGCAGTTTGCGGGTCAGAGTGGAGCTCACCAGTCCGTTGAAGCTGTGCAGATGAAGAACTGGGATCCGTTGGTGTTGGGCCCGGCATTAGCCATGGACAGCGTGCCCATGCCCGAGTGCTTCAACTGGAAGTTCTCATCAGCAAACTTCTCCCCGTAGATGGATTTGCCTCCAGTTCCATTGTGGTTGGTAAAGTCACCGCCCTGAACAAACAAAACAAAAAAACTGAGTTGACTCAGCGAATGTGGCAAAGACAAATAAAAATGTATTAGGTCAAATCTGAATTTGTGAAAACAAGGAAACAGGACAAATTCCTGCTTTCACTGTACCTGGCACATGAATTTAGGGATGAGACGGTGAAACGTGGAGCCCTTGTAGCCAAAACCTTTCTCTCCGGTGCACAAAGCACGGAAATTTTCTGTAAATAAAGATAGACTCATTAAACATACTTCAACCAAGATATGAAAATAAGTTAGAGGTTGTTATCTCCACTAATAAGCAATAGATTCATACTCAAACCACCTGTGGTCACGGGCCCGGCTGCTCAATACGCAATACAATGTGTCTTTTGTATGAATAATTTTATTTTATCATATATTAAAATAATACTGCTTTACATGCTCAAGGTAATAATGCTGCTGACATGGACTGATTATGACACAAAGGGCCCCTGGGCACAGACATGTACGTAAATGTCACGATTCTGCCTGTCTGCCTTGTGTTAGTGTCTTTCCTCTGCCTGTGTTGTTGTTTATTCTATTTTTGTCAGTCTGTTCCGTGTTCCTGTCTTTTTTTGGTTGTGCTCTTGTGTATTGGCTTATTTGTGTCCATATACGTTTTTAGTTTGCTTTAGTCTGTGGGTTTGTTGTTCAGTTTGTGTTTCCGCAATTTGGTCTGATTCCCTGTCTTGTTGTGAAGTTTGCCTGTGTGTGTTTTGTCACAATTGCCATTATTGGTATCACCTGTTTGTCGTCCTGCCCCGCTCGTTGACTGTGTAAAAAAATGTCTTCGGTCCTTGCTGGTTCATCAGTTTTATTCCTTCCCCGCTTGGATTATTTGTTTCTTAGTTAGTGAAGTTTTTTGTTGCCTTTTGTCGGATTTACCTCTTCCTGTCAGGACTGTTTTCTGTTTGAACTCTGCCACTTAAAGTAAGCCATCCCTAAGCAAAAGGCCCAACACCCCTCGCATTGTTTTACGTCGTTTTTAGTCATTTGCATCTGTATAGTTTTTGTGTCTTTCTGATCATTTAGCATGTCTTTGTGGTTGTTTTGCATTGCTTTGCAGTGGATTTGTGTCTCTTTTAAGGTTATTCTGTGTCTCGGGTAAAGACGTACTCTCAGATGCTGCTCTTTGTTGGAAAACTGCAGCAGAACCGAGCCTGTCAAGACTCTTGTGTAAAGCTTCCTGCCACAGTAAATCCACACCATTCTGCATTGACAGTAATAATAATACGATGGCACCCTGACCCCCTAAGGACCCCTGGACATGTGGATCTGGCCCTCGGCGAAATCGTTTCAGACCTTTAGAATTAAAGTGCAGAAACAGTATGATGTATTTGAGCCACTACAGAAACTGTATGCACAAAGGAAACATACTGGACATTATTCCTGCATCCATTTACTATAAATGAGATCATAGATCTGACAATGGCTGCAAAGCAGTGCATCATGCAGGTTTTCTTGTTGGGGGTGGCATGAGTGTGGTGGGACAGAGCAACCAATATATGGCTGTTAACCACTGCCAGCTTTCAACACCAGGACATTTCAAGCAAGCAAGAGTTATTTTGCATCCTTCTTCTTATTAATAAAGAATTAGTAGCTTATCTCCTTGTATCACTGTTAACACTCCCGTTTAGTTTTGCAACTTGCTATTCAAGCTCTTTAGATCAAAGCATTCACACCCTGCATCACCCACAGGCTCGACCCATATTCAGAATAAATTCTTAGCTGACGGTTAATGGGGACGCATAGTTTCCTCATCTAAACATAAATCCATTCTGAGTGGGTGGAAAAAGACTGAGCTAAAGCTCTGTTGTTAATGTTGAAGTGAACTTACAAAGCTTTCTCCTTATTGTCAACGTTTACCTACCTGCAGTCTTTGGGACCACATCAGCTCGGAGCTGCAAAACACAAACAATTCAGTGAAAAAGAAACAGCAGAGGTGGCTGTCAGTTTGACACTTTATTTACAGACTGGAACAGATAGATACATTATAAGATAAACCTTTGTAAGAAGACAACCAAATGTCTGAAGCATTTAATCTGACAGAGACAGCAACAACTGCAGACTTTACGCCTAAAGCCTCAAAACAAGCCCTAATTGTCCAGGACATATAGTGTTTAAGGGTGCAATTTTAATTTCATTTCAGATTAATCAAAAAAACAACAACTGTTAATCAAATTAATCGATAATAAAAATAAGGTTTTAGTCTGTAAAATGTTAGAATATAGTGAGCATTGTCATTTATAATTTCCCAAAGCCCAATTTGACTTATTCAAATGTTTTGTTTTGTCCAACCAACAATCCAAAGATATTAAGTTTACTGTCATTTATAAAAAGGAAAAGAAAGAAATTTGTACATATTCAATACACTTTTATTTATATAGTGCCAATGCATAACAGAAGTTAACGTATGGCACTTTCCATAGAGCAAGACTAGACAGTAGGTTTTGTATTATTATTGTATTATTATAACAGACCCCAAACCCCAAACCCCTAGGGCTAGGACTAACGATTATTTTCACTGTCGATTATTTTCTTGATTAATCAATTAGTTGTTGGGTCCAGAATATTGTGAAAAAAATATTCCAAAGCCCAAGATTTTGTCAACAAACCAAATATATTCAGTGTACTAACATTGAGGAGTAAAGAGACAAGAAAATATTCACATTTGAGAAGCTGAAATCAGAGAGAGAGAAGGTCTCAAAGTGATTAATCAGTTAATCGACTAATCATTGCAGCTGTAATTGCACTTGGCTATAGCCTACAGGCAAGAAACAAAACTCCCATCTCCCATTTGAGAGGCTGTTTGGAATATAAACACTAAATAATGATTAAATTATTAACAATCAAATAATTGACTAATATTTCAACTCTAATTGCTTTAATGAGTAAAAACATCAGATGAGCTGCATCTCCAGTGGTTTATATCCTGACCTGCCCTTTATAACTGCAGTCCCATGTGTTATTACCAGCTGTGCTGCTCCTGCTGCTGCTGCTGCTGCTACTGGGCGTTTCCATCAGTATATTTTCACTCAGGACGATTTGTGTATAATTTAACTGCTATTATATCTATTCATGCAATGAATCATACTATATCACTATTCACTATATATATATATATATATATATATATATTTAAATATTTGAAAGGCTACCAAAATGGAAACCTAAGCTACATGAGAGAAGTTGACGCACTGCAGAGCTGCAGGCCTTTTGCAAATCATACAGATGGATGTAAAAGACATTCTTAAGGGGTTTTTAACCTTAATAAAACGACCGTAGTTAAAATAAACATTATTGACAAATATAAAGTCTGATGTTTATCTTACCTCCATTATAATCCTGCCAGCGTTAGCTCCATCAATAGTGATATCAAAGAAAACTCGGGGGTTTCCCATGTTTATAAACGCGCCTGTAAGGTTTAAGATAATAAAACGCACTTGAATGAATCCCTGAACGCGTCAGATGCACGGATCTATTTAGGTCTCTGTTTATGTGGGTCTGTGCACCGGTGATGTAAAGGCTGCCGCCGGCCAATCACAGCTGCGTTCTTCTAAAATGGCACACGAATGGACCAATAGGAATGAAGATGGGCGGGGCTAATTGTGAAGCGCTGTCGGTTAGAGAGATGTTCCCACGGCATCCCGACCGGGCGGGGCAGTGCGCAGGCAGGCGGGTTCCTGCTGTGAAAATCAGCCATCTGAAAAGCACTGGCGTATGAAAGGTGTTAGAATCAAACTCACCCAAAACAGTGGGCGAGGTTCCCTGGGATTTCAATGGGGGGAAAAAAGAGTTAATGTTACTGAGTTTATCACATTTGGGAATATCTGTGAAAATGTGCGAGGAAATGTGTTAATATCACAATGTAAAAATGCTCCATTTCAAGTAACATTACCTCGTTCAAAATCCTATTTAGGAAAAGAACAGAGGTATTATCAGCTAAACGTACTTAAAGTATCAAAGTAAAAGTACTGGTTGTGCAGTAAAATGAAACTGATCTAATAACTACTTTATGTACAGTTAGGTCAGCAAGTTTTAATACTTTATATAGAGTTAGCTAGTTTTACTACTTTTTATACAGTATACAGTCAGCTTGTTTTACTACCTTATTTACAGTTAGCTAGTTTTACTACTTTACATACAGTATACAGTCAGCTTGTTTTACTACCTTATTTACAGTTAGCTAGTTTTACTACTTTACATACAGTATACAGTCAGCTTGTTTTACTACCTTATTTACAGTTAGCTAGTTTTACTACCTTATATAACATTAAAGTTACAGTTAGCTAGTTTTACTACCTTATATAACATTAAAGTTACAGTTAGCTAGTTTTACTACTTTATTATATAGACTTAGCTAGTTTTAACTTTACATACAGTATACAGTCAGCTTGTTTTACTACCTTATTTACAGTTAGCAAGTTTTACTACCTTATATAATGTTACAGTTAGCTAGTTTTAACAACTTCATATACAGTTAGCTTGTTTTACTATTTTTTTATACAGCTGGCTTGTTTTACTCCTTTATGTATATAGTAGTAAAACTAGCCAACTGTATAACAAGTACTAAAACTTTAACCACTTTATACAGTTAGTTTAGTCCAGTGTTTCCCAACCTAGGGGTTGGACCCCTCCAAAAGGTCACCAGATTAATCTATGAGGTTGTGAGATGATTAATAGGAGTGGAAAGAAGAAGAAAAAAAATTCTGATAGACTCTGTATTTATATATTTTGGATTATTTGATACTTTCCCCTCTCTTTAGGACTCAAAACAGTTAAATGAAACAAATGTGAGAAGTTTAGAGGAGAAACAGACAACCTTTCAACTTGAAACTTTAAAATGTAAAATCTTACTTTGTAAATTTGTAGCCGCAGTTGATAAAAACGGAGTAAAAAGAATACAAACCTCAAAATGTTATTAAAGTAACATTTTATGTTATTATATACTCCTCTACATTTTCAGAGCGAAATATTTTACACTTTACCATATTTATTTAACATCTGTACTGTTACTTTGCAGATCAGAAAACCCCTGATGAGCTTATTAAATATAATTCATAGCTATAAACACAACTGCAGAACAGAACTACTTCAATAGCTGCAACATTAAAAACTTGACTATGAAATGTATTCACCGTTGAATACTTGGAAATTTAAAACAGCAGTGCCTTCAAAACAAACTCTTTCGTCAAATAAAGTGATTTTTTATTCTGATTCTGAGATTCAGGAAAGGGACAAGGTAACTGTAGGTACAATGACGATTATGATTAAAAAATAAATAGAAAATAATGGCAATTACAATGTGTTACAAAATATGTGGAATACTTTACATATTAAAAAACATTTTTTTCTCTAGCAAATTTGCAGTTAAATAGTCCATAATTTCCATACATTATTGTGTTGCTCAATTGGCAAAGAACATCATTTCGTATTGCCTTGTCTGGGCAATGTTGGACCATTAAGGGCACAGTCCCAAAATTCATAGAAAAAACGTCAGCTTTAAAAAGTGGTATTAAGAATAATTTCTGCCTCTTTAATTGCATTACTCAATGTCAGCTGACTGTTTTCTGTCATATGCAGATTTCTATGACCTTTAATTTTTTACAATTGCTTTATAATTTTCTAACATACAGTATGTATACAGTGCCAACAATGATCAATTATCCAACTAATTAACATTAACATTACCATGATTAACAATTAAATTTGATGCACACACGTTCTCTAATGAAAACAGCTGATTATACAGTACATAAACCCTTGTCATGATGGGTTATACATGTCAAATGATTTTAAAACATACCAACAGCTTTCAAATGGCAGAAAATGCCATGACGCACAGCTGTGCTCATATACAGTATGCTCGAAAACGGAAAGCTGGGAGTTTTTATTTTTATACATTTCACAGTGCTGAAGGACATCGGAGATACAATGAACCTCAGCGCTCTCCCAACTTCATGATTACAAAATGTCTATTGTACATCTGCGCCCTGCCTTCATAGGCTGGGCTGTATTTTTTCCCTTACATTAGGAGGTTACTCTGATCTGTTCTTTCACTCTGCCATCTGGTAAAGACAAACTAATATGACCACCTTTAACTACCCTTATCTTACATCATTATGTATTAAAAGATAAGCCTGTTATTATATATTTCTCTTGTTGGAAACAAATACATGACGACCAAAACCAACAGCGAATGTATTCTACTAACAAGTGTGTGCATGACAGTCTGTATTTTCTTCCTCATAGAACATCTTCTCACTCCCAATTTGTCACATATAGACACTTGTTAAAGACCCCTTGGCGTTGTTTTTTTAACGCCCTGGGTACCTTTCTAGCATCGTTTTTGGATGTGCAGTGCTCCGTGGTCATGTTAGCGACAATAAAGATGCTACGACAAGTTGGACTTTCACAATAGCTAGTGATTAACATTTAGGAAAACATCATGGTTAAAATAACTATGTTACTTACAACTTACCAACTTAAGTAACTTCACTAAAAATAATCTATGCTGACTTTTTGTTTCACCTTACTCAGACTTATCTCATACTAAACCAACTTTTAGCATTCATGCTATTTCATGCTACAGGGCTTCCCAGTGTGTTACAAACTGACATCAAAGGGTCTTGACCATGTGTCCATGCAGTATGTGATGACCTGGGAGTGAGAACGTGTTATGAACACACACACACACTGTAGTTTATTTTGACTGTGTCCCACATACACCGTCCTGCTGTCTCAAATGCTCACTGGAGCACCACATGTGGATTCATCCGCCGCCTAAAATAATCCCCCAACAAATGCACTGTTTCCTCCTTTCCAGCTGTTTTAGGAAATTACTGATCCTTTTCAAAAGTATTAATTATAAAGTCTTCACCCAGTCAGAATCAATGAGCTTGGAGCTGTGAGCCACAGACAGGAAGTCAGACAGTAGAGAGAGACGGACTAACACGTTGTTCATAGACAAAAAGAAAAATATAACATATAATATATTCATATAACATCTCAAGCCCTAACCTTTAATGCAGTGGTTCCCAACTTGGAGGTTACATCGGAGTTGGGAGGGTGGGGTAGCATGCGCTTGGAGACGTTTCTGAAAGTAAACGTAGGCGAATCACAGAGATCGCGATATTTAATGTCCGCTTACTTCACATAATCTTATTGATTAGCGTTCACTCTGCGCTACACGAACAAGCAAATAAGACATGTAGCCAACTAGATGGCTAAGCTGATTGGGTGAATTACTTAACGTGGCTCCTCCTTGATTTGATGTGTTGTAAACAGTGCAATGAGTGTTTGAAAATTTTAAGTACGTAATGGAGAAATTAATTTAGTCTACAGGGTATTTCAAAGTTGAGAAAAATATAAGATTAATATAAGATTAAATAGACTGTGATATTATTTTTGCCCCTAGTTCGGGAACCACTGTAATGATGTGTCCATTAACTCCACATATACATATCCCAGCTTCCATTATCCTCCACAACAACAAATAAAATCTATAAATTAAATATTTAAAACCTTCAGCCTGTGAGTTGTGCTATAGTTTATAATGCTGGTCTGCAGAGTCAGTGCCTTTGTATTGTTATATTCTTCATGACAGTGTTCACATGTGAAAAGTGTTCCCTCCTATTCCTGTATACTGCTCTGAAGGAATTTCAAAGTACAGCAGGACACTTCAACAAGACAAGGACACACAAAAAGCACACACAGGTGCGCTCACACGCATTTATGCACACAGACACACAAGAAGTGGGTGTCAACAGAGACGTGCCGATGAGGGCAGGGCTACAGCAGACAGAGAAGCAGAGGATGGACTGGTGAAGACGGTCAGTTGTTCTCAAACAGAGACAGGAGGTCGTCACTGCTGTTGTTGGGAAGGTCGGGGGGGCCCAGGTAGGACAGCAGCTCGTCCGGGTTGGTCAGCTCAGGAAGAAGCTTAACGACGGACAGAAAGAGAAATTCAATTAAACATTAATTTAAAGTTTTAAAAAGTCTGGACATATAAAACAGTTTCACTACAGGAAGATATTGGAGGTCCGTATTTACCAAACGTGTGTGAAGAATAAGAACAACAAACTCCTCCTTACAGGGAAGTGTAAGATAAACCTTAAGATCACATGATTTATCACATGTATGCTCAGAAACCAATCAGAGAAAAGGATTTATCCTACACCTGACCTATTGTTCAATCTTTAAAAATAACAAATTTGACTTTATGTTATGTGTTTTGTTATTGTATATATCCAGTAGCAATTAAAATGTGAAATTAATATTTTATAATAAAGAAATAAGAGAAAATCCAACAGGAGCAGGATACATTTGCAGACAATGATGATGCACAGAAAGTCAATTCAAAAGAGACAAAGGCTAAAACTAACCTATTTTGAATTATAAATATGGCTTAAACTAACATACCAGTCTTATATTTTGTCCAGTCACACAGGATCTACTATGAACCAACTTACAGGTTCCACATTTCTGAAAATATGCTTATTTACTTTCTTGCGCTGATTTAGAGAATATCAATCAACCAGTGTCATGCCAGCAGCCAATTGGCTTAAACTGGAAACACCTGTAAAGCTCACTGATCGAAAATCGACACGGGGGGATTATGTGCTCACTTTTTCTTGGCTTGGAGTAGCTGTCAGGAAACCAGTGGATACTCCATGAAGTCACTGGTCCTGGTCAAAAAAAAATCTGGTACTACACAAGATATAATGTATTAATCAGAGAGCTTTAAAGGTGCTGCTAGGCAAATTTCTTTATACATTTGGACAGACCCAGGCTAGCTGCTGGCTGTCGCTTCATATTTACCATACGGACATGATGGTGGTTATCTTATCATCTTATCACTTTTTGCTGTCTCAGGAAGACAGCAAAAAGTGTATGTCTCAAAACGTCAAAATATTTCTACAGGAGACATCTGGAGCTCTCTTAAAAATGTTGAAAAGATGTAAGAAGTTTAATATTTAGGCTTTCTTCTTTACTTTTATCTCTTTTAGCAGTTTGATAGACCCGTGCCCTGGAGTTACAAACAGAGAGATTAAGTTACGTTCAAGTCCTTTAAAAGTTACATGCTCTTATATAGAACTGAACACGAGATCAACAGGTTTCCACTCACATCTAGTGTGTGATCGGCTCCCTCTCCGCCAGGTCCTCCCGGGCCTCCCAGACCGAAGGAGCCTTCATTCTGCAGCCGGGAATTCTGGGTATTAATGTTCCTCTGCGGCAGTGGACTGCTGGCGTCACCGTGACTCTGACTGCCGTGAACACCTGAACTGTGCTGCTGGAGGATGTTGTGGGCGTGTTCGAGTCGTCCAGAATGAGGCGTCTGACGGTGAGAGACCAGGAAGAGACACAAAGAGGAGAATCTTTATTTTATGGTAATAAAAATGGCAGTAAATTCACAGTGGGTAGTTTAACTCCATGCATTAGGTGTAATCCTTGTGGTCTTTTCTCAAGAGGCAGAACGCCAGAAGTGTGTGACAGTCAAGATGGACGGACACTTTTCTCTAAAGACCTTCAGCAGACAGTCGAGCAGCTGCAAGCGACAGGTGGTATGCGGTTTAGTGGCGAGGTATGTGAGCGAATATATTCTCAGTCGGTGCTGTCGAATTCAGGTCCAGTTAAAGGCTCTTAACTGAACTCACAAGCCAGAAGGAACAGACAGTCAGTGGTACTCACGCCTCACAAATATATAGCTTCACTTTAAAAAAAAAGGCTCAATAACATTTTCAAAATAATTTACAAAAAAAACAAAAGGCAAAAAAAAAAAAAATGGATATTCTGAGATTAAAGTGGTAAATCTATAAGAAAAAAACTCACAAATTTTCAAGAACACAATCTGAAGTGTCTCTGAGATTATAAAATGTGCGAGAAAAAAAACACGTATTTTCTCTGAGATTAAAGTGATAAATCTAGAACAAAAAAAACTCACAAATGAAGCTGAAACTGTTTGGAGCCCCCTAGGGAGGCCCACCTCACACTTTGAAAACCGCTGGACTATGAGAGTATAAAATGTGCTGAGATATTCGATTAAAGTGGTAAATCTAGAAGAAAAAACCCCTCAAATTTACAAGAAAAAAACCTCGAATCGTCTGAGATTGTTGAAGGTGCGAGAAAAAAAAAAAACATTCTGTGAGTTTAAAGTCACAAATTTTGAGAAAAAAATAATGGTGTTATTAAACACAACTAAAGCAGGGTATGCAGATACTGATTAAACACTAAAAGCTACTTTAACCAACCAGCACTATGAGATAATCCTTCTGTTCAATAAAAAACTGGGAAGAACTGCAGACATTAATAAATGACTAAAATGTGACATATTCAAGTGGCTTTGTTGCAGTCCCTCATACCCGCCTCATATCTACCTCTTCTCTTTCGTCTTCATGACTCTTGTCTTGTGTTATTAATGACTGGGAAAAAAAAGAACTTGAAAAACACAATTTCAGATTTCTGCAGTGATCCGAGTGATTTTCTTCTAAAATTTACCACTTTAATCTCAAGTTTTAACTCGAAACATTACCTCCATCACCTGGCTGTCATTTATTTATTTGACGTCTACAATGGCAAAACATTTCCATTAGGACTGCAGCTAACGATGATTTTAGTACTCGAAGCTTCTCCAGATTGTTTCATCGATTCATTGATGCATCGTTTAAGAAGTACTTTCTCTTAGCAGCGGCGCCAGCAGATCAGCTGTATAAGTTAAGTCATTACTCTGACGTTACAACCAGGCAGATTGCTATTGTAGTAGGCGACATAAGTTTCATTTTACGGTGGACGGGCTGTAACATTACAGAGTTGTTTTTTTCTTTTAGCTTGAAATAATCCCATACTTTGGACACTTTCTTCTTCGTCCCTCGCCATTTTCTCTCTCTTCCTCCACCTCTAACTCTGGGTCTGTATGTGAAGGAATCTCACACAGCAGCGGCTTCTGTCTACGTCTGAATACTCTGGTTGTCGCTGACGTCCACTCAACCATTAAGGAACATGTCCTGTATATAAGGGTACTTTAAAAAGGTGTCCAACCTGCTCAGACTGATAGGGGAGTGGAGGCGGCGGTCCGGAGGAAGCGTACTCTCCGAGCGTCGGGGTGCCAGGAGTGTTGGGGAAGTCTGTAAATCCTGTTTGGCTGGAGAATCCCTGGCTCCCTACAAGACCAAAAACAAAACAAACATTACTTCCAGTCAGCAAACAGAAACAGGTCAGTGTAGACTTTTTCTTTTCTCTTGCATTATATTGACCAGAGCAGCAACTTTCATCTTCAGATCCGTTTAGTGAGGTCTTTGATATGTCCTTTTGTTATATCTGGCTGGTTCTGTGCTTCTTTCTATCTGCTGTACTCAGGTTTCTCTTAATCTCAAAAGAGATGACCTGATTAAATAAAGGTGGTTTATATAAATGAGGGAATATCTTGTGGAGGAATGGCGTTCATCCCACCAACTGACCCTTCGCTAAGCCCCGCACCCCTTAGTTACTGTTGCTAAGTCCGACAAAAACTGCGCTGCCACCATTACTGCACTCCCCAGAGAAATATTGTCAAATTTGCCGACATTTTTCTGGATTTATTTCAGGTTTTGGAAAGAGAATAAATCGTACTTCTCCTTTCAACCTCTCTGGATAGTGACCAACTATTTACAGGAATAGCGTTTGGCCATATCTTGGAAAAATACAGCCAAAAAAAGCTAGAAAACGACTCTTTTTGCATTAGACTCAATGGAGCGTATCCATGAAAGTGTCGGACCTCAGTTAGAGCGAGTTCTATACTGAGCTGTGACTGGCCAGCTGTGTATTCAAGGCGTGGCTTAGCGAAGGGTCAATTGAGTTCCTCAGACTTGGCGAGGAGCCCTGAAGCTGCTCCGGAGGCTCGTAGTGGGATGACTCCATACTGAGACACTTTTCCTTTAATTTGTCACCCAGATAAAAACACATTATCTACATATACACTTATCTACATATATACCTTAAAAGTTTGGTTTCAAATCCGAAGTTTTTCCTCTCTCCTATATTAAATATTGACAACTGATTAAACAATCATCAGTAACAATTTCCTTCAGAATTTATAACTACTATATAAACATTTAATAAATGTTTATAACACATATTTGAAAGCAGCTGTAAGGACATTTTTAGCTTATTAATGTACAATATTTCACAATTATAGCTTATCCTAAGAAGACATTTTATCTTTTACCCTATTTTCATATATTATCCACATGGGTGTTCGCAGGAGTAGGTTATAGTAGCATTTATAGTGCAAGTGTTTATATACTGCTTATAAATGCTAAACAGTGAGGACTTAAAAGGTAAGTGTTATAGTGGCCTGGAAACAGAAGCAAACAACCCCACAACTGTCATCAGATTCTGATTCACATATTGCTAAATCCTTTGTGAGGAATCCCACCAACTGAAATACAGTGTGAAAAAGTGTTTGCCCCCTTCCTGATTTCTTATGTTTTTTCATGGTTTGTCAAAGTGAAATGTTTCAAATCTTCGCACAGCCATTGAAGAGGAGTGGACCAACTTTCCACAGACCGCAAACAGCAACCATATCAACTCAACGCAAAGGAGATGTGTTGGACTGTGTGAGGGAAATGGTGGTCACACCAGAAACTGACTGGTATCCAGACCCCCCCAATACAATGAAACTTCACATTTTGGAGTGGCCTTTTATTGTGGCCAGCCTGAGGCCTTTTATTGTGGCCAGCCTGAGGCCTTTTATTGTGGCCAGCCTGAGGCCTTTTATTGTGGCCAGCCTGAGGCACACCTGTGCAATACCCATGCTGTCTGATCAGCATCTTGATATGCCACACCTGTGAGGTGGTTGGATTATCTCAGCAAAGGAGAAGTGCTCACTAACACAGATTTTGATAGATTTGTGAACAATATTTGAGAGAAACAGGCCTTTTGTGTACATAGAGAAAGTCTTAGATCTTTGAGTTCAGCTCATGATGAATGGGGGGATTCGTTTATAATTTTGTTCATTGTCTAATAAAAGATTGATACTTGGCGTCCGTGTATCAATACAATATTGCCACGTAACATATCGCGATACTATGCTGTATCAATTTTTACCCCCACCCCTTCATTATCTTTTTAGAAGTGGAAAGTTTCTCAGCTGTAGTTTATGTGTTTATGTATTTAACTCCCTGACACGGTTTCCCTCCTCAGTCTTGAATCTACCTGGCCTGTTGTAGTCCGGGGTGTTCCTGCCTCCTGTAGTCAGACTCTGGTAGGGGGACGACGCCGGGCCCAGGGCGGCGATCATTTCCATCACATTAGGCAGGACCATGTGACTCGGGCTGACTGTTCGGCAGCGTTTCAGGACCGGACCATCGGGCTCCTCCTTTATGTGCAGGTCTGGTTTGACCGGCACCGGCCTCCACCCGCACACTGGGTCTATGGTGATCTCCTCATATTCAGAACTGAGAGGAAAAAAGAAATACATTAATACACAAAAAAGTTACCAGACATCATATAGAGAAATAAATGATCCCACAAATTAAATCCACATATTATCACTTACTTCTGGATATACACAAGTATCCCGAGCATGTACTGGTCCACCTCCAGCCCTTCTAGCAAAGCTGTTTTACTGTGAATGACAGGAACAAAGTGCGGGTTACATTTTATGCTGGTAACTCCTGATTGTAAAAATGAGACCTTGATGCAGAACATACTTGCACACGGGACATCGCCAGGTCCCTCTTTCACAATTAAGTTGCAAATAGGACTCCAGGTCGAAACACTACAAACAAACAAAGACATTTGTATGAGATAATTATACATATTAGTGTATAATTACACTCATGTATACGTGTGTGTGCGCGCGTCTATGAGACCCCACCTGTATGTGTCTACAGTCGTGGCCTCTGGCCGGCAGCTGGATTCGTCTGAATGTGATCGGGCATTTGAGAGAAACCTTGATGGCTGTCTGCTCTACGCCATCCTCTCCATTCAGACCTGGGGTCCCGGGGATGGTGCCGCTACTGAAATTTCTCTTTACTGAAAGACACAAGACAATAAAAACAAATGAAGCACAATTTCTTTCATTCTGTTGCACAGAACTTTTAATTAAACCTTTCAATTAACCTGGCGTTATTTATTATTTACAATACGTCGACTTGATGATGTGCATAAAGCTTTGTGATCCGTGAGATATTCCCCGTACAAGCTGCATCACAAGACTAGAGCTGGGGCGATCCATTGACGTAATCGATTATGCAAAATACGTCGACTTGCATGATGTGCATCAAAGCTTTGCTGCATCCGGTGTTAGAGATTCCCCGGACAAGCTGCAGCTACAAGACCGCGCCTTCAACCGTCTAAAGTTTGGAAGTATTTTAGACAGACACTCAACAATGTGCTGCTCCGTGAGCTCTGTGAATTGGAAATAGCTTCACTGCAGCAAACTGCTGTCCATGAAGACGTGAAGCTGCATGAAGTTACATGCTTACACCGTATGTCATCTAACGGTCGGCCGTTTCATATTTTCTGTTTAACAGCCACGTATGAGCGAGACAACAGCTGAAACTAACATTACAGACAACAATAACCCGACACTGATGCAGAAATTCATTTGATTATCATACTGCATTACTCAATATTGAAATAAATACAGAAACATTTTTAAGTAAAGCAGCCTAATTAATGTCTGTTATTATCACAGCACGAGTGACGTGGAAATTTGAATAATTTTAAGATATGCTGCTATTGTCAAATCTAATGTGCTTCATCAGGATGACTGAATAAAATACTGATTTATTGATTAGACATGTTTTTGATATTTATTTTGGATAAATTGGTATGTTAATCGAATAGTAGGCAACATTTCTTTCTTTAGAATACACAAAATTAGACGTTAGATGAATCGACTAATCAAAACAAAAATCGTTAGATTAATCGATTTGAAAAATAATCGTTACGTAAAAGCCCTAAACAAAACACAAAAAAAACTTCACAACGGTGAAAACATATGATCAAAACAGGACCATGGTGGAAGCGGTATGGACCACAAATTAAAAAGTTATGAGTGAGTTAAAGAGACAAAACAGGCCATAAGGAGCTTTAAAAAGTTCAAACACATGGCACCAGTTTTTAAAGGAATTAGATTATAAAATATAAACAACTGCAGACATCTGAAATAATTTTCTTCTCTCAGAAGGGTGTCTTCTTAATTCAGAAACCTGGAGGAGGGAGACATCAGGTGGGAGGTGTAAACAAGCGCACCTTCATAGGAATTTACTTGTCATAAATTAAATGAAATTGTTGCAAGGACAAAAAAAAACCCACCACCTCCCCCAAAACAAAAAGGTTGCAGGCATTTTAATGAGTCTGCTGTTGTGCACACACACACTTTGGATATGGACAGTGGTGGAAAAAGTGTTCAGCTGTATTGCTAAAGTTTACACATGAAAAGAATTTGCTTTTTGTGATCTACTTAAATACTAAAATAAAAGTATTAATACCACAATTATAATGCACTTAAAAGTATAAAAGTACAACACATCACAATGTGGCCAAAATTAGCTCCGTCATTTTTACATTATTATATTATACTATTAGATTATTATTATTATTGACCAGTAATATGCATTCTAATATTGTAGCCGGCTGCAGTAGAGCTACTTTTATTAAATGTATATACAGCGTGGAGGCTTAATTAACTATATTTACATTTATTCATTTAGCTGACGCTTTTATCCAAAGCGACTTACAATTGCTACACACGCACGCTTCTGGAGCAACGATGGGTTAAGTGTCTTGCTCAGGGACACAATGGTGTATGTCTCACAGGGGGAATCGAACCTGGGTCTCCCACACCAAAGGCAAGCATCTTATCTTAGCTTCGTCTGTCTGTTGTTTCCCCTTCAGACTGCACAGCTGAGCAGGAAAGCTTATAACATTACAGTAGGCTACGTTTTATGGCTCTATGTAACTTAACATTAGCTCAATTTATAAGAAATTAACTGGTACCTGTATTTTATTACTGCCTACCTGTCCAATGTTGAGAACATCAGGTACAAACTGATTGAAACTGATGAAGGACTGATTCAATTATTTTCAGTTTTCAGATGAGTCTGAAAAAGTGGTTGTTAGGAAAACAAAGGAAGGTGGTGACTGTGGAGGAGCTGAGGTTAGTAAAGCAAATAACTGATGCAAACTAGTCCTTTTAAGCTAATGAGGAGATGTTTCTTTTTGGATTTTAATGTGCAAATGCACCTGAGAAGGGAGGAGGTATTTTTTTATATTACAAATCTAAAAGGTTGTAGTTCCTCCCCAGTAGGCTGATCTTTGGATGTTGGTTATTTATTATCTGCTCTAGCTTTCCCAACTATTTGTTCAGAGATATGGTGAAAATAATAGTCCAAGATGATGTGAAATTACATATTTGTCTCTCTAAAACGTAAAATTTTCTTGGGGGGAGGACCCCTAAACCCCCCACTCCCCCAGACCGTGACTACCACCATCAAAACATTCCTCTAAAGCTCACATGAAACTATGGGAAAACACTGAAATTTCAAGCTATTCTAATGTGCATCGCATGCTCATGGACACAAGAGCAATGCTGCTGACACATGTTGTGTTGGGGTTTTATATTTAGACAATAATTTTGCTTCACCTCCGCTGCTATAACTCTAACCCTAACAAAAGCAGCTACTGTTGTTTAACCAAAATGCTTTCAAAGTAAATCTGGATTTGAACTCACTCTTTGTGATGCAGTGCTCGGCCGGCAGGAGTCTCTTCTTCATCAAACCCTGAAGGACAGACCTGACAGACGGCCGGTGGACCAACTGCAACACAAACAGGTGGGACTGCCGAGAGACAGGAGGGGAGGGGGACGCGTTTAGAAATGGGATTTGATCCGTTCACAGACATGTTGCAATAAGACAGGAAGGTCTACTTACACAACAGCAGGCTGTTACTGTGATCTGCACGGTGTTACGTCCTGGCTGACACACTTGCTTCAGATACAAGGGCTTGTGGGAGGTTTTGTTGTCCCCTCTTTCAATGCACAAAGGAGTCGCATTAACACTCACCTGATGCAGAAGAGAAAAAACAAGCGACAGCATTAAATGACAGGTACGTTTGTCTTTTTTTTTTATAGAATAGTTTTGGTGCTCTGTCACAGTGACATGAACAGCTGAATACAAAAACTGTATTAGAACATGAACTTTTAACACACTGATATCTTCAAACAGAAACACAATCAGTCCAAATGGCGACAAAATCAAAGAAAAGGCGGCAAATAAATGCCCAAAATAACCATATTTGACCCTCATCTCAAACAATAACCTCTAAAGAAAGGCTGTTAATGCTTACTTGTACAGAGGCAGGCCAGTTTGTGTTCATTTGTCTGTCCTCGTGGTGGTAACACTTAAACTGCAGCTCCAGATCAGGCCTGCGGGGGGCGATACACCATAAACCATCAGGGAGAGACTGGGTGGGGTTATCAAACATTCCTCATGTGTTTTTCCCCTCATCCGGTGTTTTTAAAATCACTCAGGAAGAGAAACAGAAGAGGTGTGTTGCTCTAAATTCACACTGAAGCCACATATTATTATTACTGCAGATCTAATTATAAAGAAGGATTCAGCTGAAGTCTGAACTCTGCAGAGCCTCTCTGAAAAAGAATGAAACACAATTTTTATGGTAATCACCAAATTTTTATCCATTATTCATTATTACTTTCCCACCGCCATGGTTCATCAGGGAGTAGAAGTCAAATTTGGAGTTATGAAACTGGAGAAGATAAAATAAAGGCGGAGTGGAAACATATTTGTTTTAACTATTTTTACCAGGTTCTATTGTTTTTTTTTTTACAATAGAAGTGGTTAATGAGAACTTATTTCTCGTTGTATTGTTATTGTTTTACATAAATTCAATCCAAAAGATCCCAGAGCGGTGCTTTGCCCGGTTATCACAGATATCAAGAACTATGGACTTTTCTCGCTTCCCAAATTATGTTTCCTCAATATTTCCAACTGTTTAAAATATATATATATATATACATATATACACATATATACACACATACATACACACACACACACACACACACACACACAGCTACCATGTTTTGGAAAACCCACTGAAACCATCTCTTATTATTGGTTAAATGTACTTTTAGGTTCACTGTTACATTTGCAATAAAAGGAAAACCTGACTAACTTTTGAAAAAGGTCATCAACAGGGGGATTCCACAGCACAAGAACTCTTTGTTCAAAAGTACAAAGTAATGACTTACCATTAACAGTAACAAGGAGCAATGCTTTCATCCACTTTTCACAGTTACAACAGTAAAAGTAATCAGTGCAAACGTCATCAAAAACAATTTACCATGGAGAAACACACTCTAGAAAACCTTTAACTTTCCTTTCTTCACTCACTACACGTTAATCTTTTTTCATTTGTGAATGTTTGTTTCTCTCCTTCTGTCTGTCCTGCATGTCTGAGAAAGATAAATACAAAACACAAAAAGGAGATGAGAGTGTCCTACCTCAACATGAGTGTTTTGTAGACGGAGTCTCTCAGCTGGAAGGCGTGGTTACTGACTGCCAGGTTGTGCTCCAGTCTGAACGGCTCTAACACGACGCCGTCTCGTACCGGGAAAGTCAGACGCAGGTCGTCGCTGGGGTTACCTTGAACGGAAAACAGAGGTGGCTTTAAGGCTGTTTCAACATGTATTTCATGCAACAACAGGTCACTGGCTGGAATCGAACCAGCTACCAAGAAATTTAGAAGGAAATCTAACTTAATTTCGAAAGAAAGAACCAGAACCGATCTGAGGCCCAAATTATCCTGCAGTGTGGGGCGTTTAAAGACACTATTTTAATGAAAATAAAAATAAAAATCAAAGCAGTCAGTAAGAAACAACAAAATAGTAATTCAATAAAGTAAAATGCACAAAGTAACGGTTAAGCAGGAAACAATAAAAAGGGCTGGCAGCTCAGATAAACTGACTCCGACAGCCTGATTTCCTCCAGCAGGTCGTTCGATACGATTCAATAGTCGGGGAGATTGTTTCCTGTAGTGTGAAAGGAGCAGCGATGGAAAATTGGGTAGAAACCTGCAACAGCCAATGAGAGCGAGCTGACAGGGAGGCGTCACCGGCGTGCTGTGTATTTGTTCGCGCTGTAAAATGTATAAACCTGCTGATTCCCTCTTCTCAGCCTCGACTTAATCCACAGTTTGATTCTTTTGTTTTTCTGTGCAAAACACAGCGCACACAGTCTGCCTCCATGTTTGTTTCTGTCTGAAGTCACGTTTGATCACGAGAGTTTCCGTGAGATCCCAAGTCCCCGGAAACGCCACTCTGAAACCGTTTAGTACAAATGCCGACTGTGTGTGGTCCTGTGTCTGGACTGAACCGTCTGGTGTGTTCGTTCTTAAGATTAAACTATTAAAAAATGGTTCAATCTGGTGTCATTTTTAATAGCGGTTAAGATTTGAAAATCCTCTAGTGTGCAGCAGGCATCAAGTTTTGACTAGTAAAGCTGTCCTGTAAAAAAAAAAAAATAAATAACAAAAGAAGTTCCTGCTTCAGAGGAAATTACTTTCTAATGTTTCAGGAACTATCAAGCCAAGTGTGCAAACAAAGACCTGGTTTTGGCTACAACACGGTATGACTTAATTCAGAAAATAAGGAAGTACTGGGCGTTACAAGCGTCAATATAAGAGAGGCATCTGTTATTTGTTAATGTTATGTTGCCGAGAGAGGCATCTGAGAGAAGTACTGAGAGAGATATGAAGCTTTATTTACTGTTATTATGGTTACATACTTAAGAAGAAGTAAATAATCATCAGTCAGCTCTACTTCGGATACAGGCACTGTGGAGGTTTCCGTCTCCTCCTCTACATTCAGATTTATTTACTCCTGGAGGACACTTTAAATACAAAGGCGCTTCGCTATCCCTTTCATCCAGCTGTTATTACTTTCCCCATTCACATCCGTACATCTAAAAAGTTAATTAGAAATCCGGTTGTGAGAAAAGAAATCTGCGTTCTTCAAGATTTATGTACCTGGTTTACATGACGTTTAAGAAAACAGACTACAGGAGAAGGCTGCTTGTAAACTGGCAGCGGTGACCTTTTTAGTTTAGTTGTGTCTCACCTGTAGGGGCCTGCTGGGTGATGATGTTGGGTTTGATGTCTGGTGGAAGGTAGGGTGGTTTTGTGTCCTGGCCCGGGGACAGGTAAGGAGGTACGGACGTCCCGGGTGTCATCGGAGGCGTGGGATTCCCGCCCATAGGTGAGCTTGGATATCCGGGCATCACTCCACCCCGACCTGGCTGAGAGACGAGGATGAGGACGAGTGTTTAGAACCTCGAATCTTCAAAGTATCTCAGTTCTCAAGTCCATCATCGTACAGAATATTTCCCAGTAATGAACTGGACGGAGTGCAAACTGAAAAGTGAAGCCAGCAGGCGGCGACTCCACTGGCTGCCAGAAGAAGTCCGATTGTATTGTAGTTTATGGTAAAATGTTGCTACTTCTCAGCTGATTTATTCCCTCAGTAATCACTTTCCTAATGAGTTTACGGTCTCAGTCGTTAGTTTCAAGTCTTCTTCAACACAGCATGATGTTCATTTAGTAAATTATGGTCCCATTTAGAGGAAAATAGACCAGAAAGCAGGAGATGCTTTAGGGCGGGGCTACATTTGTTAAAGTTGTCATCATGTGACCTGTCAATCAGGACAGAGACAACTTGTATCCGCTGCATTTAACCAGCTGAGAACTTGTTTTTGGGTGCTGTTGGTGTTTTTGTATCAGAGCTTTGACCGTTTTCACGGGGCGTTATCAGTTTATGAAGGTTAATTGTGACATTTTGGTCACCTAAAATTGTCTTGTTCAGCATTCGGATGTACCTAAAGACACCCTAAAGAGTCTGCTGGTCATCTTCAGTACATTTTGTTGTAAGCCATGTTTTTCACTAGCCAAAATTAGCATCCAGGTTAATATCATATCTAACGACTACTATTACAAATGCACCTCGCTAACCAAGCTGGCTAGCTTCACCCTCTCGTCCAAAAATGGCCACTTCTAGGTACACAAAATTAAGATGGCGACCAAACCTCCAAAGTTGGGGCTTCAAAACTGCAGTCTACAAACTAATGTGTGACGTCATGGTGGCTACGCTTACTTCTTTTATTCAGTCTATGTGTGCACATGACTTACCCCGTTCACTGCAGCCTGTGTGAAGGCGTTGTATCCTCCTGCTCCTGCAGATGGCAGGCTGCCCTGGCCGTTAAATGGTTCTGACTGGAAAAGAAAGACAGGAAACATGACGATCAGCAAATGAATGATCCATCTATCTGGACCCAAAAGTCTCAAAGAAATTAGAAACAAATACAAGATTAAATCTTCGTGTTTGATGATGTGATTTTGCCAAATTGTTTTTTTGTTTTTTTATGAAACATCGCCAAATCAGGTGGAAATAGTGATGCAACTAAAGATTATTTTCATTATTGATTAAACTGCAAGAAAAACAATTTTTTTCTCCACTAAATCAATTTATTGTTCGGTCTATAAAATGGCAAAAAAATGGCAAGAAACAAGCCTCAACTTTCTTGTTTTTTTCTGGATCAAAAGCCTGAAGTCTAAAAAATATGAAGTTCACAATGATATAAAACGGAGAAAGAGAAAATACTCTGAAGAGGAACAAAAACAAGCTAATTATTTGTTGTTAACTGATTATTAAAATCCTTGCTAATTAATTTCAATTAATCAGCTCTTAGTTCCCCTCTCATTCTTCGATTATTCAATTCCATTAAAATGTTCTGAAAACATAGAAACAAACAAAATAATGTTTCCAGCATCAGTCAGGCTTTATTCTGTAAAGTCAAGGAAGTGCAACTGATTACCTTGTAATACTGTGGAGGATTGGGCTGACCAGCTCCAGGGGGGAACTGTGCAGGGTTGTGTGATCCAGAAGAGTACTGTCCCATGAGGGGCACCCGACTGGAGGGGTAAGAGGGTGAGGGGGCACATCGCTGCTGTGGACCAGCCGGGTACTGCAGAGGCTGGCTAGGGTACCCGGACATCCCACCAGAGCTGTACTGCTGCACGGGAAAACCCTGGAAAGAAAATATTTAATTCACAGACAGGAAGTGAAATAGAAACACAACAGAAGCCCAGCTGAAGGAACAGGTTACATTACAGTGCAAACAGAAGATTGCACATCACATCTGTGTAACAACACCCCAAAACACTGACTCACCTAATCTCTTTGACAAATGCACAGCGTCACTAGATGTTGCACCTCTAGTCTAAACTGTGAACAGCATGTGAGAGTGACACTAGTTTCATGTGTTATTAAACTAGAAGGAAGTTGAATGTGACGGCACGTAATTACTGTCAACATCAGATAAAGGTGCGGTTTTTTTAATACAGTACACATCTTTCTGTCAAATTTAGGGAATACTTCCTCAAGGAGTTTGTCCGCAGCCCTGGCTCTGTGAATTACGTTTACGTCACATTTATTCATTTAGCTGACGCTTTTATCCAAAGCGACTTACAATTGCTATATATGTCAGAGGTCGCACGCCTCTGGAGGAACTAGGGGTTAAGTGTCTTGCTCAGGGACACAATGGTGTCTCACAGTGGATTCAAACCCAGGTCTCTCACACCAAAGTCACGCGTCTTATCCACTGCGCCATCACCACCATAAATGGGAAACAAAGTGGCCCGGACTGAGCAACAAAACACTATTCCAGCTGTTCCAGCCAGGATTTGTGTGTCACTAACGGTAAATGATTTGCCCACGGACATTCAGCTCACTTTCTAGTTCACCAAGACGCGCTGTTGTTGTGATGTTAGCTACAGCAGCAGGAGAGTTGTGAGTATCTCTGTCTGGAGCTGCTGTGCTGCTCTGGGACCGTCTTGTCCTCTCTGCATGTTAGCGTCTTGTTAGCGTCGCAGCATCAACTGTAGCGACAGTTTGCTAACTCACAACAAAGCAGTTCTTTTGGACTAATAAGACCAAACCCCTTCCACTGGTCACCAGGACATAAAAACTGTATAGAATCACCAGTAAAATCTGATAAAAATCACCGAAAAAGGTTTAATGATTTTGCACAAAAATAAGGTTTAAGTAGTGTTTTTCCCGCACCAGTTATACTTTTACTACTACGCATGTGCGGTAGTAGGGATGCATGCATGTCAGACTCTCACATCAGTGGAACCACACGATTGGCTGAAATTCCCGCCTCAGCTGTTAAAACCAGAGGAATGGCTTTCTAGCTCGAGGGGCAGGGATAATCGCCATCTTTGGCATACAGGCTTTCCCTACAGCGTTGTACTGGGGATTCGTAAAGTTGCGTAAAGCGTCTTTGCCCACAACTTAGCAAATGTTAGCCACATTATACTTTTTGATCTCTCCAGAATCGCTTACCCCACCTTCAAGCTACTATTTATTTTCCGAATTAATTGTTGGGTCTAAAAATGTCCGACAGCCCAAGTTTCAGACATTTTGTATGTCCGACTGCCAACATTCATTTTATAAAATTTTATAAGACAGAGAAAAGCAGCAAATCCTCACACTTGAGAAGCTGGAACCACATAAATTTTTGCCTTTCTGCTTGAAAAATAAAACAAACTACGGGTTAATTATCAAAATAACCGTCTATTTAATTTCTGTCTGTTGACTAATTAATTTATAACTTATTGTTTTAGCTCCATAAAAATCTAGTAACTACTTATTTAATAGAACCACATGTTGACTTTAAGATGTAAACTTGTACAGGAAAAATTTAGTAAAATATTTACATTTTTATAATTAACCACAACATTTATATATTTATTTTTATTGTCATAAATATGAGCAGTGTGTTTGCGGTCACTCGAGGAAACCACACCAGTGCTGGGGAATAATCTAATGTTGGTGACCTCACTGACCTCTGAATGAAAAGGCCGTTTGAGCCCTTGCTGTCCCCCTGGATACCCTCCGTGCTGGGGCATCTTCTGAGTCTGGGCAGGGTGGGCAGGATACAAGCCTCCGGTGGAAGGTGGAGGTCCGGGCCTGGAAGAGACCATCCCTGGGGGGCCGCGGGGGCCCGAGTGAGACAGGAACTGGGTGCTGTAAGAGGAAGCTCCACCCATCTGGGAGGGAAAGGGAAGTACGTCAGCAGGGGTAAAAACAAAGTACACTGGGGTATTTAACAAAGTGCAGAGAGTACAACGGGGCTGGCAGAGTGCCAATGGTCTGTCAGAGAAGGAAAGGTTAGAGAAACACTGTTAATGACTGTAAGAAAAAGCAACCAAGGGTCTGGACTTATCAAGCAGCTCAGAAGCTCTCCTTGCAGTAACTTTCAGCAAAGTTTAACTGTGATTTTTCAGTAAGCTTGTCACGAGTAAGACTACCCATCATTCCCCATCTCGCGGTCAATGGCTTTTCTGAATGTGTTTTTGTTTAGATAAGTTCTGTGGTTAACAAAAGCTTATGATACATTTTGTTCTACGACAAAATATATCAGTAAATAACCAACTCGCCACTTCTGAAGCTTTTACGTGCCTTTTAAATGAGACTACAGAGCATGTCAGGGACATTAACACGTTATCACGCTGAACACGGAAACACATCTACTCACTGGTTCGCCTTAACCTCGCTGTGTTTATACTTGCACAAACTATTCCAACTCAACCTTTTACACATTTAGATTAATCAACAGCCATGTGGGGGTGATGTTGAAGTCATGCGACCGTGGTCTAGTTCATTTATAGCCTAATGCCCGGTGCACACAAGAGGATTTTCAAATCAAATAAACAAATTTTCAAATTAACTGATTTTAAAAACATCCACAGACACCACAACATTATTAACCAACTTTTAGTAGTAAGTCGTTGTTAGATGGTTGCACTTGTGTGTGCTGTGTTTTACACAGAAAAACAAAAAAAGAGAATCAAATTTGAATGAACTCCAGGCTGAGAAGAGTGAATCAGTAGGTTTGATTTTATAGCTACACAACACGCAAGTGACGCCAGTGAGGCTCCCCAATTTCCAATATATGTAATGCATGTAAATATAAAACATGCGGGAAAACTCCTGTGATTGTGGGGAGGGAAAATCAGATCCAAAATTGGTCCAATTATCCTCTGGTGTGTGGCAAGCACAACGTTAGCTTTTCACTTCTGGCACTTGCAATTACGCTTCAAAAATCATAATCAGTGGTGTTCACTTGTTAAGATTATCATGCTGAACAAAACGTGTAAGTATTGTAAACTTTTATTTGCCACAGAGCTTATTTTCTGCAATAATCCAAAGGAAAAATCCCATAAACGTTTGGTCGAGGGATCAAGGGAGATGCTAATCATCCCTGCAGTGCTCTAAATGCTTCAATATATTGAGGCATGCACGAAGAACAACTTGAATAACTTACTTAGGAGAGCTCTAAATCCTTTGGGAGCTCAGACCAAGTTCATGCTTGATACTTATTCTTAATTTTAAGAATCAGAGAAATATTATGCCATTTCCAGAGTGTTCTTCTGAATGGCTTTATTTACACGCAGACCCAAGTTCTGACTGGCGAGGTAAACTGAAGACCCCCTCCATGATGTTAACCAAAATAATAAAAAGTGGTAAAAAGGTTTCAAACATTTGAATCTGCTAGAAAACTGACACGGACAGGCTGCATCTGCACACGATCTACTTGTTTAGCCTAAAAGAGACTCTGGACTCTCTGCAGATCGCAGGCTCCAGTACAGACGGACACATTTACCTGGCCATAGTTCAGCTCCTGGTTCTGTTTTTCCTGTATTGCTGCAACAGTCGCCGTAGCCGTGGCAGTTGCAGTGGCAGCGGCAACAGCAGCGGCAGCAGCGTGAGTGAAGTCTGAGGGAGGACGAACGCCCAGACCGCCACCTCCACTGTTACCGGAGTAACTGCAGGGGAAGACAGGGAGATGAGCGGGCAGTGAACTGAATGAACCGAGCGCATGTGTGGTTTGGTGATGAACATGAGTCAGAGCAGTGGGTGATAGCAGCTGTGCAGACATACGTTGATGCAAAACCCAGCAGAAATAACATAAAGCATAGTGCTTCATACAAATATGCTGTTCTATTATCAAAGTCAGTTGGTTTTTATTTTTTCATTTTCTTTCATGATTAGAGCGTCAAAGCAAGTCATGAGCAATAATGCTTTTTTTTCTCTTTTTTTTTTTTACAAAAACTGTTTAAAGGAAACTCATTTTTGAGAATTTTTTACTAAACAGGTGTTAATTATGTTTATATGCTCTTAGAAATGTTTGCTGCAAAGACCTCCTACGCTGTTTCTTTATTTGAATTACATTATGTTTATTTCCTTGTTGAGACTCGCAGAAAAAGAAAATATATATCCAAACAGGGAACACTGCTCGACCAGGGTATCTGCTTTAATGTGTGACTGAAAGTCAATTCCAGTTTTTACACCTTAAAAAACTTCCACAGAGCTTATTGTGTGACAACAAAAAAAGTGTATTCGTGAGCAGCGCTCATTTCCAGTGCTGTATTCAAAACAAAGCGAGCTGTAAACAACTAAATTCAAGAAGCAGCTCTCTTGTTGTCATTTGTATTGTTCACACGACGTCACATTTCAATGAAAACGCTGAAATGAATTGGATGGACTACAATCAACTTTGGTTCAAACATTCATGTTCCCCAGAGGAGGATTTATAATCACTTTCCATCTAGTTCCTTTGGGACACAATTTCAATTTGTATGGCAAAGCTGGCATCAGCCTGAGCTGTACCTTGTTTTTAGTGCTAATTAGCAAACATCACATGCTAAGCTACGATGGAGAGTTTGGTAAACATTATACATGCTAAACATTAGCAATGTCAGTGTAATGGCAATTTTCCTAGTTGCCATTATACACAGGCCGGAGTGAAATCTTACGCAGACACAACAGATTTCCTCTTATTTATGGTTGGGGCTGCTCTTTATTGCATTGCATATTGTTTGTTTCCAATTCTATTGTGGAAAGTTGTAGCGTGTTGGTCTATTCTGGTGTGTTGACATCTCTCTGCGCTCCCCCTACCTGTGACTACCATTTCCTGTCATCTATGCCCCTACATATACAACCCTGTGCATCTAAGGACTGTGTCCAAAATACTACTGCAAAATATGTCTAAATAAAATAATATGACATGCCAACAATAAACATAAATAGCTCCTACAGTCAGCATGTTTGAACGGTAATGTTAGCTCAAACAAACACCGATGTTCCTAAGTGGCGCCTCAGAGCTGCTAGCGTAGCTGCCGACTCGTTAGTCTTGTTGGCTAAACATTTAGTCATTTAGCGGACGCTTGTCAGAGGTCACACGCCTCTGGAGCAACTAGGGGTTAAGTGTCTTAACAGTTTGCCGAATTGATTAGTGGTATATATGTATTAATACTCCGTCAGTGTTCAGCACAAACACTCTTTTCAATTGGTTTCTCGATGTGGTGAAGCTGTTCTGTAATGTTTTCACTCATTAAAGCAGGAATAGGCAATTTATTTCAGAAGCCTTTTCTCAAATTTAAATTTGTAACATCACGACAGCAACCAAAACTTTAACTTTAGAAGGGAGGGGGTCGGATATTTTCAAAGTATAGCTGTGTCTGGCTATTTTCTCAAACGCTTTAAGGACTTATCTCAATCACACATGCAGTTTATGACCAGTGTTTCCATAGCAACTTGCTATTTTCTTAATTTCTTTATTTTAATTTAAACCTAAATATAATATTTTATATATCACTGTGCAAATGAACATATTTCTTATAATTTGTAAAATATTTTTATATTTTGTCAATTTCATATGCACACACAAAGAACTGCCACATTGTTTTTTTCTTTTACATATAGTTTATTATTCTTTTATAACTTGCTTTACGTTTATTTATGTCAATTATATGTTTATGTCTATCTCTAGCAAATTCCTCATACGTGTAAAATTCTACTTGGCAATAAATCTCTTTCTGATTCCGATTCTGATCATAACGCCCATTTCCTGGAGACTTAAGTGAGAATAAAGTCCAAATAAAATGGTGATTTTTATTTGTTATTAATCTGTAACTTCAGAAGCTTGAACAATACATCACATATGGAGGTAACCAGGTTTGCTATAACTTTAAAACATGACGAGTTACATTAATTTCATTCTGAAAGTGAAATTTAGTGATAAATTTAACATTCAGTAAACAGAAAAGCAGTGTACCTTCCACCGTAAGCAGAGGCTGGGTTGTAAGCAGCACTGGGACGTCCGTACATGACTGGCTGGCCGTATCCTTTCGAGACGGCGTCTCCATACGACTGCTGGCCCATGAACTGGGAGCCCATGCCAGCACCCATACCAGGGCTGCCACCGGGCATCATGTGACCGCCAGAGCTCTCACCCGGACCCATGGGTGCACCGAACACCTAACATGGGAAACAGAGAGAGCAGTGTCATCACAGGAAACCGTTTTAGTGCAATAAAGTCAATCAAAGAGGATGATGATGGGAGAAGATGCCACTTTACAGTCAGATTCGCTCAGAAGAGTCACAATAAAAGTTAAACAGGAAGCAGAAAGTACATGATCTCATTTGAGAGACTGACATCGCAGTTTTCTCACACAATGATCCATAAAGTGAAATTAATTATGTGGCGTGTTGTGGTTTTTCTCAGCAGTTTCAGTGTGACTGACAGACTGATTCAGAGGCAGTTACACAAATGACATTTTATTCTAAATAACACTAGGTGACTTCAATCTTGCACTTATAGCACTGGGGATTTTTTTTTTAGGGAAGTGATTTATTTTACGGGCCCATAACTTCCTAATAATTATCCAGCAAGTTTTCTGGGAAGAAGAAGTGGTTTGGTTTGGTCACTATTTACAGAACACTTTTCAAAACAAAGTTTACTTTATATAGTTGAACCAGGATTAAAACATTTCAGAAGGCAAAATGGAAATAATACAAAAATAATAAATTGGAATGAAATAACCATAAAAAGACAAGTTTGACCTGACAGCAGGATTTGTAGGGACAATAGTAAAGTCCTTGAAACAAAATCTCAATTTAAACAAAAGAATAGATTAATTTAGGCTTGCAACTAACGATGGGTTTAATTATTGGTTAATCTGCACTTTATATGTTCTATAAAGGGAGAAATGCCCATTATAATTCCCCCCTTGAAGTTAAAATTGTGATTGAGCTATATTATACTATACTCACTTGACAATTAAGCATAAAATGCAAGAAACTATTTTCACACACGGTTTGAACTTAAAGCTGGTGGATATTTGAAACTTGTTGGTTTTTATTTAAAAATCAAGTGTATGCATGTTTGACCATCAGTAATTCACCTGCTGGGAATGCTTTGCTGCTCTCCTACATCCAGAGATGGTAAAACGCCTTTACTCCTACACTCATAAGACCAAATGTGAATCACTGAGACGTTTTAGGAAGTTGTGAGAATTACAGTTAAAAATGATCTAAAGTGTTTTTTCTATTAGTGAAGAATGAGACATTTATCAAACAGCTCACTCCTCTTTACAGTGAAGTGTAGGAGTGACCTTTCAAAGCAGACTTTAAGTGTTTATTTACAACTTTATGAGCTCAGTCACATCAATGCCCTGAGATAAACTGGTATAATGTTGGATAATATGGTTTCAATTTACATTTATTAGTAACTCACATGAAATTAACAAATAGCCTTTGATAATAAAAAGGGGGATGAAATTAGAGGAAATTGGACAAAATGGAATAAAAACAAACAACATAAAAGCAACCTGCTTAGAGGAAATTCTGCTGAGGTGCTGTACGTGAGAGAAAACATAATCAAAGGGCACTCCAATATTAACCTGAGCTGAAAGGGTACAAAGAGACTTTAATTTATATGTATGCATACTGAAGTCAAAAGAAAAATTAAATAAAAAAGTATGGTAGTCAACAGCGAGAGACAGCTAATGTTTTTAACCCCGTTTGAATTGTGCCCAGAATCACACATGATGTTTGCCAATTTAAAAGATAATTTAATTCAATAAAGTTAAAGTTTTGACAAAAAACTGTTGAAGTATAAGACTGAAAATACATAATTACAAAGACCAAAAATCCAAAAGTCGTGTATGTGACGTTATAACTGTTTCTCTCAATGACTGAAGCTAACGTTCTAAAGCTAATGTTACTGAAGCTACCGTCACTAAAGCTAAAATTATTAAAGCTAATGTTACTGAAGCTACCGTCACTAAAGCTAAAATTATTAAAGCTAATGTTACTGAAGCTACCATCACTAAAGCTAAAATTATTAAAGCTACCGTCACTAAAGCTAACGTTTCTAAAGCTAATGTTACTGAAGCTACCGTGACTAAAGCTAAAATGACTAAAGCTAATGTTACTGAAGCTACCGTCACTAAAGCTAAAATTATTAAAGCTAATGTTACTGAAGCTACCGTCACTAAAGCTAAAATTATTAAAGCTAATGTTACTGAAGCTACCGTCACAAAAGCTACCGTCACTAAAGCTAATGTTACTGAAGCTACCGTCACTAAAGCTAAAATTTCTAAAGCTAATGTTACTGAAGCTACCGTCACTAAAGCTAAAATTATTAAAGCTAATGTTACTGAAGCTACCGTCACTAAAGCTAACATTACTAAAGTTAAAATTACTAAAGCTAATGTTACTGAAGCTACCGTCACTAAAGCTAAAATTTCTAAAGCTAATGTTACTGAAGCTACCGTCACTAAAGCTAAAATTATTAAAGCTAATGTTACTGAAGCTAACGTTTCTAAAGCTAATGTTACTGAAGCTACCGTTACTAAAGCTAAAATTATTAAAGCTAATGTTACTGAAGCTACCGTCACTAAAGCTAACATTACTAAAGTTAAAATTACTAAAGCTAATGTTACTGAAGCTACCGTCACTCAAGCTAACATTACTAAAGTTAAAATTACTAAAGCTAATGTTACTGAAGCTACCGTCACTCAAGCTAACATTACTAAAGCTAATGTTACTGAAGCTACCGTCACTCAAGCTAAAATTACTAAATCTAATGTTACTGAAGCTACCGTCACTAAAGCTACCATCACTAAAGCTACCGTCACTAAAGCTACCGTCACTAAAGCTACCGTCACTGAAGCTACCATCACTGAAGCTACCATCACTAAAGCTACCATTACTAAAGCTACCATTACTAAAGCTAATGTTACTGAAGCTACCGTCACTCAAGCTAAAATTACTAAAGCTAATGTTACTGAAGCTACCGTCACTCAAGCTAAAATTACTAAATCTAATGTTACTGAAGCTACCGTCACTAAAGCTACCGTCACTAAAGCTACCGTCACTAAAGCTACCGTCACTGAAGCTACCGTCACTAAAGCTACCATTACTAAAGCTACCATTACTAAAGCTACCATTACTAAAGCGTATAGTGTGCGAAACTGGAGACGTAGTTCATTGAGCGGTTTCACACAAAACTAAGTGTTACTTTACAGTTTTATGACAAACTGCAACTTCCTGACGGACAAAAATATCTTTCAAATTGACCAACATCACGTGTGTAATTCTGGGCACAATTCAAACGAGTTAAAAACATTAGTTGTCTCGTCGACTAACATACATATTTTTTCCGAAATAAGGTCCCATGGGGCAGAAAGGAGGGACTTTAAGGTTTTCAAATGCTTCACTTTCTTCACCCGCAATTCTCTACCTGTGTCTATAAACTCACTATGAAGCTACATAGCAGAGAGCAGCTGTAGATTCAGGTGATAATCCTCTGTAGATTAATCACTGCCAGAGACAATCTGATGGATTATTATAAAAACAATTAAAAAATGTCTTATGGCGGATTTAAGTCAGAAGATATCTCCCAAAAGAAGTTTTACTTTCAGTGCAAAACGGTACTGTCGCAGTCTGATAAATTCGGGCCTTGATTTCATACATAAATAATAAAACAGGAGGGTGAAAAAAAGACATCCCTGGGTACTGAGGCTTGCATTACCTGGCTGTGTGTGGGATTGGTCACGCCCCACACTGTGGTTACTACAGAGAGAGATCCTGGGTGCTGATTGGTGCCTGGTTGCCAGGAGACTGGGTCATTTAGGAAGGGGCCGTCACTGCTGCAGAGGGATGTGAGCAGCGTTACTGGGATGGTTAAGAAGGTTCAGAGCATTCATCCACATTATCAGTCACAGCATCAACACAATTTTTTATTATTTACTCATTAGAACAAAAGCATGTTTAACGTCTAATTAGAGCTCATTTAAAAAAACAGCAGCAGCACAGACATAACATAAAATCTGTCAATACATCATTTACACCTTGGTGAACTAACGATTAACATGGTTTATTCATCTGACAGTTGAGGTTACCCTCTGCTTCCTCTTTGTAAACCACTTCCTCAACAGGAAACTACCACAGCAGGGTGACATGTCACACCACATTTGCAGGTTAATGAATTAGACATATTTATCTGATATATGTTTTTAATATTTTACTGTCCATTTTCCACACTTTTGGGAGGAAAAAAATATCATATCAGCTATAAAAGATTGAGTTTCTTTTTACAAATCAGTCACATTTTCTGAGACTGCTCGCCGTGTCGGAGAGTTGGTGACAAGTCTTTTGTCGCTTTCTGTAATAAAACTGAGCAGTCAACAGGCTTTTTCAATTAAAGGGTGTTCTGGTTTGAGTAAAACCTAATCAAGAAGCTTCCAAAACACAGGACAGCTGATTGCCGTTTGTGTTTTGAAGCTGACTGAACCCTGTTTGATGGAATACATTCATTTTCAACCTGCAGAGAAACCATGCATTTCTTTTTTTCCCCCCTCTCACACCTTTACAACTACAGGTTCAGTAGCAGCACCACCCATTTTGCACAGTATTAGCTTTGCTTTGGAGAAACAACCTGACTTCACTTTCAAGCGCCTTTAAATAATTTTTCATTTAGCGGCACCCACATTTTCACAGCACCTTTAGCGCCACGCAACAGTATAATCTAACCTGTCATTTCAGATACACATTGATAGTTATATAAATTATTGTCAACAGGAGCCTGGTGTGCACCTCCCGAAAAATTGTAATTACACGTCACAGTGACGCAGACCCCAAGAAATGTGATTAGTCGGCTTGGTAGCATCATATTTCCAAACAAGCGGCTGTAGAACGGTTGATACGTTCTTTTGAGCATCACAACTCCCTGAGAAATGATCTGTTTCACTATCAGAATTTGATCCATTTGTAAAGACTAGAAGAGCTACATGATTATCATTTTACCCCCATTCAAGTTAGCGGAAGGCTAAACCACCGGCTCACCGGCAGAAGTCAACACAGTGGAACATAGAAACTCCACCGCCATAGCGTGGTCTTTTGCAGTGCAATTGCAGAGCAACATAGACACCAATGCACAAGTATAAATGCGGGGGTACGTGCGTTGCTAACACCATAGATATTAGTGCGAGTGTCATGTTGTGGCAGGCCAATTGATCCATACAGTGTGAGCATAAATGTTGCCGGTTCTGGTCGTGCAGAAAGGCAGATTAAAAACTGTTGAATAATCAATCAGTTGTTTGGTCCATAAAATGTCAGAAAATGGTGAAACATTTCGATCTGTGTTTCCAGAAGCCCAACATGACATCCTCAAATGTCTTGTTTGGTCCACAACCCAAAGATATTCAGTTTACTGTCATAAAGGAGCGAAGAAACCAGAAAATATTCATGTTTAAAAAGATGGAATCTGAGAATGTTGACATTTCTTTCTTAGAAAATGACATAAACGTTTGTCAAAATAGTTGCAGATTTATTTAATAGATGGCAACTAATTGACTGATCGTTACAGCTCTACATTAGCATAACCGTAGTGGATGGAAAAACACATTTAATTACATTTCCTTTCCGGAAATTCAGTTACAATTTTCACTCCATTTGGATGGAAACTTAAAGCTTAAGCCTAGTTCACACTACATGATTTTTAGCCCGACCTCCAGATTGTGATTGGGGGTAAATCAGCGGTCGATAGGCGGTCGCCAGTCGTTATTTGTGAACTACTCAACGACGCATCAAAACGGCTCCTCGACACATCACTGCCAGATATCTAGCATGCCAAATATCTGGAGGAGTCGGCCGACTCGACATCCACATCCAGCCAAAGAGAGCAGGCAGCTACTTTTTCACCGCAAAAAACTTTTTCCTCCCCTCCAGCTCTCTCAGACAGTCCCTGCTACCTGCGTGTGCTAATCCATCCTTTCACTCATATTCTTTGTCTTTGTAATTGGTATCTTTTTAATAACAAACAACAGCTGTTTCGTGTGTAGGTCGCGTCATTTCCCGTTTCACATTTCACGTATGTTTTCTTGACAAAACGTGGTTTGGAGACCTGCGTGGGGTGACACAGCCGCTGTCAGCTCGTGCAGTGTGTGACCTTTGTGATTCAGGTCCCCGGGGCGCGGGGGGGATCCACAACAAACCAAAACAAATCCACCACAGGGCAGAGCAGGTGAGGTGTCACAAGGTTTACCCGAGGACACTGGGCTTGAAGTAACTACAGTGTGTGTGTTTGTGTGTACCTTTGTGGAGTGGGAGGCAGGGAGGGTTTCATGGAGTTGAGGGGGTTCATCGGATGAACGGGGGGATCATCAGAGAGCCCCCACTGTCCTCAAGAGGCAGCCCTACGAGGGGGTAAAGACACATAAAAAGACGGTTACTCAGAGCTCATTTGCCGCACAGCAACAATTTATCATCACAGTAGCCCACACTGTGTGCACAAAGACACAGCGCCCTCCCACTCAGACCCACTCACTTTAATCCGTGTGCGTGCGAGCACATCAAAACGTTAGCCTATCACTGACTGCCGTAGCTCTGATACCTCTCAAAGGAGGGGAGGGAGGAGAGGGAGGTGCTGGAAGCTAAATTTAGCTCGCTGATTTCAAAAGGAATTTAAGAGAACAGAGATGTGAAGAGGCAGACTCTTCTCTCAGCAGCTCACCGACGACGTACAATCTCAACACTTGCTCGCCGCTGAGAGGGAATCATCTTATTCTTCTATGTGCTTCATTAAAAATAACTCCGCAGCATCTTTATCTGCCCACTAGCCCTCCTTCACTACCAGATATTTTCACTATTTTCCACACGCTCTTCATCGCTGCGGATCTTCTACCACCTCTCCTCCTGCCGCTAATGATTTTCTTTTTCTGACGGTTGCCAACTGACATGCTAATTTACCAACATCAGAGCCTTGAACACCCCCCCAATTTCTTCTCTTTGGTTTCCTTTTTGCACTTAGCAGAATTGGGTCATACACCCCACATCTTGTGTAGAAAGAGTGGAAGGGGAGGTGAGGAGGGGGGGGGCGGCCGTTTGGCTCCTATCACATGACCGTTATACCTATTTCCATCCTATCAAAAGGCAACCTCCAGACAGCAGCTCGTAACTTCCATCACAGCTCAGTCGCTAAACCACACGAGGCGGGGGGGTGGGGGCTGGCGTTAATATAAGATGTCTGTCTCTATCACATGTTGAAATTGAACACAAGCAGCATAGGTTGTACCTGCAGTGGAAGGATTTCTGTTCTCTCACTCACTCTTTTTGTTGTTTGACCTCAACTTCCTGACCTTTTCTTTACTCCTCCTCGTCCAACTGCTGTGTGCTTTTCTTGTCCTTTTCCTGTTAACCCCAGCTTCTGCCACCACAACGCTGGTGATTTGGGGCCAAAACACCAAATCCACCCCCAGCTTTCACATAATACCACGTTGTTCAGTTTGGACTCATTTCTGCTGTTTGTGCAATTTCTCAAGATGGATTAATGTTTAAACACTAAGGCTGCAACTAATTATAATTTTCATTGTTATTTCAACTGCCAGTTATTTAAATGAATTGTTTGATTTATAAACCATCAAAACACTATGAAAAATATCGTGTTTAGCGCAACATCGCGCTTCAAGATACATAATACAATTTGCTATAATGTAAGACAAAGAGAAGCATCAAATTCTCACATTTTACGACCTGGAACCATCAAATGTTTGGCAAAAAATGATTATTTAAATAGTCGCAGACTAATTTTCTGTCCAATTCTGCTAATCAATTGCAGCTCTAAATAAAGCTGAAAAAATTTTTCCTAAGCCCAAGTACGGCTCAGTATTCTTCAAAAATATTCAATACTGCTACTTCGATACCGGTTCATGAACTATACCAATTGTATAAAATAATTTTCACCAAAAGAAAATGACAATTACTCTCTTCAAAAAAGGAGGAAGCTGCTAGAGAAACATTTTTTTTGTCTTTGTACTCAACCAGGATAGCTGGACTAAAATAAAGAAACTGACCTGTAAAGTACTGGACTCAATATAGCAGAGAAATAGTGGCAGAGTGAGACCTCTTCCTTTCTCCACCATGTCTGTGACAACTTCAGGAGTATTTATTTCCGTTTACCTGCCGCTCTATAAGCAACACCGTGTTTACCGTCAGAAACGCTCCCCGCCTCAGCTCCAGGTTATCTATCCCTGTGGGTTTGCAAGGGAAGTTCGGTTCCCAGCCCAAGGTCTAAGTCTTTAAATGTCTTGTTTTGTCTGACCCGCAGCCCAAAACCCAAAGACTTTCAGTTTACAAAGCACCAAAATCTCAAATCTGAGAAGCTCAAACTGATAAACGTCTGGCTTTTGTTGCTTGAAAAATTACTGAAACGTTGAATCGAATCTCTAAATAGTTGCAGATTTATTTTCTGTCCGTCAACTAATTAATTAATCGACTAATCGTTTCAGATGCGACTCCCACCACAGATGCTTCGTTCCACCAGCCATCAGTATGAAATATGTCTGTGGCACTGAACATCAAAAAAATAAATAAAATCGACAGATTAATTGACAACGAAACTAATCATTCCTGAAAGGATCGATGTCAAGTAGTTTTCTACTAGGTTGGCGTCTTAACACCTGATCAGATTCGTAAATTTTTTAAATCAACTTTAAATCAAAAACTTTCTAATAAATAAAAGGTTTGTCAGTTTACCCAATTTCTTCTTTTATTTGACGGTGCCATTATAAAAGTTCACAAAAAACAAAAGTTACTTTCATTCAGTCACGGCACAGCAATCCCTGGGGTTTTATTATTATTATTATTATTTCAGTGAGCTAAGGAAGGTAGGTAGATTTTAATGGGGAAAAAGTGTTGTTGTAGAGTTTAGGTATCGGCAAAGGGTTACATTTTTGATCTGCACGTTAAGAAAGTTCAAACTCTAACCAGCAGTAATCACCCTTAATGTTACTCTAGCTAAATTAAGTGTTCATGCTTTAATTTCATCCTCTTCATCGTGACTTCCTATCTGGACTCGTGTATTACTGTTGATTATAAAGACACTAAAAACTTTAAGATTACATAATTAAAGAAACACGCAGTTATTTACAATAACTACTATAAAAATTATATAAAAATACTATAGTCTCTATAGATTAGTTTGAAGCTGCTGTAGATCAATCAAGTGTAGTCTAACAGCGACTAACGTTCAAGTACGTATGAATTTCTTGATAGGAAGAGAGGTTGGCAGCTCGTCAGTGAAAATACCTTACCTAAAATAAAAAATGAACACTTTACATAATTTATAGGGACGCACCGAATGTTCGGCCACCGAAATCAATCGGTCGAAAATAGCAAAGATAGCACTTTGGGTGTTCGGCCTAATAAGTCAAAAGACCGAATAGATTTTTACCAAACAATTACGTTGTCATGTCGGCAGTGTGGAGGCATTTTGTGTCCGAGAAAGAAGCAAAAATGTTCTGTTGAACTGTCTCCAAGCACATCCACTCCATCTGTGACTTCTTAGAAAAGGGAACAAGCGGTCTGACCCGCTTTGAGTGTTTCTGTCACTCGTCTGTGAAAAGGCTCACCTAAATCTGGAGTGCACACGTATTAAAGCCTTTATGGTAAATCCACTGAAACGGACCAGAGCGAGCTGACAGGCAGGTTAGAGACTTTTCCCTGTCAGTTTGTCTCTTTAGTATGAGAGTCCTGCCTGAAGAGAGGCTGTGAAGTCTTCATGTTACGCCGTACGAGAACCACATACAACATTATTTATCAAGTTGGGTCGGCCGGTCACGCCCACAGAGCGCCCTGGTCCCAGTTACTCAGACCACTGCAGCAGCAACGACAGAGGAAAAGCCACAACTCTAAGATAGTTTGAATGTTTGTACCGCAGTTATTCTGTCGTTACAATCCGAGTTATGGTTTAACAATTTAAATTAAATCAAGAAACATCTGGCTCATGATGTTGCCTACAGAACATTCTCCACTTATAAGCACTTAGTATGTATGAAAGTGGGCTGTTGCTTTATTATTCTAAATAGACATTACATTGTTAGTGTACAGGTGTGGCGATAGTATTTACTTTTAATTAGCTTTATTTTCTATAGTTAGAAAGCAAAAATCTTGCTGGCTGTTATCTTGGAGCAGCCTCTCCATAGTTCTTTGCCTTCTTGGTTTCAAGGTCTCATGGATAATGCTGGCTAAGAGAACGCTCTTTTAGTTGTGTTAGCAAACACTTTAAGTGCAATAATAAATCAGTGAATTATAGGAGTATCCTACGCTGTCTTGTCTTCTTCCCTGGTTTCCCCGTGACGTTGATATCAGCCTTCATTCTGAATAGTAAACCTCGTTCACTTAATGGTAACGTTAGATAGTTAGGCTGTGTGTTGGAGATCAGTAAATCACTTGAAAGATATTTAATTGGTTAAATGGGTTAATTAGGGTTACGGGGTCTCAAATAATCATGACTCGTCGACTATGAAAATAGTCATTAGTTGCATCCCTAGTTTACATAAGAAAGGAAACTGAGGAACTAGAATAGGAATGGTTCAGCATTTTGATTGAAAATTGAGTTAAACGATGGAAATGTTGCCGATAAATCAATTAATCTGCTGCTCTAATTTACTATTTTAATATTATTGCACACACATTACAGAAAAAAAAAACTGGCAGGTAAATTGCTTAGACAATTGAAAACACTGATAAATCACAGCTAAGGGAAATATTTAGTTAACTGCTTGACTGCTAATAATAACAACAACAATAATAATGTCTGAGAATTTAAAGTATTTTTCTGAATTGAGCAAATCAAGTCATGAAGGCCACTGCTTAACGTACAATACACAAGGTTAACCTGCTGATCTGCGGCGCACCTGTCTTTAAGAAAGCACTAATTATGAGTCTCAATGGGATCTGACAGATTACCAATTAACAGCCTCTTAAACACAGAGGAGCAGCAGTCATCATGAGAGGCAAACATCACTGCACAACAATGAAAAGACAAGATATTGATACTCCAAGGACTGAAAGCGTGACTCACACTAACAAAAGACATCTCTAGATTATATGTTGCTGTGTAATGGCATTACGTGTAATGTGCAGTATGCTGTGCGCTACACAGAGCTGAGCAATAAAACAGTTATCGCAACATAATTTTCCTCAACAATATCACAAATATTCAGTAAATGTTTGATTGGATCCATCTGAATCACAAACAAATTAGCACTTAATTTTAAGCAATTTTTCTGTTAACTGATCCACTGTTTGGCATCAAGTGTTTGTTCTGACCATAAAGAAAAGTTTAAAAGCTCAATTAACCATCTGGTTTCTTCAACTTTCACTTAGGAGCAAATATCAGCCTTTAAACTTGAAAGCAATAATGATATGAGATGTTTTATCCTGAGAATATTTTTGACCTGATCGTCCAGATTAGAGTTGTCAGGATGAAGATTTGGGTGAATGAATAGCTTGAAATTTAAACAAAAAGCATAAAATATAAACACATACAAAAAGTCATCAGGCAAAAGTCTGTGATAATAATGCCCTCGTTTACGCCACTTTACTGTCTGTATATGTAGAGTAAGGCTGGGCGATGAGGCCAAAAATGTTATCATGATAAAACATTTCATTCAATATCGATAATTATTACAATAAATAAAATCATTATTTCTTTCAAGTTTAAAGGCTGATTTTTGATCCTTCGTTAAAGTTGACAAAACCAGATGGTTAATTGTGGTTTTAAAGTTTTCTTTATGATCAGAAAATGACAAACACCTGATGCAAACAAGTGGATCACTTAACAAATCTGAGGTAGAACATTCAAAACTATTATGATAAAATATTTTTTCAACAAATATGCATCAGAATATTTTCTCAGTCCCTAATAAGTGCTAATTTGATCATGATTCAACAGAATTAAATCAAACATTTATTGAACACTTGTTTTATTGTTAGAGGAAAATTATTTCATGATAATTATCATTATTGTTTTATTGCCCAGCCTTAATGTAGAGGTACAGATAAAATACAAGATGCACAAGACCCATCCCCTTAAAGCAAAAAATTCCTGCAGCCTAAACATAAAATCTTCACTTCACTCTGCAGTTTTCAGTCTTTTATTAACACCACCTTCTTTATCCAAGACTTGTCTGCCTTTTCATGTAAACACCGACTGAAGCCAAGGGAACATGTTATTGTGCCCATGATTCATCCAGGAAGTTCATGGTCAAAAAAAAAAAAAGGAGAACAGGCACCTCATAAAACACATTGCAATACAACAACAAACCATTCATATTATAAATCAAGCATTCAGAACAACAAACCAGCTTGTGTAAAGCATGCTTCTTATTATTTCCCCTCCTCCTGACAGGATTTCTTTTATGATGTGATCATGCATCTGTTGATTACATGGCGGTCAGATCAATGCAAATCAAGTCATCTCTACCTGCAACAATCCAAACAACACATGCCGCTCAAATGTGCAGCAGCGTGAACAGAACAAAGCATTTCACCAGTGTGCTTTTTGTGAAGGAGCGCAGCCTCTCGCTGTCTCTCTGTGTATATGTGTGTCATCCATCACTAAAAATGAGAATAGCAGCTGTTTTTTGTTTCACCTACCTGCCTGAGCTGCTCAGTTAAACCGCTGATATGTTGAGGGTTTGCAGCTCACTCACCGCAAAACGCAAGTATAATTAGGAAATAACAATAACAATAAAGAAAAGGTCCTGTTTGGGTTAAATCGTAGCCCTCAAGTCTGAACTATCTGAATTGTCTTGTTCGTGCCAGCGACTGGAAACAGATCTGCGAGGTCTTTAACACGCTGCTGCACCGTTAGCCGCTGAAGGCTAACTTAGCTCAACGTTAACTTTCTGTCACGTTAGCTCGTCTCACGTTAAAATACGTAAGTAGCTGGATACACGGTAACGACAGCAGCTACATAAAGAGCTAACCTTGCCAGCTTGATAATTAAAATCCACAACAGGAGCTTACCTTTCGCCTGCTCCAGCTGCCAAGACGATGAAGCCGCTTGATTGTAGACAGCTAGCTTAGCTAGACGACATTAGCTAGCTGGCTAACTAGTGTCGCAGTCCGGCTAACAAGACAAGGCTGCTTGATAACCGAGCGTAGTTTGACTATTAATAATATATATTTTTGTTTTCACACCCCAGACTGTTAAGTTCAGGAGTAAGTACGCTATTCAAACTCTTTAAATATTATTATGCTAACTCTTATTTATTACAAACGTCCGTGCATGTCTTAACCTGTAAGTTAATTAATAGTAAACTAATCAACTAAATTAATCAATTAACAGAAGCTTGTTGCAGTCTGTGCTTGGGCAGGCCACAACCTGGCAGCTCAGTATGCCTTCCTCATTGCAAAATGACCCTCTATAATATATTCATGAGATCACAGGGCTAATGTCTCCCACAGAGAAAGGCATTTTCCTGTCCCTCCTCCTACAAGTCAGGCGGCTGAATGACTGCAGACCAGAGCAGCAGATCACTTTAGAGAAGAGAGGTGGGTGGGTGTATGGTGGTGGTGGTGGTGGTGGGGGGGTCATGAAGAATGACGTCACCCGCAAATGATCACGTATGTATGATCCATGCATGCAACATGGTCTATGATTTCCACTCATCATGCCCTGCAACACTTATTTGTCACAATACCCCCCCAACACACACACACAATGAGAGAGAGTTAGTGTCACTTGAAGCCAGGTGGTGTTTCAGCAGCAGTGCAAGCAGCGAGTAATGTTTTGGAGTCATTAAAGGTGTCTGCAGTATCTTGCCAGAGGGCAGTGCAGCGTGGAGAATAAAAAGTCCAACCTGCCTGTGTTTTTCAGACCTCTGTTGCCCTGGAAACAGGTGCCAAGATTTCCCATTTCTTCATATTTTTTTTTCCCTTTCTCGACACTATCCATATCACTACCCACCACCACCTCTACACTCCACACGCTGCTGCTGCCTTCCTCACTGCTTCCTCCCCCACGACCTGCCGCATAGTACAATCACACACACACACGCATATTGCACACAATTTCCAGTCTACTGCAGTCATTTCACAATGTCATAGGACACGAGGAACTGACCCCTCCGCTACACGCTACGCACAAGAACCTGAGAGTCTGGGCGCCGCTGACCCTGCTTTGACTCGGAGGCTGCACAACCACATCAGTGCTGCAACAATCTGACCTCCAGGAGAAGGAAGACGAGATAAGAGGGGGGATGGGGGGGAGGTTTGAGGAGACAAAGAGGGAACAACTGAAATCAAGGACTAGTGGGAGTAAAAACAAAGCTTGCTGCACTCTCAGATTTAAGAAAAGGTGGTTCATCTGTATTTTTGGTGTAGGCGAGTCAGATTTATTTATGTTGCATATCACAAATTTGTCCTAAGGGGTTTACAATCTGCACAGCATCTAGACTTAGACTCCCGGGGAAATTGTGGAACCTCAACCTCAGAAAGAGCAACAGAGGAGGGACACTGGAAATAGATGTTGTCTTTAGACCAACGTTGAATTACACTAAAATTATAGATAGATGGTGAACATGAAAACAACCAGCCTGCTTTCTCTCCTCTAAAAATGTCCATCCAATTGATTATGCTCATGGGAGTGTTATAGAGAGTTCAGGCAGATGGTTCATCATATTGCACAAACACCCCGTTTCATAACTGCATGGTGTTATTTTGAATATTCAATCATAAAAGTGCTGAAAAAAAGAGGAGCCTGCAACAGAAACATAAACATCGCTCACACAGTTACACACACAGGAGAGACACATGTACACGGCGTCCGTCTCCCCACTTTCAGGCCTTTTTAAGTCATCCTTGTGTTTCTGCGGTGTTATGTGTGCATACCATTGTAGTGACTTCTCTTTGGCAGGAGGCGGTACATTCCAGGGAAACGGCTGACCCAGAATAACACTTGCAAGACGCATGATGACTGAGTGAGCGAGGTCCTCCACCCTTTCGTTGCCTAAGCATACTACAGCTGTCTCCTAACAGACATTTCATGCGGGGGGAAATGCAGCCAAACACATACACACCGTATAGTGTACGCAGCTGCGATAGCAACGCACATGACTATCATCACAAGAACACAGGACAGCGTTGGGCCCCCCATATTCTCCATAGCTCCATTGTAACGTCCTCAAACCATATGAAATCATAATTTTCACCCTGCTGTCATCATTGACCTCCCCCTGGCTGTAAGTACTTTTAATCAAGTATATGTCTGCAACTAATGATTCTTCTCATCATCCATTAATCTGCTGATCATTTTCTCAATTCATCGACTATTTAAAAAAAAAAATTATAATAGAGCCTGACCAATAAATAAACCGGCGTGTCGATATTATCGTCCGATATGAGCTAATTACAGATAAATCGGTGTTTAAAACAGCCGATAAATGACAAATAAAAAAGAAACGGAGGGATCAATTATTTCTCCACCAGCTGGAAACACATGTCAGCTGACATGATCAGTGGACTATTTATAACGTTAAGTTTATTTTTAATCTGCACTATGTCATGTTATCTTGGTGAGGTCTCGTAACTACACCTAACAAATGTTAGGAATAATCTTTGTTTGTGTTATGTGTTTCTGAAAAGGAAGAAAATAAAAAAGAATATCGGCCAATATATCAGATAATATATATATATTTTATATCAAAATCAGTATCGGCCTTAAAAATCCAATATCTGTCGGGCTCTGGTCCATAAAATGTCATAAAACTGTTTGAAATGCCCGTTACAACAGTCCAAAACCCCAAAAATGATCAAGTTACTGTCAAGCAAAAAACGACAGTACGGAACATTTTATTTTTCCTTGAAAAATGACTAAAACGGTTGATCAATTATCAAAATATTTGCCTATTGAACTACAATACTCAATCCATCGCCTGGCTCAACTCAAGTACTGTTCTCAAGTAAAAATGTGACTGCACTGCACTTATCTGACAGCTATAGTTACTTTACAGATGAAAATGAAGACTTTAAAGAATATAATATACTCGGAAAGTTTAGAGTACTTTTGTGCAAATAATACTAGGACTGTTACTCTGTGTGGTATTGTTTCCTTGATCTGAATACTTCCTCCACCGCTGCTCTGGCTCTCTCTTTATCTGCGTGACCCTTAGTTTGGGCGATCTGAAGGTGCAGTGGAGTATTTTTACTCCTATTTCACTGGTTGAGAGCAGTTTTTGTGTGAACTCCAATCATCCTTCTGTCCTTCAACCTCTAAATTTCATCTTTTTTTTTTTACAAGCTACTCCTACGACCATCTGGTGCCACAGACTTCGCTCTCACTTCTGTTCTGGTCTTTGAAAGAAGAAACTACACGGCCGTGAAAAGGAAAGGACGACACTCCTCAGCTGAAAGTAGGAGCTTTAATCCAAACATCTGGAAACAGCTGGAATGGAGCTACTGTGTGTTACTCTAAATCTTTAAATAGGCTCCAGCATGCAGTACATTTACTCAAGTACTTTATACTACTACATCACATTTCAGAGTGAAAAACTGTACTTCTTACTGCACAATATTTATTTAACAGATTACTTACTTTTCAGATTAATATTTTACATTAAAACACGCAATACGCTCATAAAATAAAACACATTGTTAAGATTAAACCAACCTGTCTGTATCTAGCTGCGACCTCTCGTCATGCTCAATATATTGTATTTTACCACCTGATCATATGTTTTTGTATACAATAACAATATTTTCTTCTGAAATGTAGAAATGTAAATTATTCTTTTTGGTGGTTTTGTGGAAATTCTGTTGCAAACTAATCATAGCTGTCACGCTGCTGCCATCTTGTGTTCAAAAATCAAACTCCACTAAATGCAGTACTGTGTTGTACTTTAGCATGTTCATATACAAAATATATATATATATAGAGGCCATATTAACCTTAGGAATAAAGACTAAAATCCTTTTCTGCAGCAGGTGTACACATTTAAAAATACTTGAGTATCAGTGGTGGAAGAAGTTATCCTTTACTTAAGTAACAGTATTAGTACCATGATGTAAGAATACTCTCTGACATGTGAAAATACTGCATTCAAATTTTAGGTGACTAAAGTACTAAGTAAGTATAAGTACTCCTCATGCAGAAAAGTGTTATTATATATATTATTAACTTACATTATTTTTTATGACAAGTACTTTTGACGCTTGAGTACAACAATACCTTTACTTAAGTCACCTAACAATTTGAATGCAGTACTTTTTCATGTCAGAGAGTATTTTTACATCATGGTCAGTGGTGGAAGAAGTATTCAGATCCTTTACTTAAGTAAAAGTAGTAATATAACACTGAGAAAATAATCCACTACAAGTAAAAGTCCTGCTTTCAAAACCGTACTTAAGTAAAAGTATTATTGGCAAAATGTACTTAAAAGTACCAAAAGTAAAAGTACTCGTAGTGCAGTAAATGTTCCCTGCCAGCGTTCTACTATATATAGACAGGATAGGTATGAAAAATTGTAATTTAAAAAGTAACTAGTAATTAAAGCTGTGAGACATGTAATGGAAAAAGTACAATATTCTGGGATGTAGTGGAGTATAGAAGTATAAAGTAGCTTAAATGGGAATACTCAAGTAAAGTACAAGTACCTCAAATTTTTACTTAAGTACAGTATTTGAATAAATGTACTTAGTTACCTACAATCCACAGCCGATCATGGTACTTTTACTTATCTGTTGCTAAGCAGTATTTTAATGCTGTATCTGCAGGTGGAGCCATTTCTCTTTAGTATTCATTTACAAGTATATTACATATATATCTATAACAATCCACTGTATGTGTATTTTATAACCTACCAAGTCAATTTAGTGGAATAAAACAGTTTTCTTCTAAATGTGGTGGATTAGAAGGATAAAATACTCAAACTAAGATCAATCTAAAATTCTACTTGGGTTCAGTACTTTATGGTGTCATGAACTAATTGACTTGATAACAACTTTATTGGATTATTGTTTGGCTTTGGGATGTAATTATAACCTCAAAAGCAGCATTAAGAAGCTGTTGAAGAAGACTTCTGTTCTTCTGCTGTTTCACCGCTGCGCCCTCTTTTTACATTTGTTTTCTGGGGAAAGTGAAAGTAAACTTTAGTCCACATGTTCGGCGTCTCGACTGCGTCTACATCGGTGAAAACTGCAATTAATGATCATTACGTTAAATCTGAACACGTTTTGCGTCGTCTTTTGTGAAAGGTGAGTGTTTTGTACACGTGTGTTGTTATTAATTTAGCGCATCTGTTTGACTGGTGGTGGATATCAGGCCAAAACTAAATATTTACCAACGTAGGTCGTCGTTTGTTTGTACTGCGTTTAAGATATGTAGGACAAACAGCCTGGCAGAGGTGTAAGAAGTACTCACGTCCTGCCTTCTGCTAAGTTAAAGTAACACTGTGAAGATACTCTGGTACAAGTACGCGTCCTGCGTTAGCAAGTGCTAAAGGCAGATTAGCAAACTTTAGCTTCCGATTCAGCAGATAAGGGGGGAAGTTCAGGGGAACCCAGGTCCAGATCAAAAACCACAACGCCTAGAGCTGACAGATCTGGACCGAACTGTCCCAGAGAGGCTGACGTTTATTTAAAATAATAGTTTCAGATTTGTGAAACCTGAATTCTATTTGGGAAAATGTAAAAAACAGATGTTGTTGTTTTTGTACATGTAGACCACATTAGACCAGGTCCAGATCAAAAACCACTATGCCTAGAGCTGTGAAATCTGGACTGGATTGTCCTAGAGAGGCTAAAGTTTCTTTAAAACACAGTTTCAGATTTGTGAGACCCTTTTATGTTAGTTGTGGAAAAAAAAAATGTATTTGAATTTTTTGCGGTAGTACAGTGGTTAGCACTGTCGCCTCATAGCAAGAAGGTCATGGGTTCGAACCCCGGTCGTCCTGTCCTTTCTGTGTGGAGTTTGTTCTCACCGTGTCTGCATGGGTTCTCTCCGGGTGCTCCGGCTTCCAAAGACATGCGGACTAGGTTAATTGGTGACTCTAAATTGTCCTTAAGTGTGCCTGTGCATGGTTGTTTGTCTATGTGTGGCCCTGCGATGGACTGGCGACCTGTCCGGGGTCACCTTTTGCGACCCTGTACGCAGGATAAGCGGAGTATGGAAGGGCGCAAATTGAGACACGCAACTGAGACTCTGTTTCTAACTTTTCACTTACTGTCATGTTCTGTCCCTCGCAGAGATGGCTGAGGGCCACAAACACCACAACGACAGCTCCCAGATGAGAGATTTGATGTCCTTTGATAACAACTCTGAAAATGATAAACCTAAGGGAGAAAGAGCGAACAAACCTAAGGATGGAACAGAGGAGATACACGACCATGGAAGAGAGAACAACAGTAAAGGTAGCTCAAGTCAGGCCGGCTGCTCCTCCTCCTCCTCCTCCTCCCCTCCTCCCCTGGACCCTCGAGTACCGGGGCTGTGGGGAGGAAGAGGAAGGAGAGCACTTCATCAAGTTGACGTTAAATCTTGTGCCACTATTTAAAGTAAAAATTTTGTACATTTTATTTAGTGCTAATTAGCAAAAATTAGCAATTGTCGCCCGCCAAAATATCAGCCGGTTTGTTTTCTCACTCAACCTCAATTAAATTTTATTAAAAGTGAATAAAAATTAACGTACTTTTACAATCGCAACCGTTGCAGCTTCTTCAGCCACCATTTTCACAAGTACGAAAACAGGTAGCTGGTCCCTCCTCTTCTGCTACGTAGCCAAGATGGCGCCCGTTGAGGGTGAAAAGTATCTGGCGTTCCACACCCAACATTTTGATCGTTATGATTGTACCATCCGGGTACTCGTAGTGCGCTGCTTTTCACCATACTTGTCAGTGTGAACGCACTTCTGCACTCAAAATAATAAGTGTGAGTATAGAAGAGTGTAAATTGAGAAACACTACTGAGACTCTGTTTCTGCCTTTTTACCTCATGTTCTGTCTCTGGCAGAGATGGCTGAGGGGCACAAACACAACGACAGCTCCCAGATGAGAGATTTGTCCTTTGGTAACGACTCTGAAAATGACAAACCTAAGCATGGAAGTGAGGACAAACCTATGGATGAAAGAGGGAACAAATGCAAAGGTAGCTCACGTCAGGCCGGCTGCTCCACCTCCTCCACCTCCTTCTCCCCTGGACCCTCCGGTATCGGGGCTGTGGGGAGGAAGAGGAAGGAGAGCCCTTCATGTTGTTGCCTGACGTTAAATCTTGTGCCACTATTTAAAGTAAAAAAAAATTGTACATTGTGTTTCGTGCTAATTAGCGAATATTAGCATGCTAACACGCATAACCAGCATGTGTGCATTGTCACTGTGAGCATGTTAGTATGCTAACATTAGCATTAAGCTCAAACCACCGCTGTGATTATGTTCAGCCTCACCGAGCTGCTCTTAGTCTTGCTTATTTGTCTCCAGTGACAATAACATTTATGTTCATGTGTTTTGCAATATGTAAAGTTTGTGATCTTCAGTTATTAAATACTGGTCTCCTTCAGTATCTGGTCCGACCTGGTCACCCTGCTTCTCTGAAGTATGACCTATAGTGTGTCTCTATTCAGATACTTCCATCAGTACACATATGCAGTACACTGTGTACACTGTACTTACTTGCTTATGGCGTTAATTTTGACAGGGTAGTGTTGTCACAAATCAGACACTAGCGTTGTGCACTAATGACGATTACAAGATTTGACTCTTTCTTCTTTTTCTTATCTTTTAATGGTGAATTGTAACCTGGTGGATCATTATCGCCATCATTTGATCGCGATTATCACCCGCCAAAATAGTAGCTGGTCCCTCCCCTTCTGCTACGTAGCCAAGATGGCGCCCGTTGAGGGTGAAAAGTATCTGCCGTTCCACACCCAACTTTTCGATCGTTATGATTGCACCATCCGGGTACTCGTAGTGCGCTGCTTTTCACCATACTTGTCAGTGTGAACGCACTTCTGCACTCAAAATAACAAGTCAGTATGGAAGAGTGTAAATTGAGAAACACTACTGAGACTCTGTTTCTGCCTTTTTACCTCATGTTCTGTCTCTGGCAGAGATGGCTGAGGGGCACAAACACCCCAACTATCACTCCCAGATGAGAGATTTGTCCTTTGGTAACGACTCTGAAAATGACAAACCTAAGCATGGAAGTGAGGACAACAGCAAAGGTAGCTCACGTCAGGCCGGCTGCTCCTCCTCCTCCACCTCCTTCTCCCCTGGACCCTCCAGTACCGGGGCTGTGGGGAGGAAGAGGAAGGAGAGCCCTTCATCACATTGTCAGCTAGAGGATCTGAAGCGACTTCCACAGTGCACCAGCAAGCTGGGAGAACTGTGCTTCAGCAAAACCCACACGGTCCTCATAGATGTAAGAGTGTTTCCTCCTTTTGCCTCCAGTGGTGAAAAGTACATTTACTCAAGTATTGTAATGGCGTACTTTTGACGTACTTAGTATTTTCATTTCATGCGGCTTCACTCAGACTTCTACTTCACTACAGGTTGTGTTGAAAGAAGCACTTAAATACTTCACCAGTATGAAACCAACAATGTAAAAATACTCCATTACAAGTTAAAGTCCTGCATTCAAAACCTTACCTCAATAAAAGAACAAAAATATCAGTAGTAAAAGTACTGGTTGTGCAGTAAAATGTCTCCTGTGACTGATTCTATCTGACATTATTAGATTGTTAATACTGACGCGTCAATGTTAGACAAGCATTTTACTGTTGGAACTGCTCGAGGTGCAGCAAGTTTTACTACTTTACACAGTTAGCTAGATTTAACTACTTTATGTGCAGTTAACTAATTTTAACTATTTTATATACAGTTAACTAGTTTTAACTACTTTATGTACAGTTAACTAATTTTAACTATTTTATATACAGTTAACTAGTTTTAACTACTTTATGTACAGTTAACTAATTTTAACTATTTTATATACAGTTAACTAGTTTTAACTACTTTATATACAGTTAGCTAGTTTTAAGTACTTTATGTACAGTTAACTAGTTGGAACTACTTTATATACAGTTAGCTAGTTTGAACTACTTTATATACAGTTAGCTAGTTTTAACTAATTGACGTAGAGTTAACTATTTTTATCTAATTTATGTATAGTTAGCTAGTTTTAACTACTTTATGTACAGTTAGCTAGTTTTAACTAATTGACGTAGAGTTAACTATTTTTATCTAATTTATGTATAGTTAACTAGTTTTAACTACTTTATATACAGTTAGCTAGTTTTAAGTACTTTATGTACAGTTAACTAGTTGGAACTACTTTATATACAGTTAGCTAGTTTGAACTACTTTATATACAGTTAGCTAGTTTTAACTACTTTATGTACAGTTAACTAGTTTTAACTACTTTATGTACAGTTAGCTAGTTTGAACTACTTTATATACAGTTAGCTAGTTTTAACTAATTGACGTAGAGTTAACTATTTTTATCTAATTTATGTATAGTTAGCTAGTTTTAACTACTTTATATACAGTTAGCTAGTTTGAACTACTTTATATACAGTTAGCTAGTTTGAACTACTTTATATACAGTTAGCTAGTTTGAACTAATTGACGTAGAGTTAACTATTTTTATCTAATTTATGTATAGTTAGCTAGTTTTAACTACTTTATATACAGTTGTTTAATTTTTTCTTCTTTATACACAGATTGCTAGCATAGTCAATTGGTTCCCAACCAATGGGTCGGGCCATTATTAATGTGAGAGGAAAGAAGAAAAAAAAAGTTGCGATACACAAATCTGTTTTAAGTTTTGGGATTTTTCTCAGATATTTTTTTCTTTGTGAATTATTGGATAATTTTACCTCTTTGGACCTCAAAGAGATGTTTAATGAAAACATGAAAGAAGTTAAGAGGGGATAGGATCCTCAACTGGACACTGCTTTTTTGTAAGGGACCACGGGCCAAAGATTTTGGAAACCACTGGTTTAACATTTAATGTTTTTGTTTTATAAGTACTTTTACCTGATAGTACTTCTTTACTTTTACTTTATTTTAAATGCAGGACTTTTACTTGTGATGGAGTATTTTAATACTAATACTAAGGTATTGGTACTTTTACTTAGGTAAAGGATCTGAGTACTTCTTCCACTGCTGTATCACACACGGACACGCACATATGCTACTGTAGATTCTTGCAGTGCAAAAAGCACCTGAATATGACTACTGTTTTTTGCCCAGGTGGATGTTTTCAAATGTGGCGCAGGACTTCTGCCCAAGGACGGGAGAGACGTGTGGGCCAGTAACTATGTGAAAATGCCAAATTCACTATCGAGTTTTATCTTGACTGGATTTAAGGTTTGTTTAAGGCAACTCATCTGATATTTGTTGATCATGATGTCGATCTAGATCTATGTTGTCACAATGTAATTAATCATGAGAAGCAGGTATATCACAACAGAATACATCAGTGCTCACAATCTTAATGATAATAGTATGTGTACATACACAGATCCTTATCAAGAAATACCAAGTACTCACTTTTCAACTTTCAGTCTCTTGTTGACTAAAGGCGAGATAAATAGCTGTTGTATCTTTCATGAACTTCACACAGTATTAGCTTTAAAGCAAACTGCAGGCACTGTGGTCACAACTGGCTATTGCCATAACATTTAGGGTAATGTTAAATATAGTATAATTATGACTACAATATAAATAAAGTAATTAAAGGCCTGTCCCACTAAGACAGGCTATTAATTGATGTTTTACGACTATTTTATATTTTACAGCAGGTAAATAGTTCATCTTTTAAATAAAAACAATAAATCGTTAAAGAAACAAAAATCTAAATATCTGTTAGAACTTACAGTATATGTACTGAAAAGTTTATGTTATTGCGTGAATCTTTCTTTGTTTCTGGCCACAGCAATCCAAGCAGGTGTTGAGATGGAACGTGATCTCCAAGCAGCTGGAGGGTCTGGCCAAGAAGTCATCAGTGAGCGTTAATGATGTGGAGGTACGTTGGCAGCCATGTTTTTTTACACTGATTATCTATTGCTTAATTTTGCACATTGCACGTATTCTCCATACTCTGAACTATGCGCATTTTTAGTCATTTAGTCATACATTTTCCATCGTGTGTACAGCTCTTTTATTTTTAAAACAAATATGTTTTGCATACTTTTTTCTATTTATGATTCTTGACTTTTGCAGTACCAAGGCAAATTTCTTGGATGTGATAGTCTACTTGGCAATAAACCTGTTTCTGATTTGATTCTTATCTGTCTCCAAGGAATCTGATATGTTCAACCATGCTCTTTCAAACTCTCTCACTAGGAAGCTATCATCAAATATAACCCGAAGTACAAGGGTCAGTGGTCCTTTGATGCCCTCTCCAAGTTTGTTAAGGTCAGTTTCCTTGGGTTTACTTCAGATCATGAATCATCAGTTTTGTGAAGGAATGTCTGAATGATGAGAAATGATCATATTTCCTATCCAGTGTGTCCCGAAGGCAGAAAATTACTTCAGCCAACTGTTTCCAAAGATTGCAGCGTTGGCCTTGAGTCTGCCGGATCAAGTGAAGACGGTATGAAACTTATTTGATCCAGTGACTCCACAGTTCACTCTTACTGGTGATTTTGAAGTGTGTGTCCATTTTTTCAGGCCATCCTACTGCTTCAGAGGGGACACACTGCAGCCATCACTCTGTCACAAGTTCAGATATCCTGCCTGCTGGCTAACGCATTTTTCTGCACGTTCCCTCATCGCAACACCGAAGGTCCCAGAGCAGAGTACGGCAACTACCCCTCCATTAACTTCAACAGGTCAGGAAACATCAGGAAACACTTTGAGTGTTACATATCTGACCCCTAAATACTGTCGGCAAGTTAACTCTTATTTCTCATTCTGCATGTAGTCTGTTTGGAAACTGGTCAGAACGGAAAAAAGAAAAGCTGAGGGCCATCATGCATTACTTCAAAGTGGTTACAGATGAGGGTGAGTTGATGCTAAACTTCCTCTTCCTCCTGTTTGTGAGACATATCTGTGACTGTTGTTCATGTCTTTGCAGAGACTAAACCAACAGGACTGGTGACGTTTGAGAGGCGCTTCAAAGACACAGACCCATCCCACTGGAGACAGTAATAATAATAATATCTTTATTTATACGGCACTTTTACAAATTGCTTCATACAAGACAGCATATTAAAATAAACTTTATTAATTATTATTATAAAATACAATATAACATCTGATGAAATGGATTACAATATACAATAAAATGTATTATTCCAGTAATGAGATAAGATAAACAAAATCAAACATGACTACAGCCATGCTAGCAGCTCTTTGAGGCTGTATGCATTATTCGTGTCATATAGGCAGTGGTGAAAGTAACTAAATACATTTACTGAAGTACGGCACTTAAGTAGAATTTTGAGGTATTTCACTTGAGTATTTCCATTTTATGCTACTTCATACTTGTACTCCACTACATTTATCTACCATCTTTAGTTACTTTGCAGATTCAGACTAATAATAAAAAAATTATATCAACTAATTAATGACGATGTTTTATTATAAATTAGAATACAATAAGTATTCCCCAGGGGTAAATCCAGAAGCTGCCCGGCAATAAATAAAGTCATTGAAATGAGCTGCAACATTAAAGTACAATGGGCCATTCTGCATAATGAGTACTTTGAGTATATGTTGATTTTACACTGACAGTAAAATTTGAATACAGGACTTTACAGAGTATTTCAACACTGGGTATTGCTATTTTTACTTGAAAGAACTGAGTACTTCTTCCATGACTGTATAGGAGTCATCATAATTACTCAGATATACTCAACTTGGCTCTTATGGAAGTGCATAACAAACATGGATTCTAACATTATCATGCTAACATTTGCTAATTAGCACTTAACACAAAGTGCAGCTGAGGCTGATGGGAATGTCAGGCTTAGGCTCTCTGTTACTGATCATCCTGAGGGGAACGTGAACGTCAAAACAAATAGGTATTTTGATAATTAAATGTGCATTAAACAGCCTACATCTCTCTCTTGTCTCATATTAGAATAATACCTGACTGTATACCTCAACCTTAACCACATGGTACCTGGCTCCAGGAACAACACCTAAAATAACATACCCAAAATAAATCAGTAACATCTCCTCAACCATTAGGCCTAGATGCATAATTCTGGAATATAAATCCATTGTACATTAACATATTTATTTTACCATTACAGATTACATGGAGATGCAATACATAAAAAATGAAATTTTCATCCTAAAAAACCATCTAAACCATCATAAGGTACATTATAATGCACCTGAATATCTTCTAATACACTTGGAATACAACTGTAACTGTAAATTTGATGAAAAGAAACTGATATACAACAGTTATTACACAATATTTCAAAAATATACCAGGCAAATGTCCCATGTTTTGGACATATTTACTGTATATATGCACTTTTATTGGGAGTTATCTTCAAAACATTATTTCTCTCCATACAACCATGTTCCAAATAACATAAAGCTTCAACAAAACATTGAAATTCTGATAAAGTCAATATATATGACCAAAAGCACTCCCATGCTTTACAGGCCACAGAGGCCGATAAAGACCGCCTCCGCCAAAGCAAACTCGTCTTCTCTACTTCAATCTGACGACAAAAAAGAAAATTGTCAGCTCAGCCGACCTCACCAAGATGACGGCCCGCCAGACGGTCTCTGTTGACACAAACGACCTCTGTTTTTTGGACGGAAAACAGCTAGAACAGCGAAAATTGATTACCTGCCCGATATCAGCAGGTCCGATACCAAGAGGTTAAAAGACTAATCATACCATAATGTAGAATGTGAGTCATTTATATTGTAACAATATTTCTTAATAAATAGGCAGCATATGAAATCCAGCGTGATCAATCAGAAAGTTAGTACATTTTGTTAAATCAGTACGCTGTTTTTCGGCATGCTGTCACACGTCTAATAGGCGACCGTGCACCACACAAAACACTGGCCGACAAAATGTGCAGTTCGGCTTTATACTCCTCAAGTAGGCTATTTGATTTCTCTCACTCTCGTAGTACTTTTGCATCCGCTTTCGTTTCAGAGGGGACGCGGGGGTTTTCTCGAGCTGCCTGCCAAGAGACCCGCTCTTATCTAACTTCATTGGTCCTGGATCTGACAGTATTAATCAAACCAACAATGGCAGCGAATATTACCCAATCAGAGGTAGAATAGGACAAGTCTTCACAGAATGCGGGTGGGATGATGTACATTAGATGCTGCATTGAGACAGAAATACGGGACAAACCAGGTCCCTTGCTGATTCAAAACAGGACGCGCTATTTAGTTCTCAAATACGGGATGATTCCGTATTTCAAGGGACAGGTGGCAGCCCTACGTCCGGAGTTGTTGAGAAATTTCACTCCCAACCGAAGTGGTCAGCCAGCTGCCACCCATAGAGCTGTGCAGCTAGCACGGCTAATAAAATGATCCAGGAAACACTTGATTTCCTTGTTGGTGTAAATCTGTCTAACTCGTTTGTTTTTTTGTGTTAGCTGTAAGGAGAAGATGCCTAAACTGCATGTCACGTCACGCGGCACCATCGAGAGGGAAGGTACCGGCATGCTGCAGGTAAGAACTGAACCAAAGCGGTGACGGTGTTTCAGATCCCCAGAATTGATTCTGAACTTTTTCTTGTGTGTTTGCAGGTGGATTTTGCTAATAAATGGATAGGTGGAGGTGTTCTGGGCTCTGGTCTGTTGCAAGAAGAGATCCTGTTCCTCATCAATCCGGAGCTGATTCTGTCCCGCCTCTTTACTGAGAGACTGGATGACAACGAGTGTCTGATCATTACAGGTACAACAGTAAAATATGTCAATTAATGAAAAAATGAGTGGATTTTCTCTGTTTTTAAGTATTTTCCGATAGTTTAGAGACTTAAAATGATCAACATGTTTCTGTGTATGAATGTGTTCTTTTTCTGAGGACTGATTTTGTTTTTAATAAAAGGAAACATCTGGCAATATTCTGTCTCTTTTTGTTAACAAATCTCATTAAAAGAGCAAAACCAACAGTGAACGTGTCTACTAACAAGTACTGTGTATGTATCAAAGCCTGATTTATCTTATATCTTAAATACAGGCTGTATTCCTACATAATCCTGCTCTTGTTTTCAGGCGCTCAGCAGTTCAGCCGTTACACTGGTTTTGGGGACTCCTTTGAGTGGGCCGGCCCTCATGATGACATCCTCGAAAGGTCTGAGCCACTTCACTTTATGTATCTCACATTTGACAGGATTTGGTTTTCTCACAAACATGATCTGATCTTTATAGAGATGAGTGGCAACGGTTGAAGAGGCAGATCTTAGCCATCGACGCTCTGAACTTCAGATCCAGAAGGGAGCAGTACAATATGAGGGCGGTCATACGGGAACTCAACAAGGTGAGGCATCTGTGTGTATCTTTTTTCATCGATTATTTTAACGATAACACGTGAGATGATGATCATATACTAAAGGCCTATATATATAAATATATATAAATAATATATGACGACTTAAAAGAAAAGCTTTGAATATTCAGTTTCCTGCAGTGACGTCCTGGGAGGTTGTCTTCATATCCAAAGACAACTTCTGGATATGACGCTGAGATAAACTTCTTTAAACTTCTGAGTGGAACCTGTCCTGTGGAACTGCTGTATGGGCTTGGGCACCGTGCTGCAGCTCAGTTTCAGGCTCTTCGCAATCTTCTCATAGCCTCGGCCGTCTTTATGTAGAGCAACCTTTCTTTTTATCAGATCCTCAAAGAGTTCTTTGCCATGAGGTTGAACTTCCAGTGACCATTATGAGGGAGTGTGAGAGCGAGAACACCAAATTTAACACACCTGCTCCACATTCACACCTGAAACCTTAACGTAACACTAACGAGTCAGATGACACTGGGGAGAGAAAATGGCTAATTGGGCCCAATGTGGACATGTTAGGGGTGTCCTCACTTTTGTTGCCAGAGGTTTAGACATTAACGGCTGTGTGATGTGTTATTTTGAGGGGACGACAAATTTAAACTGTTGCACACTCACTACTTTACCTTGTAGCAAAGTGTCATTTCTTCAGTGTTGTCGCATGAAACTTAACTTTTTCACGCCCCACTTAAGGAGCCAAAAAAAGTCCATGCCCCTATACAGGCGAGTGAAATAAATAAGATTCAGATTAGCAAAATAGCTTTGCTAGCATCAGAGCATTTTTGTCTGTTTATGTCACCACATTAATCTTAAGTTTTGGTAAACTCAGCATCCAGAACTGCTTTGAATCTGTGACTTAACGTTGAGGGCGTGTCCGTGGCGTGCTGTCAAAAATCACAGTTTACATGCTCAAATCTGTAAAAAAAAAGTCTTTGCATGTGTCATAAGAGTCCGGCGCTGAACATATCTACATGACAATATTTACCTTTAATAGCTTTAATTCATATTAGAACTGCATAATTATAAATTTAAAAAACAGACCCGCAGGACCCGAAACAGAGTCAGCCTGTAGTTCACGGTGATGAACATGTCACCCAGTGCAGCAGTGAGGCTCACTGATGGGTTTTAATAGTTTCTGGACAACAATGGAGCTCTATGGCTCAGAGGAAGGACAGATCTCAGGCTGTGATTCACAGTCAGGACTTGTTTGCTGATGAATTCAGTGCCAGTTTGGGTCTGCAGGAGATTTGTTGACAGTAAGAAAAGTATCATCAGACTTGTCCTTTAACACCTACAGTGTGCCTGTAGGTATTTCTATTGTGTGTATTGTTTTCTGTGGGTTTCTTTATTGGTAGTGCAATCTGGGAAAAGTTGGTCACGACGAGGCTTGTGTTTCTATATAATATGTTTTATCTACGGTGATCATTTTTACATTGTTGCTATTGTGTCCTTGAAGGCATACTGTGGATTTAAGGCTCATTGGAACGAGCCAGACATCGCCACGGGCAAGTGGGGCTGTGGAGCCTTCAACGGAGATCCACAACTCAAAGGTATACCCTGATTCCACTGATTTATCACTGAAGAACGAATGAGACACATTCCTTGAGCTTTTCCTTTACGTTCATGTCCAGCTGTGATCCAGCTGATGGCAGCAGCAAAGGGGAAGAGAGGACTGGCCTATTTCACCTTTGGGGATGAAACACTGGAGCAAGCTCTGCAGCAGATGCACCACCTGCTGGTCACAGAGGACACTACAGTTGGTGAGTTTTCAGGACATAAAACTCTTCAAACGTTGCTTGTTTCTTGAAGGTGCCGTAGAATGGAAAACTGTATTTACCTTGACATAGTTGAATAAAAAGAGTTCAGTACATGGGACTGACATACTGTGAGCCTCCATCATTAATTATTTCCTCCTTCATATTTAAATCTCACGCATGCAAAAGACCCCAGAAAAACTGGCAAATGACGCAACATCTGGGATCATTAATATTTACGCTGCCAAAGTTTACATAAAGCCCAGCCCAAGTTCAAGAGAAGCGCTCATATGAGCTCATGGAGCTGGAGGTTGTTCAGTGTCGCACAGAAAGTGCTTTAACAGTTCTGAAGGAAAGGTAAATATTTTCTGGTTTTCTCTCTGATGTGCCAAACTCATCATTTATGAAGTTTCCTGATTGACAGATAGCTTAACTTGTTGCAAACGCTACAGTAACCGCCAGATGCTGCTAACAGTAGCTGCTGCTAACAATAGTTATCAGCTGGCTCTGAACCAGCGGTCCAAAACTTCTGTGCTAATGTTAGAGGTGCAAACCTCCAACACCCCCCCAGAGCACCAAGCTTCCAGTCCAGGCAGAATTAGCTATAGGACGGCTAGCTGCGCGGCTAACTGAGTAGCTAGCAGCAGCTGCTGTTAGCAGTAGTTAGCGGCTAAAGTAACTGGTTACATACAAACGTAACTCAACAAAATTGAAGGCAGAGCAGCCGGAGGACATCAGAGGGAAAACCAGACTATTTTCTCAATAGACAACAGAAAGAGATAGCAAAAAAAACACATCTGAGTCGAGCTACCGGCTAATACGGAGCGATGCAGCAGCAGCAGCCTGCTGCCAGGGGGCGGTGCTATTTTAGAAAAAATACGGTAAGACATACACGTAGAAAAAGGTTTGTGTAAAATAGTCATTTTTCTTGATATTGGTATGAAATTTAGACTTGGACTAGGTAAGGCTTTATGCCGTAGACCTACAGTGTTTTCCAGCTAATAAGGTCCAGCTATAGTTGTCTGCATGCATTTTCAAGCGAAACAAAAAATATATTAGTTTAAGTGTGTTTAAACTTATATTAATTAATTCCAGTAGCACTTACAATCATTCTGCCTTTTGGGTTAGACACTCCAGAGTGTTCTCTTTCAGAGAAGCCCAAAACCATGGAGCATATACTCCAAATGGTTCAAGAACTACATTCAGTTTACTTTGGATATGCCTTGAATAGGCGTTTTGCATGAATTTTACAGGAATGTTAAGATGTAAACATTTTCTAGAGCAAACCATAAATACAAGTATGAAAAGTGAAAATTAATATTCTATGGCACCTTTAAGATCCTAATTTTGGTTGATTAATTTTTGCCATTTCTCCCTCACAGACAAACTGTTTGGACTTCTGGAGCAATACTGTGCTGTTCAGCAGGCGTCCAGTTCACAGGTGGATCTGTTCAAGTTCATCTGGGACAACCTCAAAAGCTCCATGAGTCACCTGTGAGGACAAGTTCAAGTCCACATCCGCATCTAAATTTGCACTATAATCTAGCAGGAATGTTTTTTATAAGAGGATAATGAAGAATTAGTTACAGAATCACCTGTTTTCTTTGTTTGCATTTTTAGCTTCATAGTTGAGCCAGAGAGAGGAGTATGACGAACAAGAATCAAACCAGGCCTGTTGTGTTTACATGGTGTGTAAGGAAGTAGATGTGGTTGTAGAAGCGGAGGGGGGCCATCAACATCCTAAGGCTGAAAGTAGATGCTAAGTCCTGCTAAACTCGTCTGGTTAAGTCCTAACTTTAAGTCTCTTATTTTTTTGATTTATGAAGTATTTTAGCACTAAATTAGCTCCTCAGTCTGAGAGAGGCCCCCGAGTGGGTCCTGCTCAGAGTCGATCATCTGCTGCAGGTAATGCGTAACTTCCTGTGAGTTAAACTGAGGGCCTATACAGTAGGAGAAACTTTTAGCCTTAGGGTGTTTTGTGAATACGGACCCTGATACAAAAAAAGCACTTTCTTTTTGCTCCTTTGGCTTCGTACAGATGACATACAGTTCTAGTAACATCTAACCTGAGAGGCGAACCCCAGGGCAAAATTTATTACTGCTCGTCAAGCTTCCTGCCGGGAGTGACCTGTAATAATTAAAGTCAACCAAGTTAAAGTCTCTTGTCTGGATGTTTGTGGCCGTAGAGTCAGACGACACTTTCTTAGAGAGATTTAAGTCAGTAAATCGGTATGAAGGAAAAAAAAAAAGATTCTAAAAGCACCTCAATCATCTGTTTTCTTTTTGTTGTTTTAAATGAATATTAAATCAAATGAGATCAAATACTGTATGAGTTGCACCAAGCTGCTGCTTTATAATAAGAGATAGCCTTTTCTGCTTCATTGATACACTAATAATTGTGTAAAGACTTGTTACTGCAAATGGAAAAACCTGTACAAACCGTTTTAAATAAAGAACCGGAAAGAAAAACTGCAACAGGAACTATAATCTTTGTTTATTGAAAACAACAAAACATACAACAACATATGAAAAATAAATACATCCTTCAGATCTGAAGACCTGAGGAATCTAGGATTTATTTACTCACTTTAAAAACATTTATTGGAAGTTTTTTTCTTTTTACATGTTTATTTACAGCATTAAACATTTAAATGTATATTGTAACAGACTGTATATTAACTTTTTGGGAGAAAACTGGTAGTTCTATGTAAAATCAGACGTTGAGCAACCCGATATCGCCAAAATGGCACGATCCTCGTTTCGCTGCGACGCTTCGACTGTGAGATTGACCGTCGAATCAGGCTCCGCCCATCGAAGCATCGACTCTTCGGGGTCAGCCCTAATTTGCCAGCATCATTCTGTAGATTATAGCTTATATTGCATAATAAAAAAATGCAAGTTGTGCATTAAATCGAAGGAGGTCCAGAGGAAAGTGTCTACTAAAAAAATAGAAAGTGAAAGTATCAATAAAGATTTGAAAAGCTCTCTTGGCACTTTTGAGACGATCCCTAACTTCAGCTCCTCAGTTTTCTTTGTACAAGATGCCAGGCTTTGGTATCTGATCATGACGTAAGTGTAAAATCTGTCAGGCGAGCTTTGACCTGCACTTTTTGTTTACATTTCTGCATAATGGAAAGCCTACGCTGCTCTGGCTACGAGCAGTTTCTGTTTGCACTTTACAGTTTTTACTGTATGTTTCCTGTTTGTGTATGTATCTTTGATTGTAAGGTCACGTACAGACTGAAGACAAATTTCATGAGGAAATCATTGCCACTCTCATGAATATACAATAAACATGAATCTATAGCCAGGGGACAGTTAGCTTAGAAATAACTATTCTGGCTCTGTACAAAGTAAAAAAAACTCACTAATTAACTCTGTCTTGTTACTTACTTTACTTACTTAAGTAAATTGAATTAAAATACCAAAAGTACTCACAGTGCAGTAAATGTTCCCTGTCAGCGTTTTACTATATATAGACAGGACAGGTATGAAAAATTGTAATTTTGAATTGAGAAAATGTACCTAGTAACTTTCCACCTGGACAATTAATTGAAAAGTAATCGAAACCGAAATTCAGAGCCTCTAACCGACAGAATTGGGTTATTTTGGTTATTTAATCCGTTAATATTGTGTGTGTTCATGTACTTTCCCTTTGAAACATGATACATTTGTTTAGAATTTAACACTTCATTTTCTGCATTTTGGTGAGATTTTCTGCCACCACCTATAATAAGTGCTTGAAGTGGAAAAAATATTTTACAGTCCCTTTTTTCTCAGCAAAATAAATATCTTAATAGAAAAATTAAGTGCTAATTTGTTCGTGATTCAAATTAAATCTAACATTTATTGAACATTTGTTATATTGTTATTGAGGAAAATTACGATGCAATAATTATCATTATTGTTTTATTGCCCAGCGTACACAGTGGTACTCCCCATTCACGTGTTGGCATGTGTACCGGTACACAATGTTAGTGTATACATTATAATTTCAGACAATAGTTAGTTCCAGTTGGACAGCAGTTTCATTTCTGTGTTTTCATTTATTAAATCCTTCTGTAAGAAAAAGGCTGTGGAGGTCGACATGTGACTCAGCACACAAACCTGTGCTTGTGTTGATCTTCACCCTCTTTTGTTTCACTTTTTGCTAATACCACAACGATGCCTTATTGATTAGTGTCACACTTCAGTTTTATTTTCTCTTATTTCTTTAGAAGTGTTTAACTGGATTATACTGTTGTTGTAATATTGATCATGTGTAGGCTTCATGTGAAGAAGGTGGGACCTACCATAAGACCCGCTGGAGGAGGAGCCAGACAAAATATATCAATATAGTTTTTAGAGTCTGCTCCCAGGACCAGCTCAGATATACAGGTACATTTTTTATCTGCTTACAGTTATCACTAAACTTGTGCTGACTTGAACTTTATTTGAATCTCTCCTTTAAAAGAAGACTTTTTACATTGAAAGGACAACAGTTCACATCGGTTGAGTTAAGGTGAATTCAGGTTGAGTGGGACACTTAAGCTTATGAGTACTATACAGGGTTAATTTTGTAAGCCAGTCACAACAGTTGTTATTGTGTTGTTGTTGAATGTCTATTGGATATGAAACAGAGGTTGTGATTGGTGTGACATCAAAGAAGTGGTCCTGTAGTTGTTTTTCAAATTGGTTGACTCCTGGGACCTCGTGGTAAAACACCTGCCAAGTGTCAAATTATAAGGATGATAATTCAGTCACTTATGATTTAATAATAACATTTTTGCTTTTAAATGTCTTTATACTGTCTCAATAAGGATGTAACTGGATCAAACATTTATGCAAATTAGATTTACAGCCCTGTCCCACTCAACCTGACAGTGTTAGATAAAGTGGGACAGTTTTAATGCTAATGCTAGTAAGCACAGTGCAGCAGTTTCATGAAAAAAAGAAAACATTTTAAAGTTGTTGGTAAGAATAATGTATCTGAGTATCAAATTTATGGTTGGTAATTTCTTAAATACACTAGGCTACACAAAAAATGGCACCCATGCAAAGAAAAGATTAACAGAAAGAGAGAGGAATTAGTGACAGGGGGACAGGGCATGCGGAGAAGGTAAGGACAACAATGTAGGATAGGAAGAATACTCAACAAGTGGAGGGAAGAGAAAATGGCAGCGGACGTTGAGGAATATAAAGGACAGGAACCTAAAGTAAGGTTTTTAGCATGGAACACCCTGAAACTGACATTACAAAAGTGAGTGAAAGGGCTGCAGAGAGGCATCAGGTAAAAGCCCCAAATAGTTTCAGAAATGCATTTAATAACTTACTGACGTAGCCTAGTATTAATAAACTGAAGACATTTTGCCTTTAGGCTACTTGCAAACATGATTTTTTTGTTGTTGTTGTTCACACATTGTTGAATATTTTTAACTAAATTATATCTCTTTGAGTTACTGTACACTAACACATTATATATGCTGTTAAATGTTAATATAATGTTAAAATGCCTATTCATGTGTTATTAAATGTTGTAAAAAGTATTTCTCATGTGTTTAATGTTTAATTTTAAATTTTTTTTTTTGATGTTTAAAGATAAACAATTTGATAATTAATCAATAAATTGGCTTAATTTCACCATAGATCTCTTCACAACAACCTATTTTTTAAAAATGCATACAATTTTAATACATTCTAACTGATTTAGGCTGTTTAACAGGCAATTTACCAGAAAGTGTCCCACTTTACCTGGGACTGAGGGCCCATTAAGCCTCTGATCTGAGGGGTTTTCCTCCCACAGTACTTTATGATATCATCATAAACTAACTGATTTGAAAACTTTATTGAATTATTATTTAGCTTTGTGATTAATTGAGTAATTAAAAAAGTAATTATAGCTGTTATGTTTGATGAGATTGTTTGTCAAGATTTGAGAACAGGTTAGTAAATGAATGCAATGAAGACTGCATACAACTGCTTTTTGAACCGCTTATATAACAACAACAACAACAACAACTGTAAAATGAAAGTAAGCTGCGCCCTCTGTTTACTTTTGGTTTTGGGGGAAAGTGAAAGTAAACTTGAATGTTCGGGCGTCTCGACTGCGTCTTCCTCAATGAAAGCTGTAATTAATAATCATTACGTTAAATCTGAACGTTTTGACGTCGTCTTTTGTAAAAGGTGAGTGTTTTCTATGTTGTTAATTTAGCGTATCTCGTGTGTAAAGACAGGTTTTACTGGTGGTGGATATCAGGCCAAAACTCAAATATTAAAGATTCAGTGTGTAAGATTAAGTGGTAGCTAGATATATTTAAAATAAAAATCTTCATTATTCCGTTTTTTGTCTGTTTTATTTGTGTTTATTGTTGATAAACAATCGGAAGTCTGTACAGGGTATTTTATTTTGAAAGTTTCTGTGTCTGACTTCCTGCTCGGTGCTGATCTGCTATGCCAGCAGCGACGCAGACTCAGTGGTCTTTCGGAGTGAATCCGGGGTCATGAGAACTTGGTGTCAATTTTTTTCAAGTTCTTTATTGCAATTGAAAGGCAAGTACGAAGTGCAAACATAGACCAGACCAAATAAAATAAAAATAAAGACCATCCGGGTACTCGTAGTGCGCTGCTTTTCACCATACTTGTCAGTGTGAACGCACTTATGCACTCAAAATAACAAGTCAGTATGGAAGAGTGTAAATTGAGAAACACTACTGAGACTCTGTTTCTGCCTTTTTACCTCATGTTCTGTCTCTGGCAGAGATGGCTGAGGGGCACAAACACAACGACAGCTCCCAGATGAGAGATTTGATGTCCAAGCATGAAAGAGAGGACAACAGCAAAGGTAGCTCACGTCAGGCCGGCTGCTCCTCCTCCTCCTCTTCTTCTGGACCCTCCAGCAGCGGGGCTGTGGGGAGGAAGAGGAAGGAGAGCCCTTCATGTTGTTACCTGCCGTTAAATCTTGTGCCACTATTTAAAGCAAAAATTTTGTACATTGTATTTAGTGCTATTTAGCAAAAATTAGCAATTGTCGCCCGCCAAAATATCAGCCTGTTTGTTTTCTCACTCAACCTCAATTAAATTTTATTAAAAATGAATAAAAATTAACGTACTTAATCGCTGCAGCTTCTTCGGCCACCATTTTCACAAACAGGTAGTTGGTCCCTCCACTTCTGCTACGTAGCCAAGCAAAAACTAAAATCTTAGTAAGATTAATTATCTCAATTGAAGACAAAATATACTTGCTTTTTGTCTGATAACATATTTCTTCTTACCAGGTGGCTTTTATGTTAGAGAATTTCACTTGTTTCAAGTTTTTTTGTCCTTAAGTAGCAAGTGAAATATTCTTGTTCTGTTGGCAGATGATTTTGCTTATTTGAAGTAATATTTCCCCCATTTTAATGCTTTTTTCCTGTGTTTTTGAGAGCTCAGTTTTTGCAGTGCGTTGAGGGTGAAAAGTATCTGGCGTTCCACACCCAACTTTTCGATCGTTATGATTGTACCATCCGGGTACTCGTAGTGCGCTGCTTTTCACCATACTTGTCAGTGTGAACGCACTTATGCACTCAAAATAATAAGTCAGTATGGAAGAGTGTAAATTGAGAAACACTACTGAGACTCTGTTTCTGCCTTTTTACCTCATGTTCTGTCTCTGGCAGAGATGGCTGAGGGGCACAAACACAACGACAGCTCCCAGATGAGAGATTTGATGTCCAAGCATGAAAGAGAGGACAACAGCAAAGGTAGCTCACGTCAGGCCGGCTGCTCCTCCTCCTCCTCTTCTTCTGGACCCTCCAGCAGTGGGGCTGTGGGGAGGAAGAGGAAGGAGAGCCCTTCATGTTGTTACCTGCCGTTAAATCTTGTGCCACTATTTAAAGTAAAATTTTGTACATTGTATTTAGTGCTATTTAGCAAAAATTAGCAATTGTCGCCCGCCAAAATATCAGCCGGTTTGTTTTCTCACTCAACCTCAATTACATTTTATTAAAAATGAATAAAAATTAACGTACTTAATCGCTGCAGCTTCTTCGGCCACCATTTTCACAAACAGGTAGTTGGTCCATCCACTTCTGCTACGTAGCCAAGCAAAAACTAAAATCTTAGTAAGATTAATTAT
>NC_060162.1:3276131-3277853 GCF_021292245.1 Micropterus dolomieu | reverse complement strand
TCATCAGCATAAATATGAAAAGAAATGCCATGTTTATGGATAATATGTCCAAGGGGAAGCAGATACAAGGAAAACAAAATGGGTCCTAAGACCGACCCCTGAGGCACACCATATTTAACTGGACAGAACGAAGAGACATAGTTGTTTACAGACACGCAAAACTTCCTATTTGACAGGTAGGATGAAAACCATTCTAGGGCAGTACCAGAGATCCGAGATTATGCACTCAATAATAACAAGTCAGTATGGAAGAGTGTAAATTGAGAAACACTACTGAGACTCTGTTTCTGCCTTTTTACCTCATGTTCTGTCTCTGGCAGAGATGGCTGAGGGACACAAACACAACGACAGCTCCCAGATGAGAGATTTGTCCTTTGGTAACGACTCTGAAAATGACAAACCTAAGCATGGAAGTGAGGACAAACCTATGGATGAAAGAGGGAACAAATGCAAAGGTAGCTCACGTCAGGCCGGCTGCTCCTCCTCCTCCACCTCCTTCTCCCCTGGACCCTCCAGCAGCGGGGCTGTGGGGAGGAAGAGGAAGGAGAGCCCTTCATGTTGTTACCTGCCGTTAAATCTTGTGCCACTATTTAAAGTAAAAATTTTGTACATTGTATTTAGTGCTATTTAGCAAAAATTAGCAATTGTCGCCCGCCAAAATATCAGCCGGTTTGTTTTCTCACTCAACCTCAATAACATTTTATTAAAAATGAATAAAAATTAACGTACTTAATCGCTGCAGCTTCTTCGGCCACCATTTTCACAAACAGGTAGTTGGTCCATCCACTTCTGCTACGTAGCCAAGCAAAAACTAAAATCTTAGTAAGATTAATTATCTCAATTGAAGACAAAATATACTTGCTTTTTGTCTGATAACATATTTCTTCTTACCAGGTGGCTTTTATGTTAGAGAATTTCACTTGTTTCAAGTTTTTTTGTCCTTAAGTAGCAAGTGAAATATTCTTGTTCTGTTGGCAGATGATTTTGCTTATTTGAAGTAATATTTCCCCCATTTTAATGCTTTTGTCCTGTGTTTTTGAGAGCTCAGTTTTTGCAGTGCGTTGAGGGTGAAAAGTATCTGGCGTTCCACACCCAACTTTTCGATCGTTATGATTGCACCATCCGGGTACTCGTAGTGCGCTGCTTTTCACCATACTTGTCAGTGTGAACACACTTATAATAATAATAATAATCCTTATTTGTAGAGCACTTTTCAAAAACAAGTTACAAAGTGCTTTAACAAGTGTAAAGAATAATACAAAAAAAGATAAGAGCATGAAAATTTAATATAAAATTAGTAAAATACAATAAAATAAAAGGGATAAAATAAAGTCAAATAAGATCAGGAAAGGCTCTCCTATAAAAGTATGTTTTAAGAAGGGACTTAAAAGAGTTCACTGACTCAGCCGACCTGATTTCCTCGGGCAGGCTGTTCCAGAGCCTCGGGGCCCTGACAGCAAACGCTCTGTCCCCTTTAGTTTTCAGTCGAGACTCTGGAACAGACAACAGACCTCTGCCCGAGGATCTCAAGGTACGTGCTGGTGCGTATGGGACTAAAAGGTCAGAAATATAACAAGGCGCCATGAAGAGCTTTAAAAGTGATCAATAGAATTTTAAAGTCAATTCTAAAACATACTGGGAGCCAGTGTAATGAAGCTAAAATAGGAGTAATGTGGTCATATTTCTTTGTTCTGGTTAAAAGCCTGGCAGCTGAGTTCTGGA
>NC_060162.1:3266282-3276031 GCF_021292245.1 Micropterus dolomieu | reverse complement strand
ATTGAAGACAAAATATACTTGCTTTTTGTCTGATAACATATTTCTTCTTACCAGGTGGCTTTTATGTTAGAGAATTTCACTTGTTTCAAGTTTTTTTGTCCTTAAGTAGCAAGTGAAATATTCTTGTTCTGTTGGCAGATGATTTTGCTTATTTGAAGTAATATTTCCCCCATTTTAATGCTTTTTTCCTGTGTTTTTGAGAGCTCAGTTTTTGCAGTGCGTTGAGGGTGAAAAGTATCTGGCGTTCCACACCCAACTTTTCGATCGTTATGATTGCACCATCCGGGTACTCGTAGTGCGCTGCTTTTCACCATACTTGTCAGTGTGAACGCACTTATGCACTCAAAATAACAAGTCAGTATGGAAGAGTGTAAATTGAGAAACACTACTGAGACTCTGTTTCTGCCTTTTTACCTCATGTTCTGTCTCTGGCAGAGATGGCTGAGGGACACAAACACAACGACAGCTCCCAGATGAGAGATTTGATGTCCAAGCATGAAAGAGAGGACAACAGCAAAGGTAGCTCACGTCAGGCCGGCTGCTCCTCCTCCTCCTCTTCTTCTGGACCCTCCAGCAGCGGGGCTGTGGGGAGGAAGAGGAAGGAGAGCCCTTCATGTTGTTACCTGCCGTTAAATCTTGTGCTACTATTTAAAGCAAAAATTTTGTACATTGTATTTAGTGCTATTTAGCAAAAATTAGCAATTGTCGCCCGCCAAAATATCAGCCGGCTTGTTTTCTCACTCAACCTCAATAACATTTTATTAAAAATGAATAAAAATTAACGTACTTAATCGCTGCAGCTTCTTCGGCCACCATTTTCACAAACAGGTAGTTGGTCCCTCCACTTCTGCTACGTAGCCAAGCAAAAACTAAAATCTTAGTAAGATTAATTATCTCAATTGAAGACAAAATATACTTGCTTTTTGTCTGATAACATATTTCTTCTTACCAGGTGGCTTTTATGTTAGAGAATTTCACTTGTTTCAAGTTTTTTTGTCCTTAAGTAGCAAGTGAAATATTCTTGTTCTGTTGGCAGATGATTTTGCTTATTTGAAGTAATATTTCCCCCATTTTAATGCTTTTTTCCTGTGTTTTTGAGAGCTCAGTTTTTGCAGTGCGTTGAGGGTGAAAAGTATCTGGCGTTCCACACCCAACTTTTCGATCGTTATGATTGCACCATCCGGGTACTCGTAGTGCGCTGCTTTTCACCATACTTGTCAGTGTGAACGCACTTTTACCTCATGTTCTGTCTCTGGCAGAGATGGCTGAGGGGCACAAACACAACGACAGCTCCCAGATGAGAGATTTGATGTCCTTTGGTAACGACTTTGAAAATGACAAACCTAAGCATGGAAGTGAGGACAACAGCAAAGGTAGCTCAAGTCAGGCCGGCTGCTCCTCCTCCACCTCCTTCTAACCTGGACCCTCCAGTACCGGGGCTGCCGAAGATCCCAGAGCAGAGTACGGCAACTACCCCTCCATTAACTTCAACAGGTCAGGAAACATCAGGAAACACTTTGAGTGTTACATATCTGACCCCTAAATACTGTCGGCAAGTTAACTCTTATTTCTCATCCTGCATGTAGTCTGTTTGGAAACTGGTCAGAACGGAAAAAAGAAAAGCTGAGGGCCATCATGCATTACTTCAAAGTGGTTACAGATGAGGGTGAGTTGATGCTAAACTTCCTCTTCCTCCTGTTTGTGAGACATATCAGAGAAGATCTGTGACTGTTGTTCATGTCTTTGCAGAGACTAAACCAACAGGACTGGTGACGTTTGAGAGGCGCTTCAAAGACACAGAGCCATCCCACTGGAGACAGTAATAATAATAATATCTTTATTTATACGGCACTTTTACAAATTGCTTCATACAAGACAGCATATTAAAATCGACCTTATTAATTATTATTATACAATATAACATCTGATGAGATGGATTACAGTATAGGGGAGACCGACAGAAGTATGTTGTCACACTTTTCACACTGTCTAAAATTTACTGGGCACCGTACATCACAATGGTACAAATGTCCAGAAATACCAAATTAGAGAAAGAAGTTTTTGCCCCATAAGTTCTCACACTGGATTATCAAACAATTAATTTATTGTGAATATTGATTTCAATTCCAAATTCAAACCTGTCAATCAATCTGTTTACTCTTTCAGTGTTTGGGAAATGGACTCTTCTGCTATCATGGATTTTCTTCATGAAAAGAAGATCGAAGAGGCCTTCATCTCGAAAGTCGCTAAAGACAATGTAACTTTGGTTTAAACATATCAATAAAAGTCATGAAGAAAGTGGCTAGAAAAATGCTACAAATGAAATACCCTGTCCATGTAATGTGTATTTTAAACTCTTAACTTAGCCGTTCAGTTCCTTGATCATTATGTCATCTATAAAAATTATATATATACATACATATTATTCAACTGTTGCCAGGATCACGCTAAGGATTTTAGCAGAAGATTTAAGGTTTCTAGGGACTACCATGGTTGGTTAATTTTATAACTAGAATGAAAAGTGAGTTGAAAGTTGCACTCACTGGATCAAAATTAGTTAACCATTTAATATGGTTAGAAGTATACACTAACAACTGTATCTGCTTAAAATGATTCACAGGGGCTATCTGTGTATTTTAACCTGATGAAAACAGGAATAAGGTCAGAGACAGATAGAAAAGAGTATTACAACATATTTCTGACTAAAAATAATAAATTGATCCTTTATTACTAGTTACTAGGACTGTCCCCGAATAAGGATTTACATAGTCGAATCAGAATCGTGAAGTCCTGCCAATAGTCGACTGATAGTCGAATCAGGTGTGTTTTTGTGCATGGGGGAGGGGGGGTTACACACGGTAGCTTTAATCTTGTGAAGCTGCAGAGCTGCAGTCTCTATTCATTGAACTTACACTGTAAATTTCCATCTAAACTGAGGCTTTAATCGATAAAATATTCTTTGTGTGGTTCATCAACGGTGATAAATTATCCAAAAGTCCCGCGAGGTGCGGACAACTCTGCACAACACCAGTGAAGCTGGAGCTCCGTCTCTTTAGCGAGTGATCCTCTTCTGCCACTGCACACATACACGCTACGCCTACACATGCGCACTGACGACCCAGGGTTAGGGTTACAATTCTGGATTTATTCACGCACTTTTAAAAACATTTATTGAAAGTTCTTTTCTTTTTACATTTTTATTTACAGCATTAAACGTTTAAATGTATATTGTAACAGGCTGTGTATTAACTTATTGGGAGAAAACTGGTAGTTCTGTGTAAAATCAGACGTTGAGCAGCCCCATATCACCAAAATGGCGCGATCCTCGTTTTGCTGCGAAGCTTCGATTGTGAGATTGACAGTTGAATCAGGCTCCGCCCATCAAAGCATCGACTATTCGGGGTCAGCCCTACTAGTTACTCTGATTTTTCTTCTTTTTTACCATTGTACTGAATAGATTTTGGGGCTGTAAAATCAATATCAAATTCCATTCCTTTAGTAAAACCTCTAAATGTTCCCATGTTGCAGCTTGATACAACTGTGATTCCACGTATGTCAGATCAAGATCTTGCCAAGTACAATCCCTTGTTACAGTGACAGATTAGCAGTTGACAGACAAAATATTGCACAAGAACCATAAGACCCGATGAACCAAACAGTTGATGTTACGAGTGAGCACAACGAATGGAGTGAAGAAACTTCTTGACAGTATTCAGACATATTCTACGTAAGAGAATGGCTTAATTGTGGGTGACAACCAGACTGAGGACAGCTTTAATGAGATTTTCATGGGGGCAGCATTTCCTCAGAGAGAATCTGGCATTCTTGATGATATAATTCCACTGGAGGATATCAATCCTGCTGTCGAGGTAAGGAGAGGGTTTTGTCTTACTGACCTAATGAATGCATTTGGTGATCCAGAAATTATGAACAAAGAAGTGTCAATCAAAATGAAACTTCCTGATGGATCTTTTGAAAAGGGAATGAGTTCTACAGCAGATGCACTGTGGGTGCCAATGTAAAGGCCCCCTATCTCAGACACGAGTACCAAACCCATGAGTGGCAAACCACTGGAAGAATACTTGTCAAAGGCTGGCTCACAGCAAGATATTTCCCCATTTACCTGCCCCTTCCTTTCTTGGAGGAAGCCATGTACGGTGTCACCTACAGCAGTATCAGAGAAGCTTTCATGTCCTACGTATCAGCACCAGAAAGGGAAGTCTTAGAGAAGGAGCTTCACAACTTTGGATCCGTTGATCAAGACTCACTCATTGAGGTTCTAGATTCACATGAATGCCATCCGATTCTCCTCTGACACAACTGGGTCACAAAGCCCTCATACAAACTCCCATGTTTGTATGTTTGAGTGTTGGAGACCTATTCTGAAGGGTCTCGCTACAGCTTTGACGCCGCAGAAATTAGCAGAGATTGTACAACAGCAAGTTCCAAGCGCGTGAAAGACATCTTGAGGTTTCCCCTGTCCATGAACGCAGCACAGAGCTGTGTGGCCAGACACCTGAAAAGGTATGTTGGGGAACTGGATGAGAATGGCTTAAAGCTCTTCCTTCGCTTCTGTACCGGGGCTGATCTTCTGTTTGGAAGTGGCAAACAGCTTGTTTGTATTTCATTATGCAAAAAGGCACAACAGTGCACACTGTGTTTTTACCCAGATGTTGTTCAGGTTGGTCAGGTGTCACTTACATTTGTGGATAAGCAATTCATAGTTAAGTTGCATTACAGTAATGAATGTGGAGCATTTTGGTTGTCCAGTACAATATATAAGTAATGTAATTATTTTATTTATTACTCTGTGTTCCTGCTGCAACCTGCCTTTGTTCAGCGGACTGTCAAGAGTCAAACAAATAATTTTGTGATAAATGCTTTGTAGGCTACCAAAAGGGAAAAGGTTAAATTGATGAAGCTGGAGAATTTGAAAATATGGAGAATAAACTGTTAAGGTTGAGGGTTGGCAATTGGTTTAATTTTGACATTAAAGCTGTCAAGAAGTACAGTGCATACAATCATTTAGTGGCCTGCATCTTTATAGTGTTATAGTTCTCATTAAGGTCAAAATATTAAATGTGTCAGTAAATGAGGTTTGGCTAAACGTTGCAGTTAAATCATTTGAAACCTGTCTTCTGTGCCAACAATTTATACTGTAAATTACTCTATTATTTACATAGCACACATGGACAAAGAAGTTTTGTTTTCATTTTATTTACATTTTAGGTTGCAAAAAAAAACTGTTAGGTTTAGGACAGGCAACTCCATAAAGCTTCAAGTCAAGTGTTCAAAATGAAGTGTTGAACGACATTAAAGTATTTTTAAATTGACTCTCTAGACTGTGTTCTTGATACTGTTATACAGAAATTATTGTGAGTGTGTCTTTTATGTATATGTATAATATTAACCTCAGAGCTTTCTATATTTCACAGCATTTAATGTCTATGCAAGAAGTGGCTGTTAAATGCACTTTAAATTTCCTGCATTTCTAAACAGGTTTACTTTAAATAATTACTCACTTTTGTTGCCAGCGGTTTAGACATTAACGGATGTGTGATGTGTTATTTTGAGGGGACGGCAAATTTACACTGTTCTACAAGCTGCACACTCACTACTTTACACTGTAGCTAAGTGTCATTTCTTCAGTGTTGTCACATGAAAAGAAATAATCAAATATTTACAAATGTGTGAGGGGTGTATTCACTTTTGTGAGATACTGTATGTACAAATTGTTAGAGAACAGAAAATAAAAACTCCAACAGGAACTATAATCTCTGTTTATTGAAAACAACAAAACATACAACACGATATGAAAAATAAATACATCCTTCAGATCTGAAGACCTGAGGAATCTCGTCGACTCTTTAAAGTTTTTACCATTGCTGGCACGACTTATTATTATTAAAATGAAACTGTATATTTCAAGTAATCTTTTACATTTGGCACAAACGGACGTTTACAGTGATGTGGCAGGATGGTGAGTGACGCATGGAGGAGAAAATAAATAGGGATATGGGACGAACTGAAGCATAATATTAAAAAAAAAAGAAAAAAAAGAGAGTTACAAAATCATCGGAAAAAGAAGAAGTGTGTTCATGTTAGATGTTGGTGCATGTAAAGTCTCAAACAGTAAGATAAATAACGCCCGGGTCATTTTAAAGTCACGGCTGAGCTCAGATAAAAGAGAAATGTGTTGAGCCCCTTTGGTATGTTTCTGTATTTACAGAAAACATTACATCACATAAAGGCAGACATAAAGTTTAGGTTTTTTCTCACTCAAGCTCATTATAAAGGCGCTTTAATATAGCCCTACTCGGCCTAAACATTTCAAACGATCAATGATATCCTGCAGGGTTGCCAGGTCTCATGTGGTCACCATCACACTTTAGTTGTGAAACACTGCCGGACGTTTAACTCCAGTTTAATAGTATGAAATTCTGCGAAAGACTCTCATCCGCTTAGTTGCTGTGAACTACACGAGAAGATTGATACCACGCTCATATCGTTTAGCTTAGCTTAAAGACTGAAAACAGAGGAAAACACGTTGCCTGGCTCTGACTAACACCTGCTATCCAACATTTTTTAAGCTTTCAAAAGTCACTGCACCCCTAAAACCCCTAATAATTGTCCTTTTTAAAACTTTGGTTTTTGTACAGATTAAAGAAATGAGATGAGATTTAGAGAATTACATTTTGTTAACTCGGGCACAGAAAGGCTAGCTGTTTACAGCCTTTATGCTAAGCTAAGCTAAGCTAAGCTAACAGACTGATACAGGAGCGGTAACTCATCTAACTCTCTGAATAAGCTTATTTCCTAAAATGTCAAACTATTCCTTTAAATTTGTGCCTCACGGTTCTCATCATGTCCACTGGTTGTTCCATTTCAGGCCACTGATCAGTACATGAATTCAAGAATAAGGTGATTGATAAAGTACTTTGGTGGGATTCTGGATGTGCAGAGCAGGTTAACAGTTTGTAATTAACAAAATAAAAGCAAGTTAAATTAATCTAATTTAATTTAGTATATAAATTAATACATTCAACGCAGGCTTAGTAGCATTTTTTTCTACAATAGTGTCCATCGCTGTGAAACACGAGGTCATCATGGTTACAGTAATTGTGCGTTTTGTTTGAAGATTTCACCTGATAACATGTCTGATATGTTAAAATATTGAGGAAAAACTCATCAATGCAAAGCGTTGTTGGCACAGTGTAAAGCCAGTCTTGAAGACGGGGGAACCTGCACTGATGAACTGAAGCTTGACAGGCCGGTTGGATCTGTGAGTGGGAAGATGGAGTGAGGCGTACACCAGCTTTTACGGTTTCCCTGAGAATGCTTCCAGGTCGAACGCTGTGTCCAGTAGACGCTGCAGCTCTGAGAGGTGAGTCTGCTTGTTCCCGGTAGCTGGAGCTGCTGCGGACCCACGACCAGCATACCTACAAACACGCACAAATGAGCATACAGACACTCAACGGCAGAGATGTGTACTGAAATTAGTTTTCTGGTCCCAACAAAGGAGGACTCACCAGACGGGGCGGGCGTGGTTGATGGTCGTACGGATGCGGGGCTTGACGTAGTCGTAGTAGCCCTGGTTCTTGTGCTCCTCCTGACACCACACCAGATCAGCGTTCGGGTGACGATCAGCCTCTGCTTTCACCAGATCAAACGGGAACGGTGAGAGCTGAAAAGAGGGGAGAAGAATCTGACGTTAGGAGGCGGCATCATGCAAATCAAGTTCAGTCAGGACAACTGATGTTTGCACCGCAGAGTAATGCAAAGCAAATTCCTCGTATGTGTAAAACAATACTTCTGATTCTGATTGTGTTGGACAGATTTGTGCAGCGATGTTCCTGATTGTAATTCACACACTGGCCTCTTGTCAAGCTCTGTACTCAAGTACTTTTTTAGCCATTTTAAATAGTAAAAAATTAATAAAATCAAAAATCAATATGTGGCGGTCAGCGTTGATAATGTGGCGCGCTGCCACAAATAAATCACTGTGTGGGAAACACTGTTACATAATTATTATTCACGCATGAATTTAATTAATGGATGTTTACAGCTGTAATTGGTCTTGGTTGAACTATTTTGTGTATGTAAAAATCTTACTTTGTAAAGTAACTAGTAAACGGAAGCTGTCAGATAAAGTAAAAAGTACAATATCTCCCTCTGAGATGTGGTGGAGTAGAAAGTACAAACACCTCTAATTTGTACTCAGGTACATTACTTGAGTCGGCTTTTGCAATGTAGTGAAATAAAATTTAGAGAAATGTGGTGGCCCGTTTTTGTCAAGTGTATAAACAAAACAGGAATAATAGTTTAGAGAAATGTCTGGCCGCACGCTGACATTACCTGTTCGATGCGGACAACAGCTACAGCGTCGTCCATGCCTCTGTTTTTGCGCTCACGGGTCAGTTCATAGTAAATCTTTCCAGTGCAGAAAACGACTCTCTTCACCTTTTCTGGGCTGGCAGCTGCAGGCCCGTCATCAGGGATCAGACGCTTGAAGTGGGTGGCTGCAGGAAAACAAACACACCAACTCTTAATAACACAAAGAGAGACTGAGAGGAGACATTTACATGTATGTTCTCCTTTCCATCTTCAGTCCTCACCAGGCAGCATGTCATCGAAGCTGGACTTGGCTTCAGGATGACGCAACAGCGACTTGGGAGTAAATACTATCAGCTGGTGTTAAAGAGATAAAGAGACAGGACAACTTCAGCTGACATGAACCACGTTGTCTTGTCGTGTGTCGAGTTACGTTTCGTGGTAGCGTCACTCACGGGCTTCCTGAAGGGCTGCAGGATCTGCCTGCGGAGAACGTGGAAGTAGTTCGCAGGAGTAGAGCAGTTGACGACGATCCAGTTACAGTCGTACAGCTGACGCACGGCAAAGTCCTCTGACAGTTTCTGACAGCAACAAAAAAAGTAGGGGGCAGAGTAAGAACTTCTGCACACTGTCAAATCAAATAAAACATGATTTGTATTTGAACCTTCAAAAAAGACAAGAAACAAAGTCTAAACTGAGCATAAATAAAATCTTTTAACGGTCTGAATGGAAACAAATAGTGGAAATAACACAGGCCTGAGGTGTCTTTAATTAAAGAAATATTGATATATTGGCCATCATCAATCTGTAGATTATTAGCTAATATTGCATAATTAAAAAAAAATGCTGGTTGTGCATTAAATGGCAGACAAAACCAGCTGGACTGGAAAGTCTGAATCTGATGATCTTGTGCAAGCGATTGTAAGTGTGTGGCATTTGTAGCAAAGTGTCAATATTGTGACAGAGAAAAAAAAAAATATCTATAAATCTTATGTTTTAACTGCTAGTATTATGTTTTTATGTAAACTCACAGGGAAAACATCAGGGTCATCGTTACACATCTGCAGAAACCTTTCAGGGCGGGCAGACGAGTGCTCTGGACCCTGAGAGAAGGAGGAAAAATTAAGAGCTGACAAGTTATTTATATCTTTAACCGAGCTCTTGTGGCTTTGCAGAATCATGAGATGATTCATAGATAAATGCAGATTGTGGCAGATCGTGTTTCTTAGTTCCTACCATGCCCTCCATGCCGTGAGGGAGCAGCAGCACGATGCCATTCTGTCTCACCCACTTGGCCTGGCCCGAGCTGATGAACTGGTCGATGATGCACTGAGCGGTGTTATGAAAGTCTCCGAACTGGGCCTCCCAAAGAACCAGAGCGTTAGGACTGGCCATGGCAAAGCCTAATTCAAAACCTA
>NC_060162.1:3235414-3266262 GCF_021292245.1 Micropterus dolomieu | reverse complement strand
AGTAGAGCAGTTGACGACGATCCAGTTACAGTCGTACAGCTGACGCACGGCAAAGTCCTCTGACAGTTTCTGACAGCAACAAAAAAAGTAGGGGGCAGGGTGAGAACTTCTGCACACTGTCAAATCAAATAAAACATGATTTGTATTTGAACCTTCAAAAAAGACAAGAAACAAAGTCTAAACTGAGCATAAATAAAATCTTTTAACGGTCTGAATGGAAACAAATAGTGGAAATAACACAGGCCTGAGGTGTCTTTAATTAAAGAGCTATTGATATATTGGCCATCATCAATCTGTAGATTATTAGCTAATATTGCATAATTAAAAAAAAATGCTGGTTGTGCATTAAATGGAAGGAGGTCCAGATGACAAATGACAGAGAGACAGTATTCACAAAGATCTGAAAAGCTCTCTTGGCACAGACAATCCCTAACTTCAGCTCCTCCGTTTTGCCAGGATACCAGGCTTCGGTGTCTGATTATGACATAGACGTAACACCTGTCAGGCGAGCTTTGTCCTGCGCTTTTTGTTTACATGTCCAGCTGCTCTGGCTACAAGCAGTTTCTGTTTGCACTTTACAGACAAAACCAGCTGGACTGGAAAGTCTGAATCTGATGATCTTGTGCAAGCGATTGTAAGTGTGTGGCATTTGTAGCAAAGTGTCAATATTGTGACAGAGAAAAAAACAAATATCTATAAATCTTATGTTTTAACTGCTAGTATTGTGTTTTTATGTAAACTCACAGGGAAAACATCAGGGTCATCGTTACACATCTGCAGAAACCTTTCAGGGCGGGCAGACGAGTGCTCTGGACCCTGAGAGAAGGAGGAAAAATTAAGAGCTGACAAGTTATTTATATCTTTAACCGAGCTCTTGTGGCTTTGCAGAATCATGAGATGATTCATAGATAAATGCAGATTGTGGCAGATCGTGTTTCTTAGTTCCTACCATGCCCTCCATGCCGTGAGGGAGCAGCAGCACGATGCCATTCTGTCTCACCCACTTGGCCTGGCCCGAGCTGATGAACTGGTCGATGATGCACTGAGCGGTGTTATGAAAGTCTCCGAACTGGGCCTCCCAAAGAACCAGAGCGTTAGGACTGGCCATGGCAAAGCCTAATTCAAAACCTACAGACAGACGAGGAAATCAGGTGCAAAGCAGAGCCAGGCCAGTGACATGACCCATTTTAGCATTTTGTAGAGAAACACAGAGAGGTGCAATCTATTATGTTACAGGACGTGAACACGGTGGAAGCACAAACCAGGCAAACAGTGAACACACTGTTTTATTTATTTCTATTTGATGGACTATATGAACTGAATTCATAACACACACAAGCTTCCTGTTTTATTTATTTATTTCTAATATTTTTTTTTCCCACAAACACACACACACTTGTACTCTGGGCGAAAGGCGGGGTACACCCTGGACAGGTCGCCAGTCCATCGCACAGACAAACAACCACTCACACTCACACTTATTTAGGGCCACTAATTAACCTATTTTGAACATGAACATGGACAGAACATGTTCGGGACGACCGGGGTTTGAACCCACGACCTTCTTGCTGTGAGGCCACACTATCCACTGGAACACCTGCCTGCCCGCCTACTTTTACTGTTCTAGGTACTTTATTTTAATTTTTAATTTTTAAAATGTATTTATTTAACACACACAATTTTACTGTTTTATTTATTTTATTTTATTTATTTGATGAATCATATGAACTGAATTTACAGCACGCACAAGATTCCTGTTTTATTTATTTATTTCTAATTTTAATATTTTTTATTTATGTATTTTTTCCCCACACACACTTTTACTCTTTTACTATTTATTTTTAAATTTATTTAAATTTAATTAATTTATTATTTATTTTTTCACACACACACACACACACACACACACACACCTTTTCTGTTTTACTGTATGATGTGAATTGTTCTTCTGTAATTTATTTGTAGCTTTTGCAATATTGTTGTTTGACAATTATGCCAATAAAGCTGAATTGAACACATCGGTGCAGCGGTCATTTGGTACCACGTTGGTTTCGGTTTCGATAGGCTTCGTCATTAACACACCTCCTCCGACATTCATATTTCTCACTTGGTTGCATCTGAGGCTTCCCTATAATTTTACTTGTTATATTTACTATTAAATGCTATTTCAATTTATTCCCAACATTCAGATTTCCGAATGACAGTATTTTTTGGGAGTTTCTACTGGGGATTACAGTTGAAAAGCATCATGTGTGTGTGCCACTCACCTAGTACTCCATATTCAGACAGAGAGCTGTTGCAGACAGTGTACGGAGCTTGACCGGGGGAGATGTAGTTCATTGGGATGCAGATCCTCTTATCAACGTTCTGATCGTGGAGAACATGGTGCCGATGGCTGTGAAGCAAATCAGAGAAAAGAAAAAGGTATAAAGCTATTGTGTGAGAATCATCCCTGGAAGAGATGACATGTAGTTAACCGGAACATTTTAAAATTTAGCGAGAATTGTATATAAATACTGACAAAAGTTCAATACACAGGGATTTAGGTGCAATCACCCTTTATTATTAAAACAAAACAGGAGAAATTTAGAAAAAAGGAGTATTAATCAGTGTCCATTTCCTGAAGGTAACAATTTTTTCATTCCGACAGTATTTTTCACCCTCGTCTTCCTGTAGTTGACGGGTGTAAAGCATCTTTTTCAATTGCTTGTACAGTAGATAGCTGATAGTGTTCATACTTTCTTTGAAGCCAGCATTTGGTGACACCTTTTAACTTCAAGCCATAAAGACATATTAGGGCTGAAACGATTCATCGATTAAATCAATTAATTCGATTACTAAAATGTATCGACGCAAATTCTTTGCTTCGACGCTTCGTTTAATCCATATAACTATGCAGCACAGTGTTTCACACGGACATGTATTACTGTCGCACATCGCGCTTACGCTGTGAACACGACTGATTATAATGGAGCTGTTTGCAAAGTGCTGGAAGAGAGAGAACACAGCAAGGGACAAAGAAGAAAGTGTCCAAAGTATGGGATTATTTAAAGCTAAAAGAAAACAACAACTCTGTAATGTCACAGTCCGTCCACCGTAAAACGAAACGTATGTCACCTCGGCAACAGCACGACGGCATCTGATCAGAAAGCACCCGGTGTTCTGCCAGCGGACCACAGACAAGCTAACAGTAACTGCAACTTCAGCATTTAACTGAAATCATGATTGATTGGTGAGTTGAAGCCAAAGTAAGCCGCAGACTTCAGCTGAAAATGTGCACACGTGCGTTTGTGTTTCTCCTGGTTGGGCCGTGAGTTTGGGATGTAGCGTCCCAGTCAGGAGTTTACTGGTTGTCGGTGAGCTGCACCTTAGTATAACTTGTACAGCACTCGGGTGATGTTTGTGTTGGTAAAGCAGTTGTCTGGTTGTTGGTCTGTTGATGTTGTTGGTCTGATGTTTGCTGTGTGACGCTAGGACAAATAAATATCTATCATCTATCAACGTACACAGCTGAACCCGTTACCAGGATGGGGGGGCGACGCCCCCGCCACCAGGCAAAAGTACTTCTTAAACGACGCATCGATGAATTGTTGAAATAATCTATAGAAATCATCGTTAGCTGCAGCCCTGAGAAAGATCATTTTTACACATACCTTTGGACACATCTCCAAGATACAGAGGAACAAAACCTCAACAATAAAACCAAGTATCTGACGTCAGACTCCTAGATAAGCTGAATCCGTAACCAATACCGAGTGAATCTGCCGTATGCATTACCTGAATGTGCCCCTCTCCACATCCTGTCCACTGAGGCGTACGTGGATCCCCTCATTGAGCAGAGAGCCGAAGGCCATATATTCCCCGAGAGCCCAGTCACACACTCGCTGGTTCACCATATTTGCGCGACCCTTCAGGATGCGACTCAAACCTAAGACAAGGACACAAGGCAGAAATACAGATTAGAAAGAGACTGACGGTGCGTTCAGAGGATGCTCGTCGAAAGAGGAGGACAGCGATCTGCACCTCCGTGTATAGTGAAGTCTTCCACAGGGACTGAGGCGGCGATGTTTCCAATGTGGCAGAGCTCTTCTTCACGGATGCCGGTGGGACGGCAGCTCATAGTTTTGGGCTGTCCCTCCAGAGTGAAAAATTCTGCAGACAGACACAAAAACACGTTACACTTTCATGCCACGAACGACTAAATACTGGGATGAAAATCAGGCTCCTACCAGGCCACGGTGAGTCCAGCCAGTGCTTGATGTGAAGGATCTTCTCATCTTTGGAGCGAGCGTAAGCTTCCTCACAGATTTTGTCATAACTAGCTACTTCCTCCTGAAAGAGACAGAAAGAAAGAAACAATTTAAAAGAAGAGTGTGCAGACATGCTAGCAACCCTGCACTGAGCTAAATGCTAACATCAGCATGCTAACATGCTCACCATGACACTTGGTATTTGTAGTCCATTTATTGTAGCTGTGAATCAGCATCTTGATATGCCACACCTGTGAGGTGGATGGATTATCTCGGCAAAGGTGAAGTGCTCACCAACACAGATTTTGACAGATTTGTGAACAATATTTGAGGGAAACAGGCCTTTTGTGTACGTAGAGAAAGTCTTAGATCTTTGAGTTCAGCTCATGTTGAATGGGGGCAAAAACAAAAGTGTTGCGTTTTGTTCAGTGTATGTATAATGAATACAGTACATATTTCACTACAGCTGTTTGATGAGCAGCATCTTCAGCGTCGCATGTTTCTTTACCTCGTACTCGTGTGTTGCGATGACTCCCTCAGCGATGAGTTGTTCAGCAAACTTCTTCAGGACCCCTTTCTGCTTCTTGATCTGCTTGTACATCAGCGGCTGGGTGAACATGGGCTCATCCATCTCGTTATGGCCGTTACGTCTGTAACACACCTGAATGTGAAGAGGCAAAAGGTTAGGCATACTACTTTACTCATGATCTTCTCTTATACATCTGTCTGCCTGTTGACATCAATAACAGAAACTGGAAGAGCGTATCAGCACCAGTACACGCCATCTGAACTGCTCGTCAGACAGTCTAACACCGTGATGTCTGAAATGAGTGGCTTTGTCTATCACATAGGTGATTGGTCAGCTGTGTGGCGATGAGAAAGGAGTTCTTTTATCATTTGTTACACAACTACTTCTGTCACTTAACATGTCAACAATCAGATCACTCCCTGACTCGTCGTATGGACGCATGGTCAAGACCCATCGCAGTCAGTTTGTAACGCACCAGGCATCCCTACATAGTTCAACGCATTTGGGGAAGCCCTGCAGCATCAGTTTTTGCCCTAAACCTAACCAAATTGCAACGTTTCACAACTTTAATACCGTGCCGTTTTAAAATGGCGATGTTTCAAAAAGTTTGCTTTTTATTTTCAAAAGTCCAAAAATGACGCAAAAGGGGTACCCAGGGCGTTAATAAGCGACGCCAAAGGGCCTTGACCAAGCATCAATATGTGACGAGTCGGGAGTGAGAATGTGTTGCAACAACACATTGACATTATGGATGCCTTCAAGGAGAGACTGCGGCGTTATCTGCATATAGAAACATATAGTGCCTCTGTGACGGCCGGCTTTTGACACCCCCATTCAGATCAAGTAAACACAGACGTGGTCGGGCAACACGTCATATTGTTCTTGTCTAGCATAAGAATGCAGATTACAACAGAAACCAGTGGGGGCTTTATGTCAGTGGTCCAGAGAGGAGTCAGAATGGGTTTAGCTCTTAGTAATCTCTCAGATATTATTGTGCACCAAGGGGCGAAACAGCTCTTTACTTTTTGTTTTTGACTTCTCTGGTCTGTCACCCATAAACTCTCCCCACCTGAAAACATATCTCTGAATTTAGAACAAAAGGCTTTTGTTATTTGAGAGAAAGTGAAACAAAATTCAACTGTTCAAAGAACTTCTCTGTGTTCCCTCACAAACCCTCTGCACATATAGTTTGGTAGTTGAAAAATAGTCAGTGAGGAACACCTCCTATATACCTACCAGGTCTACGACCACATCTTTATGGAAAGTGTTCCTCCACTCGGCCGCCACCTTGGACACATACATCACAGCCTCCGGGTCGTCTGCATTGACATGAAAGATGGGCGCGTTGACGACCCGTGCTACATCTGTAGGATAAGCAGATGAACGTGCCATCCTGGGATCTGTGGTGAAACCAATCTGTGTGGATGAGAGTATTAATTACTAAATAAACAGCTGCTATGATACTGCACTCTTTCTAACCAGCAAGGTTCACACTCAGCTATTGTGACTATTTTCTAGATCCATTATGTGGTTTGAATCTACTGCCAACTGTCTCGCCAAAACATTTCAGGCTCTGCATCCAATGTGTATTCACGAAAATTGATGATAAAGTAATGAAGGGACGAAATGAGGATCTCGGCAGCCTTCGTTACTTCAAGAAAACAACACTTCATAAAGCTAAACAGGTTTTATTTTCAATATATTCAATTTAAATAAACTCTTTAGACTCAAACCATTTGAAAATCATAGAATATGTGCAGTAACAAAGTCACTTGACTATTTGTTGCTCTAACTGAAAAATGTTATTATGAGAAATGTTTAAAGGGTTCAGTAGGTAGACTGGATTTTTACTGGAGATCTAAACTGAATAAATGTATTGAAATTTGCATAAAAACATTTACTAAGTTCAGTAAAAGTAAGTTTAATACAGTTTATACTCATTCACAAACAATACTATAATGGAAGTCCACATAATTTACTGATTAAAAAGAGTCTTCAACATACAGTAACTGTAAATCGAACGTCTTCCCCATGTGATCCACACTGACAGTTTGTTAATATTTATATATAATTCTCCTTATATGCAATATGAAAAATTGTATAACCCCGTTAACACAGCACCCAGTATCTGAGGAAAGACTCATGGACATTATAGGAGACTAACTCTCATCAGAGCCCAAGCATGTGTACCTGGTTGTTTACCACCACATGTATGGTGCCATGTGTGGTGTAGGACGGCAGGTCAGACAGGTGGAACGTCTCGTACACGATACCCTGGCCTGCGAATGCAGCATCGCCGTGAAGCAGAATAGACATCACCTGTGAAGTCCATTCATCGGGTTACAAACACGTTAAGAACACGAGCGAAACCGCCTTCCCCGTATGTTTACGTAAAGGCCTGACTCAGCGTACCCTCTTGCCCTCAGTGTCTCCGCCGTAGAACTGCTCAGCTTTGGTCTTTCCCTGCACCACCGGGTCCACTGCCTCCAGGTGGGACGGGTTGGCCATGAGTGACATCGTGATGTACCGCTCGCTGACACGGTTCATCATCTTGTGATACATCCCCAAGTGATATTTCACATCGCCAGAGCCCTGAGAGCAGAAAATCAGGAAGGTTCAGGTTACTTTATTTGTACCCGTAGGAAGATTTGTTTTTCAGACACAACACAGATAAGAGACAGTAGATAAACATAATAAAGGTTCCAGTCATTACTAAATTAAAAAGTAAATAAATAAAATATCTGTCTCATTTGTGCTGCTTTTTTTACCGCTCTGTTCTGCACTTTGGGAAAATGTAAGAAAGGAAGAAGCTAAAATTCACTGTGCAAAGCCTTAAGCAAGCATATTTGGGCATATTTATACACTTCGGCCTTGATTTCACATGATAAACTTGTGCTAAATGATCTGTGAGTACACCAATCAGTTATCGACACCAACAGAAAACAATTTCGATAGTCTGCTAATCATTTTAGTCAAAACCCCAAACATTTGCATATTCCCGTTTCTCAAATGTGACGATTCGCTGCTGAACTCTCTTTAAATCATTTAAAAATGTAATTTCTTCTGGTTTTGGCCTGTTGGACGGTCAAAACAAAGCAACTGCAAATGGCTTGACATTCTGGAAAATGTGTTTTTCCAACGCGGGGGTCTAAGGACAGAGGGTCTCCTGTGCTGAGACCTTTGAGACATAGGGCTGTATAAATAAAACTGACTTGACTTTGCTTATTCGGCTTTTTGCAGTCGTTGCCACGATCATGTCTGTACAATAAATATGAAGCTACAGACAGGAGAGTGGTATCACTCATCACACTGTCGGCAAGAAAGCAAATTTCCCACAATGTCCAGCAATGTTTAAAAACCTTTGGCTCTGAGTTTAAAACAACAGATTAATGGGCAGTGAAAATAATCAGTGCGTGCAGCCTTACAATCACTGATAACTTCTAATGTAACTTTAATCAATATGTTCTCTGGTCTCAGCAGGTAATGTTCAAACCTCGTCTGCAGCCTCCAGTTTAGAGTCAAACTGGCAGAAGATCTGGTCCAGCTCCTTCCGGATCACGTTAGCCAGCACATTGAGCCGACCCCTGAAGACGGAGACAGACACATCGGGAGGGACCAATCAGTCAAGGTGTTTCATCAATGTATCGTGTGAAAAAAATCCCGCACACTGTAGGAATTGAGTTTATTAGAGACACAACGTTTGAGTCACTGATGTTCATCAGGCGTCAAATTCATAATGTGAAAAATTACTTCTCTGTACTTAAGCCAGAGACGGGAAAAGAGGGGAACCAAATCTCCAACACATGACTAAATTACCACATGAATAATTGACAAAACATCCCTAATCAGATAATATATAAAATTTAGTACCGTAAGTGCTCTGCTGCTAGACCACAGCATGGAAGGGGCTAAAAACAAGAAACCTGATGTTTGGAGGTTCTACGACCTGCAGTATCTGCAAAGCCAACGTTTCGAGTGGCAGTGACATCAAAATATAACACCACCAACCAATTTATTTTTAAAAGTTAGGGAGCAATGTTTGATGTTGCCTTACACGTAAAAGAACGGTTCCCAGTCTCTTCCTCGCAGTGAGGAATATTAATAATTTGGTATCGGATCGGGACTCGGCATCGGCCGATTCCCAAAGCCCAGATATCGGTACGAGTAACTAACTGTGTGTCGGACAGTTTGAGCACTTCCACAGTCCAATCTCCCACATGGCTGCTGTCAAGAGCTCCATTTTAAACTGTAGTGAGCTTGTTTTATAATATTAGAGCAGTAGTATTGGTCCATTCCTGTTTTACTCTTTGCCTCTGTGTTCTTGTTTAGGTTTGGTTAGTTGATCATTGGTTCCTTCTTCTCTGTTGTATTTGGTTTCACATGTCCTTTTATGTATTGTCACTAGATTTACTTCCTGTTTTATTTTGTAGTGGTCAGTTTCATGTGTTTTTGTCGAGATTTGTTTCCTGCCCGCTTGTTTGTATATATTGCCCTCAGTTCTGTTCAGTCCTCGTGGTGTCATCGTCTTATGTTGAGTGTTGTACTGCCTTCTACCCTTTTTTTGGATATTCCCTGTGTTTGGATTGTTGGATTTAACCCGTGTTTGACTGCCTTTGTTGGATTTTCCCATTTGTTCGGACTCTCGCTGTGAATTTAGACGTAAGCCTTTTTTTGTTAGTATTCCTGTTTTGTTTGGACTAAATAAATCTTTATTTGAACTGCAACCTCCTCGTCAGTGTCTGCAACTTGGGTCCACACCTCTGTTCCTCTGCTTCTGCACTTTCCGGCCTGTTGTGGATTAAACTGTAGTCTTGAGTGAGACTCTGCTGCAGAACAGACAGTCTGCAACTTCCAGCCACCTGCAGCTCCAATATTTGTCTTTTTTTTATTCCTATGTTCCATTCATACTAGAATTGCACAAAGCAGTGTTGCCTTTCTTTTAGTCAGCATTGTTAAGCACATCTTGTTTGATTAAACTTTATTCAAATGGTCACGGGACAAAACAACCGGGGTTCCATAAAAGTCGCAGGTTCTGTCTGTGCGGAAAGGCAACGAGAGCGTTATCACACAGTGCAGGCTGTCTGCCCGGCTTTACACAACACCAGTTCGACGTGTAACGAGTGCTGTTTACCTGTGAGGCATCCCCATGATCACACTGTCCACGCCGCTCTGACTGGAGTGGTCGATGATGGTCTTCAGGGCCGGGATGAGCGATTCGCAGCCTTCCAGTCCGAATCGTTTCTCTGAAGACCACTTCCTCTGGAGAAACTCCTCGAACCTGTGGACAGGAGGTGGTGCTGCTGCTTCACATTGCGGCTCAGAACATCTATAACACCAACACCCCTCCCCACCTAGCCCGCTCAGTTAATTACTGCGGAGCTGAGGAATGAGAAGAAACCCGGACAGACCTTGTGGATCGGATCATTCTGGCCAAAAGAGTCCTCTTCTCCTCCAGGCTGAACTGCATGATGCCTGGTGTCTCAAACTTCTGTCTGATCCACTGGCACTGCTCCACGTCGTTAATGAACATAAACTCTACTCCTATATGCTGACAGTAGGCCATCTAGAAGAGAGAGGGAGAGGTCAGCGTGGCCAAGCAGAGGGCTTCCTGAGTCTAACGTCAGGTATCACATGTTCTGTTAAACCCAGAAGCTGCGCTCAGAGTTTAGTCTGAAGACAAAAGTTACAGACCTCACAGTGATGCTCACCATCGTTACCTTCTTAGACTGGCTGACAGTGTGTTTTGGAGTTGATTTAAAGATATTACTGATAACTTTGAAAGCTCTGAATGCTTTATTTCTGATCTGTTAGTATCATACAAAACCGCCGGGCTGAGATCTTTCATCTGTTCCTCTTTAAAGTCCTTTAACTTGTTTATAAACCCCTATATAACCTGGCATATTGGCAGATTAAGAAATCTGGTTAAACTGCTTTCAATTTTTATGCCCCTGAGGAGCACTCTTAGAACGGCAAACTCAAAATTAAAGATGTGCTTTTATACTGGCTTTAAATTCGGGGGATAATCCCATTTGTCAGCTCAAAAGTTTCCCTTTTTGTTTCATTGTTTTTATTTACACGGTACAGTAATGTAACAAGACTTTTTTACTTATTGGTATTGTTTATTTTAGTTTTCTGCTCGACATTCATAGTTTTTAAACCCTGTTTAGTGAAGAACCCTGGACAGCTACTCTGCAATGAAAGGTGCCGTACAAATAAATGAGGGTGGAGAGAAAAAAAATCCATTCTTAGATGCATCGAGATGCGGACGTGGACGTGGAATAACAATGCGAAAGGCAGAACTCGGAAGTACAGTCGGGGCGTGCACATTACAGAGACCGGTCTTCACCTTATATTTGGTGCACCGCCGCTGCTGAATGAATAAAAATTTCACACAATCATTAATATCAACAGCGGATTAATATCACGGTAACACTTAATGCTTGGCTAGCTTCCTCCTCTCATTCAAGAACATCTACGTGACAGATGCTGTTATAAGAGCAGCGTAAGTTAGGTGTTTTAAGGGCGGTGCGTAATGTGTTTGTGTGTAGCGAGTGTGCGGTTGAGCGAATGAAAGCGAGTGACGGCGAAATCTTGTGGAGCGGAGAAAAGGGTGGTGACCTCGGAGGAGCGGAGGTTCGTCAAGCAAATTAGGTGTGCAAACTAGTCCTTTCAAGCTAATGAGGAGACGTGCAAATGAAATGCCTGGTAATTATCCAGACATCCTTTATCAAGATGTAATCAAATCGTGAGATGCCCAGAGATTCCCACCCCTACAAATACTTATTATTAATTATTATGACAATGTGGATGTTTTTTTTTTTTTATACTAGTGGCCCATTTTAAAGCATTTTACCTCAAGGCGGCGTATAATCTCTTTGAGCGGCAAAGCGCTCTCACTGCCACCGATGAAGGTGGTGTTGGGAAGTCGGAACACTTTGTCCAGGTCAGATTCAGCCAGCCCGTAAAGACCTGTTGTAAAGACACAAAGAGGAAAGGAAACACCAATGATATGAAGATTTCCTGGAATCCTGGAACATTATCTTACAGCCCATTTGAGCTATAATCTGTCATCACTTTATTTGTAAGCTTTGATTAATTGATTAATGGTTTGCCTGGTGCCACTCACAGACCTCTTCCTGTCTGTGGTGGTCCTGGTCTGTATGTGTCTGAAACGATTAACCAGCTAGCAAAATCGTTAATCAATAAATCAACTACTCGTGGGATTCAAACTCCTGACCTGCATTAGTGTAATTAGTGTAATTTTGGATCCATTATTAGATAATTAAGAGAGTTGCTGCATGCTGGGGGACTAGATAAAGTAAGAATGGACAAAACTGATGCAGCGGACGTAACGGAGGTTTCCTGCTAACGATGCGTACTCCCTGAGCCCAAACTGAGATGTCCCTGATGACATCACTATGACATCATCTGGGTTAGGTTCTCAGACTTGACAAAGATCCTCCAGAGAAACTAAAGACATAATACAAATGTTTTCACCGGCTGAGAAGAACTCCTCCTTGCTAGTAAAATGGCATTTGTTTACATTTTGAGACATTGAATTGGATCTCAAATTATCCTTTAATCCCGTATGAGATGTCAATCTGAATGTCGCTGAGCTTTCTCTGTCAGGACCCGATGCTCTGGACTAACCTGCCAAACAAAAAAGGAATGTGGAGTGTGTCCTCCTTTGAATACCTGCTTGCAGGCTTTTAACCTTGTCTTTATTCAATGAATATAATAATATAATAGAAATTGCGATCATTATATCATACCAAATCTGGTAATGCTTTTCAGGAAACAACCATGTAGGTTGGTATTAATTATACAGAAAATGTGCACAAAGTTCTGTTATTTTAGTAAACCTTGTTTTTGAAAGAGCTCTGTAAATACATTTGGCTAACCTTTCCTTGCAGGGGTGGAAATGATCTTTTTGGCTCGCCTGCCAATGGGACTGGTAGATGAAAAAATCCACCTGGCAAAAATAGTAACTTTCCTTTTTATGTCACGTAAACATTTGTTTCAGTACTTTTAATTGAGATAATAAGGTATTCTGTCAAACTTAAAGAAGACACCAGATTGAAATTTGAAGCAAAATTATTTTATTGCTATTACATGTACTTAGGACAGTAAATTATTTTATAAACTTATTAATCATTCACTCTTAATCGTGCTTTATCATTCAACCTAAAACTCCTCATTAATTCATATTTTTTTATGTTCTTCTTCAGCAGTGTATCACTAGTACAGGTCTAATATTAATAGTAGGTTGTTTTCATTTATAAAATCTTTGTTCAAGAAAAACAGTATACATCATTTTTCTATTAAGATATAATTAAGAAATATATTTTACTTAATTTTACTCAAGCATAGTTGTTGAATAAAATATTTTGTAATAATTGTTTTGAAAGTTCTGCCTCATTTGTTAAGTGATCCAACATTTTTGGCCCAAGCCCTATCTAGGGGAAGACTTAAGCGTTAACGAATAGTGTAATCAATACAAGAGAATTGTACGGAGATTAGCACATTTTTGAAAAATTTTAAGCAAGGACTAAAAACTAAACAACGTCATGCAACAAAATCACTCTTTCTTTGCCTCTGTGTGTTTATGTTGACAAATATTTACTAAACTTTGCTGACGTAAGCAAAATTGGGGCAGATTTGTGTCTGAGGTTCCCCTGAAAATAAACCACGCAGAGAGTCAGAACAAGAACAGGGAGGAGCGGCGAACAGGGCCGACCTGATGGGTTAGATTTCAAAAGTCAATATTCGGAGGAGCAGCAGGCTGACACATTATTGGGTGGCTTGTGTTTATCTATAGCACGTGATGTCCTGGTTGCACCAAACAGAGATAAGACAGTATGGAACGGTGGGAGGCGGAGAGGGTTGTATCTACGTCTGTTCTCAGCAAATTAGTGCAGGGTGCTGTGCTGAGTGCAGGGGGTTTTCAAACCAATATGCCAGAGTCAGTTCTCTGCGTTACATAAGGGATCTTTAGACTTTCCTCCCCGCGTCTGCAGACCCCCCCCCGCACCCAGCAACACACACGTTGTTGTCTTTGATGGTTCAAAGTATAGGCAGTAATCAAGTAATTTCTGCCTGCAATCTAATCACAGTAACATTTTAATGAAGCAGGCACAGATAAGCCTGAATAAGTCCTGTCTGACCCCACTGGCTGCTGAGCAAAGGTTTGGACGAGCCAACACACACACACACACCTCCTTTCTAAGTAGTACCACCCAAATTAACCGTCAGCCTGGGCCTTTTTAAAGCCAACAGAGAGGAGCGCAGGGGCAACCTCAACACTAGGTTAATAATCTGCTGATAAACCACAGGAACGCCGCGGACCCGAGGCAGCCTATTAGATTAGAAAGTTATGTGCAGTCACTGAATGTAGGTCAAAGGTTAGTCCCCACTAAAAAGAGCAAAGAGTTCTCGTCCTACCCTCCAGCGATCTGATTATAGAGACCTTTTTTATAGTGAGACAACTCTGGAGGCCTGGAGAGACACTGACGCACTCACTGTGTAGGCTAAGTATCGCACAGAGATGCTCATTTATGCTTTCAGGCTGATTCGGACCCCGACGCCAACCTATTGTTGCACCTCTGTGAAGCGGCCAGGACAAAGCAGAACTCGGTGAAACTGAACAATACCTCTATTAGCTGTGGAAACATCCTATCACAGCTCAAAACAATCACCTGTTTTTGAACTCAGAGCCCCGACCTTTTCAGCAGGCACAATGACCGTTTGCTGCAGGCATGCACAACACACCACAGCAAACACACACACACACACACACACACACACACACACACACACACACACACACACACACACACACACTGTTCAGTTTGACTGTGTCAAAACTAACAAGTCTATGTTTAGTTAACACATTACTGAAACTGAGTCAACATGTTTAAAGTAAGTCATTAAACATCATGTTAAGTATCCTCATTTGGGGAAAAATGTCAGAAAACAACACAAACATTTTAACTGACGGGGGGAAGAAAGTCGCGCATTAATGACCATAAAACCTGTCAGCTTAACTTGTATCCTCAGAAACTATATCGTGGTTACAGTATGTTCTGATAAGAACAACAAGATACACACGTGCAGGACATTTGACAAGACAAGACTACTTAGTGAGCTCACCGGCAAAATTAAAACAACACCTTCGGACACGACTCAAATCATTCTCTAGGCACCTTTACTTACACACATGCAAACGTGCCAGATCAACGTCAATCGGTAGGATATTTTTCTATCACGGCAATGCATGATGGTACATACGGCTTGGGTAGTGACCATCAGTTGTTTGCTACTCTTCAAAATTACTTCTGGGACTTTGAGTCGACTACATGGGGCGGGGGTCGGCAAATAAGTCTGGCATCGGGCCAAATTATTCTCAAGTCATTAGATGGCGGGCCAGGACGTAGTAAATTTATATATATTAAATAATCCATGTACTGTGTGCCTGTTAAGCTCAGTCAGTAGAGCACAGGACTCCCGTTCGAAGGGTTGTGTGTTCACTCCCCACTTGCTGCTAGTATCTCCCTTTTCAACGAAATTGATTATGAAGAGATCGTTTTACATGTTAACATTCAAGCATGTGCAGGCGCTTCACTTAAGAGGAAGTGATTATGTGAGTAACTTTTGCTGTCATGACTGAAATCTGTTTCAGCACCAGCCGCTATAATGTTTTTTTTTTTTTTTTGCTGTTATCAAAGTAATCTGGCCACGGGCTACATATTTTTGTTGGCGGCCGGCTTTTGCCAGCCACGGACATAGGGTATAATAATTGTCACTACACATTTAGACAGACCTACAAAATGGCAAACTCAGTAGTGAGTTATTTCGGACATTAGGGCCCGTGTCCAAATAAGCGTTTTTTGCCAGCTGCTCTTTTGAAAACGCCCATCAGGGAGCGCTAGCGGGCGTTTTTGAGGCGCAGCGTTTTTTCCGACTGCTTTGGTTGCTATGATACATTTGTTGCAAGTAGTTCTACCAAACTTTACTGGATATAAAAATGTCAACACAGAGCAGAGTACTTGTTCTGGCTCTTGTTCTGCATGAAGGGAAGGCTGAAGCAGGTAGAGAGAGAGGACGGACTCGCCGTATGTAGGTTCATGTGATTTTGTGGGCGAGGAAACATCTCGGCGAGTGCCACCGTTTAGTCCAATAGCTGAGGTTCGACGAAGCCCGGTTCCAGGATAGTAACCGTTGCTACGGTGTGGTGTTTGTCCCGCCACTCCTCTACTGTGATTGGACAGCTGGGTAAAAAGTGACAGTGACGAGCGCAGCGTTTTTCCCAAAGTTGAAGGCGACCAGAAAAAAACACTCAGCACTCAGCGTCAGAAAGAAATGCTTTGGTGGACACTTGGAGTCCCTTAAGCCTTATCTTGTTTCCTCACAAACTATAACTTGCTATACACAGTATGAGCTGATAAGAACAACAGGATACACATGTGCAAGAACAAACTGAACATGGGAGAAGTCTGCCCTCAGGGCTCAGAGTCTTTCTGCCTGGAAGCCCTGAAGGCAAACAAAAAGTCACTTATTAGGATGTGAATATAGACATTAATGATTAATTATCTGGTCAAATACATTTTAAACATAAATGAAATTTTTACAAAATAAATATAGGGCACCACTTTCTAATAAGGCATACTTTACAAAGACTATGTTGTACTTAATTGCTTTATTAATGGGTAATAACTTGTGTGTTAATCATTTAAATTTAATTAATAGGAATCGAGTAAAACTACTTTTAGGTAGGCGGGTTGTGCCAGGTGTAGATCATTCCTCAAGTAAGCTCTTTAATTCCTCTTCACCTAAACCATGGCTTCTTAGAAATTCAATTCAATTCTTTTATTAATGACTTACTCTTTCTAATAAACAATCAAATCTGCTGCTGTTATTAATGTTAGTAAATCATTAATAATCCGTTTTTCCGTTTATTCAGAACTGCCCTCAGCTGGGGATAGTAGAGGTCGAATCATAATAAAAACAGCTGTGAGGGTGTTCAGTATAATATTTTAGTCAATGTGCTTTGCAGCTCTGCAAGTTGTCATCCTGCTCATTTCAGGGGATTATGAGATACCGGGGTAGAAACATGTAAAAGCTCCCTCTCCAATAAACATGGGGGTATTTTCTTTCAGAAATATTTTGAAGGCTAATCCGTAGGGCTTCATCGAATGACTATTTTCATTATCGATTAATCTGCAGATTATTTTCTAAAGTAACTGATTAATCAGTTAGTCCATAAAACGGCAAGGTGACATCTTCAAATAGCTTTTTGTCCGACCAACAGTCCACAAACCAAAGACATTCATGTTACGTGTAAAAATTGGGGAAACTTTTCAGATGCTGGGAACAAATCGTGTTTGACTTTGTAGATGATGAAAGTAAATTTATTTGTTTATTATAATTCTGGACATGGATGTTACGGACGCTACAAATACACTGTTTTAATAGTAGCAAGTGGTCTAACAGTGACAAAAAAATAAATATTGTATAGGAACCAAAATTTTCTATACATCAAGATGCATTGGTGATTGTGCTATGATCGCAACGTAGCCACATGAGTCACCATGCCAGGCAGAGTTAAGCTTGATTCAAGGGGACTTATTATGCTTTTTCATATTTTCTGGCATTTCTATGATGTTACACTGTCAGATGTTCCTGTTAAACATGACCAAAGTTTCAAATAATGATGTAAAAGTATTTAAGAGAAATCCCAGTGAGCCAAAACCTCCGATAGCCCCTCTGTTTTAAACTGTTCATTTGCTGGCCACGCCCACAAAGGAACATGCAGCCCTATCCCTGTGGCAACCTGGTAAACACATAAGACAATGGCCAATCAGAAGACAGTGGGCTTTGGACGGGGGGAGGGCCTTAAAGAGACAGGAGCATCTACAGCTTGTTTCAGACAGAGGCTGAAATGAAGGCCTACATGAAAAGCCAGTATAAGAAAGAAAATTCTTTCTTTGAACTTTGAATCATGCAAAGCTGCCATAGAGAGACACTATAGATCTGGAAATGCAGTATAATAGGTCTCCTTTAATACTTCTGTGTTGAATCTACGGCATAGCCTGCGCATAGCCCTGTACCCTACAGCGTAGCCAGACGTGCGCGGCGAGGCGGACCTCGAAAACTGTGATTGCTCGGCTTGGTAATATCGCATTTCCTCAAAGCCCACAGGAAGTGCTCTGTGCTTTGAAGTAAATTTTACTATATTACTATAGACGCTTTCAACGGTAACAACATAAACAAACGGTACTGCGCATGTGCATTACTCTGGCCCAAACTTAACTTCCAGCAAGCAATCCATAACAAGTAAATAACCTTAGCTGCCAGTCGAAGAAAAGAAATGTTACTTGGCCAAACTGAAATATGGTCACACTACCACTAATTTGAGACAAGAATGTTTTTCTACCGACCTGTCTGATTTACCGCAGTGTTTCCCACAGAATGACAGCGTAACTTTGGCGAGCGTGGCGGGGGATCTCCAACATTGACGTTGGACGGATTTGTGCAGCGATGTTCATGATACTAACCATTCAATGCACAGACTGGTCTGATGTCAATGTGTTTGCGGGAGAGAGAGAGAGGGAGCGAGTGAGAGGAGGTGCTGAGCGAATATGCGCTGCCTGCAAGTTTTACCATCTTAAATAGTAAAAAAAAAAAAAACGACAATCAATATGTGGCGGTCAGCGCTGATAATGTGGTGGGACGCCACAAACAAATGAATGTATGGGAAACACTGTACTGGATATCACTCACCATATTAACCAGTAAACAAGTTCACTTCGAGCCGGGCGCATCACCTTGGCAACGCATCCGATGAAAGCGTCTATACTATATTCGAGCATCACAACCCCTGCAAAGTGACTTGTTTCACTATGAGAATATGATCCATTCGGTCGATAACAAATGTCTAGAAGCTAAACCGGAAGTTAGTTTGCTCGGCCTATAACGCAACCGCCAGCTAGTGTTGTTGGTGGTGTAATTGCAGAACAACGCAGATACCAATACATACGTATAAATGCGTGGCTACTTGCGTAGCTTACCCTGTAGGCCAAACTCGGGGCTTCAAAACGGCAGTCCACAAACCAATGGTGACTACTTCCACTTCTTTTATCAAATCACAGGAACAGGCGAAGGAAAATGAAATTAACATGTAAGCAGGTTAATATTTCTCACCAACGTTCTGGAAACCGACGGTACACGGGGCATCGTCAAAGTCTACACAGCTGATGTCCAGGGGGTCCAGCTTCGCTATGTGGTGCCCTCGTACCTACAAACAGAGAAACACAGTGTAAGTGTGCAACAGGTCAGTCTTTGTCAGCCCGTTTCAGCAGATTAGAGTCTGTCTGCACTTTGTAAACTGCTGACCACTTCCTGTAAGATTTCCTAACACATGTCCACACATGTTAGCAAGAATCCTGCTAAAAAGGATGCAAGATGTTGTTAAAACAGTCGTTTAACAGGTCATCAGCAGATTCGACACTGCCCTAATGTGCTCGGGCAGTGGTGAAAAGCAACTAAATCCGTATGTACTCAAGTACAATAACTTTATTGATTTCCATTTTATGCTTTTACTTTTACTCCACTACGTTCCAGAGCCAAATATTTTACTCCTCGACATTTACCTGACAACTTTAGTTCCTTTTATAGCTATAATTTGCTTCATCCCAACCGCCTGCAACATGTTAGGTAGGGATGCACCGAATGTTCGGCCACCGAAATTAATCGTCACTTTCGGTGTTCGGTCTACTAAGTCAAAAGACCGAATAAAATTGACCAAACATTTACGTTGACATGTCGGCACTTCTTTGAAAAGAACCGCTTTGAGTGTTTCTGTCGCTCATCTGTGAGAAGGCGATTAAGCTAGCTAAATCTGGAGTGCACACGTATTAAAGCCTTTATGGTAAATCCACTGAAACGGACCAGAGCGAGCTGACAGGCAGGTTAGAGACTTTACCCTGTCAGTTTCTGTCTTTACAAAGACAAGTGTTGCAGGATGAGAGTCCTGCCTGAAGAGAGGCTGTGAAGTCTTCATGTTACGCCGGACGAGAACCACATACAACATTATTTATCCAACTGGGTCGGACTCGAGGAGGAAACACACGTGACAACGTCCAGTTTTCAAAATAAGGTCAATCACAAGTACCAAGCAGGAACACAACCGGAACTATCCCCTGCTTTGAGGCAACAATGAATATGCATATTTTCATGGTAATGAAAGCAGGTTAAACTGGGCCCACGGAATGACAAAAGACATTAGATTAGAGATTAGATTTACATGTCAAGGGCAGGTTCACTAGAGCTCTCTGTCTGTCCTCTGTATGACTGATTGTTTAAGCCATATTTCATCATTACACTGTTTTTACACAAGGTCATCAAACTTTAATATCACCTTTCCTGAATTTATTAGAATATTTTTTGAATAAACCAAACCAGAATCACTTTGTTTACAACTTTACAGGTTGAAAACACCAGCCTGCGTGTCTGTAACTTAATGTGTGCAACAGCGTCTTTTCTAACAAATGCAGCCTAAAACATGAGCCATTGTTTGATAGTTGGGGCTCGTAAAATGCATCTTCTCCCAAAAGTGAACTGCAAAGACAATCTATTCTTAGTTTACTGTTCCTTCTTATCGTTTCACTGTACTGATAGCAGAGGCCTGAAGATAAATGTCACGTGGACTCTGATACGATTTGTTCAGGATCACTGCATCCGTAAACACACTCAAGGTCACTGTCAGAAAATAGTATAGACTTCTACAAAAACCCAGCCTTATAATAACAAAGCAACACACATTTTCTGTGTGAGACAAACAGCTCAGGTGTGTTTGGAGTTAGTTTACCTGGTAGGCTCGTATGAGTGATTGTACTGCTAGATGATCCTCCAACAGCTTCTCCACGTTGGGCTGAGCCCCCACCAGTGCCTGGACACTGGCCAGTCCCTGAGAAGTCCCGCTAAACGATGGAGGGGTCTGGTAGGCCGCACCAGGCGGAGCCCCAGCATTGGCGTTACGGAAAAATATGTCCCAGGACTGCAGGGAGACAAAAGGAGAGAGAATGAAAGGAGACAAATTACTCAACAAGTTTAAACAAATGTCAGAATTTGTTATATATTATTTAAGTTATACATTGTTATTTACTTCTTTAATGTGTTTTTAGCACAGGGTCATGCCTAGGGATGGTTATCGAGAACTTTGTTGTTTATTTATCTTTAGAGTGTCTTTTGTTCTTTTTGCACTATGCACAGCTGCTGCTGTAACACTGGAAATTTCCCCATTGTGGGATTAAAAAAGGATTTTTTAATCAAATTCTGTTTATCGGTTCCTAACTATCTGCAATTTTCAGCGGTGCTCCCGATTGAACTGCAGCAAGCATTTTAAAGTCCATTCAAGTGTCTCTTATCTGCCAGGACCTGCTATGCCGACCTACGCTGAACGAATGATGTCTACAAATTATTCAATCTACATTTTTCTTAGAGACCCCAGAGACGCCCCTCTACTAGAGACCCCTTTCACTTTAGCCAAGATGGATGAATTTTGAGAATAGAGACCCTATGCCTCTACCGTACATTACGGGGGCCCCGTAAAATCCGAGAAGAGAACCCCCTACTTGATTTTCATAATAACTCACAAAACGGTGAGGATCGAGGGTCGGACGCATCATTTTGTCACAGAGGCGGCAAAAGTTTTGGACGGTCTAAAACTGAGTTGTCACTGAGAAGATTTGTGATGACGGGGATGGAATCAGAACCGGATTTGATAAGTAGATTTGGAGTAAGAATTGGAATCAATAAAATTGAAGCAATAAAGAAACCCAATCCTCCCAGGTTAAATGTTTACAGCATGCACCTGCAAACACAGCAACATTGACGTTGACAGATGTCAAGTGCAGGGCTTGACATTAACACCTGCCAACGCGCTAAATGCGGGTGCATTTCACTCGTGGCGGGTAACACAGTCACTCCCACTAGCCACTTTGGTGCTGTAAACAAGAAGACGCTGTGGAGATTAAAGTAGCCTGCCGTTTATTATAAACTTAACCAGCAGCAGCAATGATATAGCGATCTTTTTTAATTGCAGGAGAATCCATCCAACAGGCGCGTCTCACTCTCTCCTACGTGACATCCAGACATTTGTCAAACGAGAATAAAAGTTGAATCTGTCACAGGGCAGCCACAGTCCCTCGGACCTGTAGACCGTCAGCCTCCCGGTCACTTTTAACCCGATAGTATGATCTCTGTCATCACACGCAACTGGCTGCACGCGCTCACACATCAACACAGCGTTCAGTCAGTGCGTGAGTGTGCGTGGGAGAGCAGCGTGGAGAAAAAATGCACAGGAGAACGACAGAAAGAGAAAAGGCAGAGCTGAGACAGAAAATGCAGGAGGACAGAGCTGTTAAATGCTGTAAAATTACAGATATCTTCATGATTTAGGGACGTGGTGTTACTACTAGCAGGGCTGCCCCTTATGTCACATCATATCAGAACTACCTTTCCAGAGTTAATTCTGTTTTTGAATAAAAGTAGTCATACCATGTAGCAAAGATGCATTTGTATGACAATAATCTGAAAAATAAAGACCAGTAGTCTATACTTGTTTCAGGTGGACGTATCTCTAGTTACTCAGAGCTACCAGTGCTTCATGATCCACTCAGAGCTCTGAGGAAATGTAGATACAAAACAACTACTTGGTCAATGAAAAGTTGAAAGTTGTAGATTAGGCTGGAAACTCAGCCTTTCTAGCAATTTGGAAGAGCTAATTAAAGGTAGAAATTCCCTTTACAGCACTTAACTTATTATTATAGAAGCAATGGTAGCACTGGTTTTGAGCCACCATAAGCAGCGTGTTATATTGATACTCCTAATGACTAGATATCTCACTGCCACAATGTCAGGACAGTTTATCAGTGGGCACTTTCAGTATTTAGATATAAAGCAACTTGCCGGAAATCAGTGTTTAGATTTTGCATGTGCCACTCATCCTCCCATTTCCAAAACCTTTTACCAGACAGTACCCTTTGATAGGGGCTTTGATCTCTAGGCTCGAGCTAGCTAACATGATGTATGCAAATCCAGTGAGAAATGGCAACAGTAATTACGCTAGCCCAGACTACACAAAGTTAGCTCTTGCAGTTAGTGTAAATTACACGTGTGTCTCAAACCATCTAGCAGAAGTTTGAAAGCACAGAAGCCCTCCAACCAAAGTCTAGGCAAATCCAGGCCACTATCTGAATGAATGGGTGGAGGGTCATAACTGCAGTTTCACTGGTCACTGGGACATAAACACTGCATGTATAGAATCAGCAGTAAAATCTAATAAAAACAACCGAAAAAGATTAATGGCTTTGCCCCAAAACAAGGTTAAAAAAGTGTTTTCCCCGCCGGTTCTACTTCTACTACGCATGCACAAGGTTTCACGAGCTTTATTCACTGCTCTATCCAGAGCACAGGTGACAAACAATTGCTATGCTAACTGACGTTATGGATCCAGTCAGCATACACGACTACACTACATTTATTCATTTGGCGGACGCTTTTATCCAAAGCAACTTACAATTGCTATATATGTCAGAGGTCGCACGCCTCTGGAGCAATAAGGGGTTAAGTGTCTTGCTCAGGGACACAATGGTGGATGGGTCATAGTGGGGGATTGAACCCGGGTCTCATCTCTTCTGAGAAAACTTCCTCTTATATCACCTCTAACTCCTGATCTCTAACGTGCACTTCCTGTGCTCTTCTTCTTCTATCCACCTACAATTATCTTGTATTGATTGCACTTTTTGTTAACTCTTACTTCCTTCCCTAGGTATTTACCCCATTGATGTGATTGCTGCTCTGACTAGTATGTGTTGTCAGTTGTAGATCTGTATGTGATGCTTTGTTGTTGCTTGTATGTTGTTCCTCAAATGTTAAGTCGCATCATGCGGTGTATCTGATCTGGTCACACAGCTGCTCCTCGCTGCCACCACAACATCTGAAACTGTCGCAAACTTAAACTTTGCACTTACGTCAGGTGGAATCATACAAGTGGCTGAATTTGTTTCCTGGCTCGGCTGTTAAAAGGCAGACGATCGGCTTTCTTGCAGCCGCCATATATGGTGTTACAGGCTTTCCACATATAATTATATTCAGGATTATTTAAGTGGCGTGTCTCTTTCTTAAATCACACAAACACTTTTTGTACTATTATTTGAAAAGCCATAAACACACAGTGACAGTGTGAGCTGTCTCGCCTTAAAACAGGTGTGTCTTGTTCACCAGCTTCTTCGCAAAACTATCCACCACCTCGTTAAAATCCAGAGCTCTGACCAGATCACTAGATGCTAACCATTAGTTTTCACTCTGAGCTTTCCTTTCTCGGGTTTGAGGAGTTTAAACACAAAAAAACTCTTAATCTTTATCTCCCCATAAGCTCACAGTTATGTGTGCAACCCACAAAGACATCGCTTGGAAACCCATCTCTATTACAAGTAGTACAAATCTGACCCCTCAGCTACTGCACTTTATCTTTCATCTATATTTTCTTGTCCCTGTTTTATTGTGAAGCACTTTGTAACACTGTCTTCAAAAAGGTGAGTCATACATAAAGTCATTATCATTATTGTTCCAGTACAAGTAGAAAATGTTCCAGTGTTAGAATTAGTAGTACTTGCAGCAGCAGTATTTCTAGCAGGGGTGATTACAGTAGTGCCAGCAGTTCTTGTGTTAGTACTGTTTTCTGCCTGAATGGATCAGTGCATACAGAACAGTAATCAGTCCTCCTGTTGATACTGGCCATTAAGAGATCCCTTACTAACAAGTTTTCAATGGTAGAGATGGGGGACAAAATCCACTATCCTCGTTCTGTCCAAAGTTCAGCTAAAGCTAATACAACTTCAGCAGTCTAAAAGGTAAACAAATCAACTAAATCTCTTCCAAAGTTTTTGTCTTTTCAGTAGAAAATTCCCCCTTTTGTTTCTACAATAAATTTCTCCCTTGCTAAGCCACTCATCAAGAGTAGCAGGTGCTGGAAAGAGATGTTGCTGTTGAGTGTTTTTAAATTTACTTTCTATTCTATGAGCACGACTCATTAAACACCTCCACTGTATTGTGATGGCGACAGATATCTCAAAACATGGACGCATAAAACCTGACCTATCATCTGCATGGCCAGACAGACCTCACTGAAGATGAGTGAGAAAATGTTTTTGTAATTTGGGTGAACTGATCCTTTAACATTATCTTTGAATTAGGCACTTTCTTGGTCATTCATATCAAGGGACTGCTTTTTCCTTTAGATGTTAAACCCTTCAGTACCTTAAAATGCACCATATATCTGGAACAAGCTCCCAGAAAACTGCAGATCTACTAAATCAGAAGGGTCTTCTTTTTGGAGCTGCATTTTATTATATCAAATTAAAGCTTTTGGCTAATATCTTACACTGCACTGTGACTTTTACTGTCCTGTTTTTATTTTGTATTTAAATGTTGTTTTTGTTTTTCACAATATTGCTCTTCTGCTTTATGTAAAACACTCTGAATTTTCTTGTTTTTCAAATGTGCTTTACAAATAAAGTTCCCTTGCCTTAAGTGCTAGTAGTCAGTTTCACAACTTAGATGCTAATGAGGTTGCGCTTGACAAATTTGTTGACATAATGTTTTTACATATACACACATATATATTAAACTACGTTTTACCCTGAGAGCAGCTTGGTTCAACTTCTTTTAACGTGAAAGAACTGGTGCAACCTTTTTTGATGACACTTCATTCAAACATGCGCAAGCAAACACACAAAGTACCGATAGCGTCTATTTGAACCTTTACCCTACTACAATTTGAACAGCTATCTGTTACCAGTGAGACCTAATTTCTTCTCTTTTCAGGGCCCTTAGGAAGAAGCGAGGGGGCACACATTCAGTGAAAATGATTTTTGGATTTAGCATACATACCTTAAAGACAAATTGAAAAGATGTGACATCAAACATATACAAAGATCTGCAGTACCTTGTGTACATTCCTGGGATTCTCCAGCCACGCATAGTACATCTCCTCCACATAGTTGGAGCTGGTGCCATTAAGAAAGGGCTCAGCAGCCACAGGTGTGTTCAGGCGCCTCACAGGCTGAAACGTCCTTAAGCCCCTTTCGGTCATCAATAGTCTTGGCTGTGATAGGCTCTGTGCAGCCGTTAAAGGCCGAAGCCTTGCAACTGTAGTCCTTAAGCGGTGCATGGCTGCAGGTCAGCCACAGCTCCTCTCCCCCCTCCCTTCCTGACGACGAAGAAGAAGGCAACAGCACTGTCCCGGACAAGGACACCTGTCTGGCTGAACTGGTTGTCTTCTCCACAGCTCCCGCTTGCCTCTCTTCCGCTGACGGTACACTGGGTCCTGGTTAGTGTAAATGTAAATTGTGTATATCAGAAACACACCACATAACAATGACACTGTTCTATATGCTTTGTATATTGTAGTTAAAGGACAAACCTTGTGTTTTTTCTTATTCTCAACATATCCCATGAAAAGACCCCAAACCAACAATGTGTTGGTCACTCAATACTTCCTGAAGTACCTGTCTGTGGTACTCAGTCAAATCCCATTGGTTCCTATACTTGAAGGCATGAATGTTTAAAAATAAATATTTACTTTCATTTTTTTAAAAAAAGGCTCAGTCATTTCCTGGAACAGCTGGTCACTGAAGTTTTAATCAAATGTTAGAAAATACTGCTTTTTGTTTAGTGATAGTTCATCCATATTTGGTTCTCTAGAGTGTTCGCAACAGCAGGAAGGTGTTGAGCCAAAAATAAATAAATAAACAGTACCTGTGTTTACTGTAATGAAGGAACATGTCACCCTGTGCAACAATGGAGCTCTATGGCAACAGGGGAAGAAACTAGGCTATACAGACAATACTTGTTAGCAGGATGAATTACTTGTTGTTTTTTGGTCTTTTCGTGGGATTTGTTGACCAATAAAAATATAGAATATCACCAGCCTTATTCTTTTGTGATGAAAAAAGACCCTCAGTGCTGTAGCTTTATTTTAGCTCTTTGTATCTGGATCAGATGATATATCACAGTACATCCTAAATATAGCTAGACCATCACTGGGGAGCTCTTAACCATAAAATCAGGGTGACCCAACATAAAGTTGTTTGTCTAAGACCTTAAACTTACCCTAAACAAAATCTTAAGTAATGTGCTGGTCCTGAATGAAAAATAAATGCATGACAATAAACAAATTATGACTTTAAACAGAGAAAACGTATTTTATGTTTCATATTATATCATGTCAATTATATTGTTTATGAAATAGGAATTTGTAATTGGAATAATGGGAATGTAGGTTACTGTGTGTGTTTTTGACATCCCACTTTTTAATCAACAATATGACTAATTATATATTTCTTGCAAACAAATAACAGTGTGACTCAGGCAGTAAGCAGAAGTGGTAAGTTAGTGTGTACTAAATGAAAAGCCAGTTTAAGAGCTGAAAGTACCGGCTCCCGGAAAGAAACTGAGGCCGAAAGATCCGGTTCCCTTCAAAACAGCAGTAACTCCCATCATTATTAACTTCAACTTAGACCATGTCTTAAACTTAAACCGTAAAGTTTTGATCGTGACATTGAATTATTTCCGGTGTGGAAGCTTGCATTTTGTCCCAACAACGTGACGATCTAAACAAACTTATTTGGTTCACGCACAAACAAACACCGATTGTAGCGTCGCGTGCAGGACTTCACCGCAGGGTCAGTTAACGTAAAACTAAAAGTTCCTTACCTGTTCCCCGCAGCCTCACGTGTACCAAACGCAGCACTTGCCTGTCTGTCCTGAGCGCGAGCAGGATGCGGGGTGTGTGCGTGAGATCCTTCTCCGACTGCAGCTGGAGAGCTGAGTGAGTCGCGCGCTCGGGTACTGTCTACAAACCGGTGCTGATCTGCGTCACGCAAGCGCTGACGTCAGCACCAAACATGGTGCGGTTGCATCAGCAAACACAGTTTATTTAAAAAAAATAATAATTCAGCAAACACTTAAAGTAAGACGAACAGTGCATTACTGTAAAAGTTAACTATGTAAAAGTTAAATATGCCATCCCTCTATTATTAAGCATAATTAAGCAGTATATAAACAATTAATTAATGTGTTATAGCACAATATATTGTAGTATAATGTGTAAGCAGTTATTTTTGAAGTATTTGTTAACTGGTGTGTAAACAGTTAATGATGAATTGAGTTGTAAAAAACGATTATATAATATTTTGACTGTATTCGTATATGTATATATAATGTATATAATATAAAATATTGTTTAGTACTTAAAAAAAAAAATATATATAAATTGTACTTATATTGCACATTTCATACACAAAATGCAGATTGAGATGTTTCACAAAATTAAAAATAAAGAGGAGGAAAGTAAAGATAATCAACAGTTTAAAGCAGTGTATTAAATGTTCATTGTTAAGCAGTATATAAACAATTAATGAATGTGTTATAACATTATATTGAAGTTGTAAGCAGTTAATTTTTAAGTATTAGTCAATGGCATTTAAACAGTTCATGAACGACTGACAATGTAACAGTGTAACAGTGTAAAAATTACATAATATTTGATATTGTATTTATATTTTTGATATGAATATTATTTTCTAATACTTATTTATTATATGTATAATGATAATAATGATAATAACAATGATAGAAATTGTATTTATATTGCACTTTACATACACAAAATGTAGATCAAGATGTTTTACAATGTTTAAAAAATGAAAAGCGAGAGGAAAGTAAAATAATAAACTGTTTAATACATTATATTCATTGTTCATTATAAATGTAATCACATTTTGCGTATTTTTTATTAAGTATTTATTCACTGATAAACTGTTATTCTTCAGTCTCCAAGACAACTCTGTCTACTGATGAGGACCATGATGCGTATGAAAGCTCCAGAAGTAAACGTTAGGTGAAAGTTGCATAATGTTTTCCACTGAAATAGCCTAAAAGTATCATTAGTTACTATGTGGAATATACTCAACTAAAATACTTCAAAATTGTATGTTTAAATCAAATGTCTCCCAATGCCTTTGGATATCTCGGGTGCATAGCTGTTATTTTAAAGAATTTGTTCCCAGAGAGGCCACTGTATCTCTATATCCTGCTGTCTCTTACTTTTATGTTAATGTGTGTTAATGTAAAGTGTTTCTGGCAACACAACTCTACTTGTGATGCTAATGAGCTTATTGTGATACTAAAGACAGACAGACCGAGAGATAGATTAACAAACACTTCAGGTGCCCACTCATATTCATAGTTACCTCTTTGATCTGTCAAACCTGTTAGTTTACATCTCTGAGCAGCAGCTGCACTACTCAGATCCCTAACTTAGCAATTTCACACCGTAAAAACTCTTATAAATAAAAATCCTGCATTTCAAATAAGTTACTGCTATTTACTATCAGTACCTAGAATAGAGCAATAAATGTCAACCCTTGTCCTACCACTGATTATGTAAAAAGCAAGTTAAACACTTCTTTAAGTGATTACTGCCAGCGGTGGAAGAACAATGTAAAAATTCTGCATTGAAATGCATTGAAAATCTTATGTACAAAAATATTATCAGCAGCATTTAGCTGTTAGTGCTATTAACTGCTAGTTTGAACTAAGTAGCTAGTTTTACCAACTTTACAGTCAGCTAGTAACTACTTTGTCTAGAGTTAGCTAGTTTGAACTACTTTATTTGCTAGTTTGAACTAACTTTTAATTCTACTTTATTTCCAGTTAGCTATATTGAACTGCTTTATACACAGTTCACTTGTTTGAACCACTTTATTTGCTAGTTTGAACTTCTTTAGTTAGCTAGTTTGAACTTCTTTAGTTAGGTAGTTTGAACTTCTTTAGTTAACTAGTTTGAACTGCTTTAAACAGGTAGCTACTTTGAACTAATTTATGGCCTACTTTGAACTGCTTTATATGCAGTTGGCTACTTTGAACTTCTTTAGTTAGCTAGTTTGATCTGCTTTATATGCAGTTAGCTAGTTTGAACTAATTTATGGCCTAGTTTGAACTGCTTTATATGCAGTTAGCTAGTTTGAACTAATTTATGGCCTAGTTTGAACTGCTTTATATGCAGTTGGCTACTTTGAACTTCTTTAGTTAGCTAGTTTGATCTGCTTTATATGCAGTTAGCTAGTTTGAACTAATTTATGGCCTAGTTTGAACTGCTTTATATGCAGTTAGCTAGTTTGAACTAATTTATGGCCTACTTTGAACTGCTTTATATGCAGTTGGCTACTGTGAACTTCTTTAGTTAGCTAGTTTGATCTGCTTTATATGCAGTTAGCTAGTTTGAACTAATTTATGGCCTAGTTTGAACTGCTTTATATGCAGTTGGCTACTTTGAACTTCTTTAGTTAGCTAGTTTGATCTGCTTTATATGCAATTAGCTAGTTTGAACTAATTTATGGCCTAGTTTGAACTGCTTTAAACAGGTAGCTACGTTGAACTAATTTATGGCCTAGTTTGAACTGCTTTATATGCAGTTAGCTAGTTTGAACTTCTTTAGTTAGCTAGTTTGATCTGCTTTATATGCAGTTAGCTAGTTTGAACTAATTTATGGGCTAGTTTGAACTGCTTTATATGCAGTTAGCTACTTTGAAGTTCTTTAGTTAGCTAGTTTGAACTGCTTTAAACAGGTAGCTACTTTGAACTAATTTATGGCCTAGTTTGAACTGCTTTATATGCAGTTAGCTAGTTTGAACTGCTTTATACAGTTAGCTAGTTTGAACTAATTTATGGCCTGGTTTGAACTGCTTTATATGCAGTTAGCTACTTTGAAGTTCTTTAGTTAGCTAGTTTGAACTGCTTTAAACAGATAGCTACTTTGAGCTAATTTAAGGCCTAGTTTGAACTGCTTTATATGCAGTTAGCTAGTTTGAACTTCTTTAGTTAGCTAGTTTGAACTGCTTTAAACAGGTAGCTACTTTGAACTAATTTAAGGCCTAGTTCGAACTGCTTTATATGCAGTTAGCTAGTTTGAACTGCTTTATACAGTTAGCTAGTTTGAACTAATT
>NC_060162.1:3174626-3235314 GCF_021292245.1 Micropterus dolomieu | reverse complement strand
AACTGCTTTATATGCAGTTAGCTACTTTGAAGTTCTTTAGTTAGCTAGTTTGAACTGCTTTAAACAGGTAGCTACTTTGAGCTAATTTAAGGCCTAGTTTGAACTGCTTTATATGCAGTTAGCTAGTTTGAACTTCTTTAGTTAGCTAGTTTGAACTGCTTTAAACAGGTAGCTACTTTGAGCTAATTTAAGGCCTAGTTTGAACTGCTTTATATGCAGTTAGCTAGTTTGAACTTCTTTAGTTAGCTAGTTTGAACTGCTTTAAACAGGTAGCTACTTTGAGCTAATTTAAGGCCTAGTTTGAACTGCTTTATATGCAGTTAGCTAGTTTGAACTTCTTTAGTTAGCTAGTTTGAACTGCTTTAAACAGGTAGCTACTTTGAGCTAATTTAAGGCCTAGTTTGAACTGCTTTATATGCAGTTAGCTAGTTTGAACTTCTTTAGTTAGCTAGTTTGAACTGCTTTAAACAGGTAGCTACTTTGAACTAATTTATGGCCTAGTTCGAACTGCTTTATATGCAATTAGCTAGTTTGAACTAATTTATGGCCTAGTTCGAACTGCTTTATATGCAGTTAGCTAGTTTGAACTAATTTATGGCCTAGTTTGAACTGCTTTATATGCAGTTAGCTAGTTTGAACTTCTTTAGTTAGCTCGTTTGAACTGCTTTAAACAGTTAGCTAGTTAGAACTACTTTATACAGTTAGCTAGTTAGAACTGCTTTATTTGCTAGTTTGAACTACTTTATAAGCTAGTTTGAACTGCTTTATATAGTCAGCTACTTTTGTTACATCATATACAGTTAGCTAGTTTTAACTGTTTGTGTTTATCTTCTTATGTTTTTTTTTTTATTTAAAAGCTTAATTATAAGTAACCAGTATAGCTGTCAAATGTGGAAAAGTAAAATATTTTCCCTTTCGAAATGCAATGGTGGAAAGGAACTAAGCACTTTTACTCCAAAAACTGAACTGTAGGCTTCTCAGGTACAATTCTGAGTATTTACATTGTATGATACTTTATACTTCTACTCTGCTACATGTCATTGGCAAATATTGTACTATATTACATTTGTCTCACTGCTTTAGTTACTAATCATTTTACTGTTTCAAATTAATAATGCAAATAAATTACAGTAGTATTGTTAAAGATTAACACAAGACTTTATTGATACCCAGCAGTATAATAAGTCATTAAATCAGCTCCATCTTTACCAGCTGTAACATTAAGTGATACTCACTATGTATTTCAAATCTATTGTGATGCTATAATTTTTGTACTTTTACTCAAGTAACATTTTGAATGCAGGACTTTTACTCGTATCAGAGTATTTCTACATTTCTACTATTACTTAGATAAAAGATCTCAGTACTTAATCCAACACTGCTGAAACATATTGGAGACACAAGTTACTTTCCTCCTATGTGCTGTGTCCTCTATTGAATCAATCTCTTTACAAGTTCTGGTATCAGCACCCACTGATTTTCTTTATTGATCCCTGATTCTCCCTTTTGTCCCTAAGCTGTTTGGACTGTTTCTACTCACTCAGGTTAAACTCTGCCCCCTGGGTGATACTTACAGCCATATAGCCTGACTAGATTACTGTAAATAACCAGTCAAGTCACACCACAGATGAAAGCACATGCGAACAAACAACTAACTTCTTGTGTTCTGTGGCCGTGAGTCAAGATAAGAGAGAGTAACAAGGTGCTCTCTGCATTGTCATTTTATTGGTTCACACACTGATTACATCTGATCACATTTTAATATTGATAAGACTTGGAATGCACACCAGAGGAATTGTCATCATCATTATTAGTATGAGTATAATAAATTTAAAAAAGAAACCAGAAAAGCTATTTTTTATATACAGTAGCGTTCTGTTACTGTTATTCATTCATCTCCTGACCATTCACCTGAACTGAGGAAAATAAATCATCATCATCAATCAAGCTCTTATAAAGCAATTCAAATAACAAATTTGAGTTGTAGCCAAAACATTACACTCAGGCCAGATACTAATTAATGGAATAAGGAATGGTTGCCAAATGGGACAATGACTCTAAGTGAGCAGTAATCCTATTAAAGCACTGATGCCGTCAGGATTTGGACTGGACAGAAAGAAGGACGGTTGGTTTTGGCTTCATGTTCTATATGGGAGTGTCAGCGGTACAAATGGTAAAATTAAATTACACCTCACAGGAGCTGCAGAGTGTCTGTCTGATAATGTTTGTTGATTTGACTAAAACACATGCTCAACTGTGAACAACAGTTGTCATTTAAACTTGCAGTATTTTACAAGTGCTTTGGCTCACTTTCAGTGTGCAAAAGAGCCAAACTGACTTGCTAAATTCTTACTTAAAACACAAAATGCTGTCTGTACATAAAGTGCAAAACACTTATATACTCATACTACCCTATGTTTTAATAATTATATTATCTTTTTTTCACTTCTCAAAACATGCCTTTTAAAAAAGCTTTATTAATATTAGACAAAAGTTAATTTTTTTGACCAGTTCTAATCTATTTTAGTTGCTTATTTTGTAATTATATATATATTTTCTATTTAATTATATGTACTCTTATTTGCCAGCTTTTGTTTACTGTTATTGTAGTGCTGAATTGTTTTGATGTGTTTTTTTTCTCCTGTAAAGCACTTTATAATTAAATGCACTATATAAATAAAGTTTACAGTATAATGACTTAAGCATACTGATCACTGAGTCAGTGTTTTCCAGCATTACCATATCTTACTCTATTTTACATAATTAAACTTGAGTGAAGAGATTGATATGATGTCTGAAATAAAAAATGTGGTTGAAACAGAACAGAAACAGATGCGATGACACACAGTTACAATTATCATTTTACCTTGTGTAAATGTAGGATTTAATGCAGTGTAAAGTCATACTATGTGATCTTTATTTAGCATATTCAATAAATAAAAATAAAGTTTTCAAAGTCATTCTTCACCATGATCATTTTTAAACAATCACTTCTGAGTAAGTCGCACTGTTTTTTCTGGCTGTATAAAATCCTGATAAAATGGCCATGACTGACTCTGTTTTATAATAAGACTTAGTTTCAGTTTATTATATTTTAGATGAAACAATGATTAAAATTAAGTGAGTGACATTTACAATTTTATAACACTCTGTTAAACCTGACGCATGATGCATTACCTAATTTAATACAGAATATGGATACAAGTAAAGAATAATTTTATCATTATTAATGTGCTGATAGTTTAGCCTTTACAGAAAGTTCCCAAAGATATTCAGTTTACAATGATAGAACATACATACATGTATCTAATCCTCATATTCGAGAAACTGGGACTAGAGGAGTTTGGTATTTTTGTTTGAAAAGTCACATAAATGATTAATCGATTATAGAAAATGTTGCAGATTCATTTTTTGACCATCAATCCATGATGAATCCACAAATTGGTTCAGTTCTAACGTTTAAATTTTCTGTGCTATGGGAGATTTTGAGGCCAGATTGAGACATTATAGCATTTTGGGCTCTAATTTTCTGTTGTGAAAATGGAGCCAAAGCAATCTTAAAATACTGTAATGTTTGAAATTAAGTAACTGAAGGCATGTGAGGCCTGTATAAGAACCCTGTAGCTGACTCAGATGTACATTAATTCTCTGTTATTAGATGGGGTGCCCTCTTCAGGCGAGGTTGGTGCATTGTCACGGAGCTGAAAAATAGGCTGCACAGAGACCTCTATGTTCACAATATAACAGAACCATTAACTGAATAAATAAAATGTTTTTTAAACTATTTTGAGACTTTATGTTTGGTGCTGGATCAAATTGTTCAGTATTGCTAAAATCCTGGCTACATGTCCCTGATACCAAGACATTGTTAATCTTTTTAAAATACCTAAACTTAAAGTATTTTCTTTAAAAGTGCAAAAGTAAAAAGCTGCACTTTAAAAAGCAGGAAAGATTCTAATTTAAGACCCTGATTTAAATTCTGACTGACATTTTCTACAATCTGGTCTTAAAAATAAAAGATTAATAAGGATCTTGGGTCCTGTCTTTAATACAGTAAAGAGCCATTTTTAAACTGATCTGGATGCAGCAATTTCTTTAAAAGGCATTTTCGTCTTGATCCTCACCAGTATCCTCTTCTACTACACTATTATATTAACACAAAAGTAGATTATGCACTTACAAAGCCCAGAAAATAGAGGCAACAGAATATAGCTCACCAACAGTTCAGTCCAAAAAGAGAAAAATCAATAAAAAGCATGATAACACCCAACTTACCAATGTTATTAACTTGGAATATCATGCAATTCAATACCATCTACAGCGTAATTGTATTCACCACGATGAAACTTGAAATTTACATTAACAGCGTGATACTATAATGTCAACCATTGTCATAATTTCAGTAGGTAACTTGCAATGTTCAGTACATACAGAATCAATTAAGAACGACAGTAATATCTTAGCATGCTGCAGGGTTTTCACTGTCTCACAGAGCGGCTGAGAGGGGTCTGGAGGACACACGGAGGCGCCGGTTCAGGGTCAACTACACTCCAGAGAAAGAGGAAAAAATAAAAAATAAAAAAGGCTCTATTGAATAACAAAACAAAACGGATAATTAAATACACCCACTGGTCTCTCTCTTTCTCTGTGAGACACATGGGACTGTTTCACACAGGCAGCCTTAGTCGTGCAGAAAAACAGCCACTGGAACGCAGGTAGGAGTCATGCTTGTCATAAAAAAAGAAGAAGAAGTGACCAGAATGAAAGGTTTAAAATGACTAATAAATATACTGTACAGCTGAAAGAGCACAACAACAGACTGCAGCCATAATAATACTAGAAGTAACAACAATAAATGTTTGAGGAGAAGTAAAAGGGTAAATCTTTAACAGGAGGTGCCATGCTGGAGGCTTTGTGGCACAGAATAAAAGGGAGGAGGACAGGTGTTGTCCAGGTATGTTGGGCTGGTACAGCGTCGCAGCCGTCCTGAAGACACGCTGCTGGCTAAAGAGTTTCCTTTTTTGGGGAGGGGCGGGGTGGAGATGCCCTCTGCTGTAGTTTTGGCGATGGGAGCGTCGGTGTTAACTGTCTGTGAGGTCGTAGGGAGATAGAGAGAGAAGAGCGAGATGGGTGTGCAGAGTGCAGGAAGACGATCATGATCCCAAAATCAGACTCTTCAGACTCCTTTAAACCACCCTCCATCCACCCGCACCTCTCTCTCAGTGCAGATGCGCTCTCTCAGATTATCCACTTATTCCTTTCCTACACATCTCTGCCTCCTCATCGCTCAGTACCTGGATAGAAAGAAGATGTATAACTCATTTGTTTTGGCCACATGAGAGCACCGTAAACAAGTTGTAAACACAACACTGACATATTCTTACCTCATAAAGCTGCTATTTCCACATCCAGTTGATATGAGGCAATATTAACATTCATTATGTAAGTCCAACATTCACTCTCCTTTTAGATCAATATCTGGCTCTGGCTGTCTTATTTCACAGTGCTGATGTACCGCAATTTTTCAGAAAAGCAGCAGTTTTATGACATTCGCTCCCCAGTCTGCACTGACGACCCGAGAGGTCCTTTCAATCAATCATTCAAACAAACAGAGGAATAAATAGCTAAAGACATACTGGAGATACAAGTTAATTCACTGGATGAAATAGTCACACAAACAAGATCAGAGTAAAATAAAAAAAATTAAAATGTTTTATTGTTACATGAATTAGCAGAAAAAGCAGAAATTTGATTGGAGGAGAGAAACCGTATAATGATAAACCACCAGATGAGCGCTTTTTCAAAGGAGGACATGAGAAAATAGGTTTATGTTATGCAAATTTCCACTGCTGATGCTCAAAATTGTCTACATCAGTTGTTGTGTTGCTCATTAATTCTACGGCCTGTTTCTGTCTGACTAAATACTGAGACATAAATAAATTCCTTGCTTTTAAAGAAACAGTTGATCCCACTATCGTTTCTGTACAGTTAATATAAATGTAAAGCTAAAGCTCAGGAAGTCACTGCACACTGCCAAGAAATAGTCCAGCACATAACCTCCATAAAGCCACAACTTTGTCATTTTTACACTTGTAAAGATTTAAAATAATAAGATATAACTTGTTAATCAGTGAGCTTTAGAGGTGCTGGTAAGGTATATAATTAGAAACTTTTGAACAGAGCCAGGCTAGCCGTTTCCCCCTGCTTCCAGTCTTTATGCTAAATATGATTCTAGGTTCATATTTAGCAGACAGACATGAAAGTAGTGTCAATATTCTCGCCTAACTTTTGGCCAAAACAAATTAGCAATCAGCAAACTCTCACTTACAGTATTTCTACTTATTAAAAGTTGTCTCTAGTCTTAATTATTGGAGCTTATTCATTGTTGATCAGTTTATATTTTATCTTATGTGTGTGTATAAATGTTGTTTTTGTACCTCATCACTGCAGCGGGGCAGCAGGAGCTCCTGAGCAGTGGAAGTGGACGTTTTGCCACCGGCTCTCCCTGCGGTGCCATACTCTGGTCTCTTCTGATTGGCTGGAGCGTGGACGGCCCTGCACGTCGACAAACTGCGTCAGGCGGATGTAAGCGATGCAGGCGGCGTCGTCACCGATCATGTGCACGTGAGGGTTGAGGATGGTGGTGTGGATGGGTTTGCTGTTCTTAGAGAGGACTAACGGGAGAGAGGGATCCAACCTTAGAACACAGCTTTTAAAATTTACCATCTGTCCATAAAAACAGCAATAGTAGTTTTAACTGTCATCTTACGATTGTCAAAATAAAATCTATGGAAGTCCATTCCCTCCACCAGATTACCCAGCCCTTCAGGCTCAAACGAGGTCAGACCAGGGTCACAGATCTTCCTGTAAAAACATGCAGGATTAAGTGAGAACACCACCCTCAAATATCATGTTTTAAATTCTAAATCATATTTTCAAAGTGGCAAATGTTCCTGTATAGTGAAATAATAATAACGCATGCCATTATTTAGCAATTCTGTAACAATATTATACAGCTAAAAAGCAGAAAAGAATATTTGCTTCAGCCTCTGTCCTAGTTTAATGACATCACAGTACCAATTTGAGGTATTGTGACATTTATGGACGCCCATTTCTGCCGTGAAAGATATTGATGAAAAGTTTTACATGATGAAAATAGAAATATTCATGATAAATCACTTAGTTTCAATCCTATCAACTTTGAGTTAGTATCTCATTTCCTGTTGCAATATTCTCTGTCTGTGTTTAGACTTAATGTGCAATATTCTCTACTCTCTGTCTAATACTGCAAATTTAAAGGATTTTTAATACATTCTACTTCAACACTTTCTGCACTCATTATTATTACTATTATTTATTATTTATCACTATATTTCTGTCATATACTGTAAAATAATGTACTTTTCCACACTCTTAATTATATTTTTATATTTATTTTATATTCTATACTTCTTTATATTCTATTTACCAACTTTCTATTATTCTTTGTTATTATTTCTACTCCTTTATACTTTGATGTGCAATGTGAAAAACTGTGACACAAGAATTCCCCCTTGGCGATCAATAAAGTGTTTCTGATTCTGATTTTATTTTATTTGACTGACTTTTAGTAACTCCAATGTTTGACTTAATATCTCATAATTCTGCCTTAATAGCTCAAAGTAATTTAATTTCTAATACCTTAAATAATAAAAAAAATTACTATCTTATCATTTTGTAACTTAAAAGTCCGACTTAATTTCTCGTTGACTTAGGATCTTATGATATTGACCTCATGAGACAAATCTTCTTAATTTTAATTAAGTTAACTAAAACGTTTTGCTCAGAATCTCGTGTTTTTGACTCAGCTTTCTGACTTAGTAACTCAAAGTTTTGACTTGGTATCTCATCATTTTCACATAGTATCTCATAATTCTGCCTTAGTAGCTCACAGTTGTTTGATTTATAACTAAAACAATAAATAATAAATAAAAATAAATAAATAAAACTCATAAGTCTCGTCTCTCATAATAGTGACCTAGTAGCTCAAACTTGATGTATAATCTCATAACCCTCGACTTAATCTCTTGTAATTTTTACTTTACATAACTTAATTTGACTTATTAACTGGAAAGTTTTATTTAGAAACTAAAACATTTTGCTCAGAATCTCATGTGTTTGACTCAGTAACCCAAACCTTTGGCTCACTATTAACATAATTTTATCTAACCATGATTATTTTCATTTTTAGCGTGCATGCCTTTTCATGTACGGTCCTTTTTTTAACAGCGGAAATGAGCTTCCGTCTCCCCTCCTCTCTCTCACTCAATCTGCAAAGTATTATTCTTAACTGTGTGTGTTAGGTAGAGAGAGAGAGAGAGAGAGAGAGGATAAAACAATGACTGTAATTACAGTTTAATCTTTCCAAGCACATTTGTATGTCAATCAGATTAATGGTTCTCTGTGGCTTTAATGTTCATTTTACAGGATAAAATCACACTTTTCACACAAGCTGATGAGAGGCTCCGTTTTTTTCCCCGGAGATTTTCACGGAACAAGTAGGAATGAGAGGTGGACTCACGCATAGGCCTCAAAGTCTCCATTGTTGACAGCTTCTATGAGCTGCTCTGTGAGCTTTATGATCTCCTGTTTGCGAGCTGCAGAGAAGAAACGAATGTGACTTTATATCCCCTGTGACAATGCAAGCTCACACAAAGCCACAGTGCTCTGGTGCTCTCCTCAACAACTAAAGAACTCATTCACAAATGTTAACACACAGCTCAGTTCAGACTCACCTGAGAGCTTGTTACTCATTGCAAATCTTATCAGTCACCTCTCTTTCATCTGTGTCTCTGAGGAAAATCTCCTCCATGCTGCTGCACACATTAAAACTACTTCCATGCAATTAGTTGTGTTGTTTCCCTCTCCGTGAGCGCTCAAAGGATCCTCGCCTACATATCCAACTTTAATCAAAAGTGAAATATCCCCTCCTGCGCCGTCTAGCCGCTGTGTTGCTCTCTACCCCCGTCCATCATCCATCATATCGCTTGTTTGCATGCGAGGCTGCTTGAGCTCATCACGCTATTCTTGTCCCAGCCCTTTAGATGAGATTTACTGTGTCCTCCTCCCCTCGTTTCCTCCCGACACTGAGAGGAAGGCTTAGCTCGCTCTGATTGACTCCCTCTCTCTCTCTGTCTCTCTGCAGTGGTGGAGGAAGTATTCAGATCACTTACTTAAGTAAAAGTACTAATATCTCTCTGTAAAAATACTCTGTGTTAAACATGTTACTAGCAAAAGCATGCAAGTCGAATAAGGAAAATGTACTTAAAAGTAAAAGTACTCAGAGCAGCAAAATGTCCCCTATGACTCGACTGCTATTATATATTCTATAATTAGATTATTATTCCTCATGCATTAATGTAAAAGCAGCATTTTACTATTTTGTATCGGACTGCAGCTTATCATTATTGGGAATAATTAATAATCAGCAGATGGATCATTTTGGATCCATCTGCTGATTATTTTCTCAATAAACTGATTGTTTGGTTTGTAAAAATTCTGTAAATATAGGGAAACGCTGTCACAGCTCCCCGGAGCCCAAAGGGACACCTTCCCAACGCTTGTAGTGTCCAACCAGCAGTCCAAGCATTATTAACAAACATTACAATTATTACAAGGAAAAGCAGCAAATCTTCACATGTGAGAAACTGAAACTGCAAAATGTTTTAAATGAAAAATTCTCTGTCAGTGGACTAATTGATAAATGATGTATAAATTGTTTGGTAGTTTATTTTATAACTTATCATCATGTTTTATAAGCTCTTTGTGTGTGTTTTTTTTAATACAAAACTCTTTGTAAAGTAACGAAAGCTGTGAGATAAATGTAGTGTAAAAAGTCCAATATTTCCCTCTGAGATGTGGAGTGGCATGAAAAGATTCAAGTAGAGTACAAGTACTTCTAATTTGTACTAAAGTACAGTACTTAATGTACTCTGTGTTTTTGTAGGTTATTTTCTTTTGTGCCTGTATCTACCAAGAGCTTTCACCTTCACATCGCTGTTTCCTCTCCACTGTTTTTACCCTCAGTGCAACACAATAAGCTAAACAAAGCTCCATTTCACTTTACTTCAGCACAAGCAGCAACATCACAGTACCACTTGTGTCAGAGCATTTGATTTATTGATTTGCTATCAGGATGTAAAAATCAAATAAAAAAAAAACATGCTCCTGAAATAAATGGCCAACCCCAGCTTAAAAATGTTTTTATCCTGGTTCAACCATGTAAAGTGCTTTGTAACTCTAAGAACTGTATAAATCAAGATTAATTTAAATTTAAATTATTATTAATTTTTATAATTGTAACAACTAAATCTTCACTTAAAGCCACTGAGAGTTGCATAGACAGGCATGTAATTGACGTGCTTGCCCTGCTGCCTTAGTCTACTAGTCTAGTCTAATGAAATACTTGTCTGTTCTTGGCTTTTTTGTTCAGATTTCTTGTTCAGGCACATGCAATAATCCATAACAGAGTCCATAAACATCCACTGAATCAAACATTTTCTCATCAAACACCGTACAGCTCGACCAGTGTAGCGTGACCGGCAGCAACACCCGTCACCAGTGTTGGGAAGGTCACTTTAGAAATGTACAAGTTACCCTATGCAAAATGTAATAGTAGTGTATATATTTCAATTTCTTTTTCATAGTAATGTAACTTATTACATTTAAGTACTTTTTGATTACTTTTCTAAATTTCTAATGAATGTATTCAACAGGTAACCATTTTCTAAAGACAGCTTGAGAGGCGGTTTAACCGGCAGACGGGCGGCGCTGCAAATTTACCAATCAAAAGCATCAGAACAGCATCAAACTTTACTAAGCAAAGGTAACCTGGAAAACCTGGAAAAGGTTCATGAAGACATTGTGCAAATGAAAAACATGCAAAGCCACTAAATGAATCTTATTCAACATGTAGCTGAGCTTTGTACAGAAAATATTCAGATGTAACGCCCAATGTCACCACGAACATTTTCAAGTAACTGTGATTTAATTACACATATTTCCAAGTAACTGTAATCCGTTACATTTATGGTGTAATTAAATTTAGTAACTATATTAGATGTAAGTAGGTTCCTACTTATATTGCCTTTAACCAATATTGCAAAAACTCATTTGTGGCTCTTACAATAATTATTGTTATTCCTCCGATGTGTGTGAATCCTCACAGATGATGAAAAGAGGCATTAAAACAGTCTTACAGGTAAAACGTGAGACTCGTGTAGGTCTTTATCAGAGGTGATCTGCTGGGGATCTGGCATGAATATCCTAAATGTCTTGATTTAGGTGGCGGTGATGGACGCATTGGATAAGAGACTTTGGTGTGAGAGACCCAGGTTCAACTCTACACTGTGACACGTCGACCCAATGTGTCCCTGAGCAAGACACTTAACCCCTAGTTGCTCCAGAAGCGTGCGACCTCTGACATGTATAGCAATTTTAAGTTGTTTGGATAAAAGCGCCAGCTAAATGAATAAATGTAAATGTAGGTACAGCCCTTACAGTTTCCACCTCTGCCTGTGATTAACCACGTGTGTGTGTGTGTGTGTGTGTGTGTGTAACCTACCTTTCACATCCTCATCCTCAATAGTGGTGTTGCTGCTGTCAGATGATTCCTGCAAAGTGACAGAAATGTGAACTACCAAAAAGAAGGATAACATGCCCACAAACGCTCATATGCACGCACACACACAAACAAATGCATGCACACGCGCAAGTTTCCGCCATCAAATCTACAATATGATGCGACCGTAACACATGATTTTGTCCAAAATACAGGACAAACAGCTGCAGGTGTGACTCAGCAGCACACCCGCACGACCCCATCTATGCTGTGGGTTGGTTCTGTGTTGACGGACACATACGACTGTACAGCACATGAAGTTTAGCCGCTGTTACACACATTATCTGCTCAGCCAGCAGAAAGAAGCACTGAGCTTCATTAATCTGAACACAGAGGGGCAGTATAAGACAACATAACACCTCACGGGGAACTCCAGCATCTCACACTCTCTCTGTCTCTCTCATGCATGAATGTACAAATAGATGCACACAGAGATACGTAAATATATTCAACGAAAAACACAAATCCTGCAAAAACACAGGCTTTTCCAAATACAGCTTCACTCGCACAGAAAGAGAAACTGAGTGAAGACGAGGGTGAGACATGAAAAATGGAACAGGAAATAAAGAGATGGAGGGAGGAGGGGAGGAGGAGGAGGATGTACCTTGGTCCCATCTACTGGATTATGGATAACAGTAGTCTGAGGCTCCTGGAGGAATGGAGAAAGAAGAAGAAAGAAAGGAGGGAAGGAGAGAAAAGAGAAAATAGGAGGGGAAATGAGTGAAGATATAGAGAAGCAATAGAAGGGAAATGTTTTATGAGGACAAAATGAGAGTTTGATAGACACAAGAGGAAGATCAGTAGAGAGTAGGATGTGAGTCAGACATGGGAAGAGGGAGAAATGAATCATTTATTAATCTTGAAGAGAGAAAAAGTTCTGAATGGGAGGTTTAGAAAGAGTTAATGATGGAGGATGAAGCTCCCAAATGATACGAGCAATGCAAATGATTGATTTGTACCAATGCAGCATTAAACTCAACTCTCTCTCTCTCCCATATCAATCACATTTTGTCCCATTTCATAAAAATCTAATCATTAAGAATCAAATATGCACTACCGGTCAAAAGTTTCAGAACAGCCACATTTTTCTAGTTTGTATGTAAATATAAAAAGTTCAAGTCCAGTGAAAAATCTTAAATGGTACAAAAGTAAGCAGCAAACTCCTAAAGTTTATTTAACAATTAAACTTTCGGAGTTTTCCACTGCTGCATAATAACTTGTTAACTCATAACTTGATCTCTGAAATTTACATTATTTCTCAGTTTTGCTGACCTAAACTTTGTCTTTACCTTCTTTGGTTATTCCAAATAGTAGTCCGCAGTAGTGGAAGGAAATGAAGCATTGAAACACATTCCTACACCCTCAGAAGCTTTATTTATACAATATTATATATATTATGTATTATATTAATGAAGGCAGTCAGACCAGTTTGTCATCAGTGGATCCTACAGTGAAATAATGAACAAAATGTCTTCATTTTAATATCTGAAAATGTTTTTAACTTTAGCAGTTTGCTTGAACTACATAGATTTCAATACAAACTAGATAATTGGGGGTGTTTAAAAACCTTTGACCGGTAATGTATATTACTACATATAATTTTCTTCAATGACACTTTACTACATGTGTATGACAAATACTGCGTGCTACAGTACACAGATACAGTAAGTATTGTACATAGTTTTTCAAGGATAAGTCTGGTGATATTCTGTATTTTTCTTCTTGTCAACAAATGCCATGAAAGCATCAAACCAGCCGTGAGTACTTTGCCTGATAGTCATACATACACACTCACTAGAGCACCACGTGTGGATTCATCCGCTGCTGAAAATAGTCCCCAACGAATGCACCATTTCCTTCTGTGTGCTTTATAAAAACTACAGTACGCAGCGTTTTTTAAACTATATATTAGTGAGGCATTTTTAAAGATTTACGTCTTCAGCAGAAACCAATGGGCTCGGAGCTGCAGAGCCACAGACAGGAAGTCAGACAGTGTTGAGAGATGGACTAACATGTCGTTGGTTTGGGTGTTTTCATGGCATGTGTTGACAATAAGGAAAATATAGAAGAGCACAAATAACACAAGGTGTTTCTTTTAACTGTTGCAAATCATATAACCCTAACCCTAGCTGTTTTCCCATGCTTTCACTCTTTATGCTATGCTAAGCTAATTGCTTACTGGCTGTAGCTCCACACTTAAGGCAAGACACTACAGTCAAATAGAGTTTTTGAAACTTTACAAGTGTTTTTGAATTAATTATTTTTTTATATGCAAAAGAGGTATTTCCTAATTAAATATGTGCTGATTTGCATTCCACACAAATCCATTTTCCAACACATTGATAAGAGTCAGATTGATTTTATTCAGATAATACACCAGAACGGTTTATCAAAATATTCTTAATTCATTGTTTTTTCATGGATTTATTCAAAACATACCACTCATATGTGTTACGGACCCCCCCCCCCCCACACATATTTAGAGACAAAATGCCACATTAAATGAGAATGATAAAAGATTTTTTTTTTTTTTAAACTCTTGCTATAAGACTTGAGAAACAGTGTGTAAAATCACGATGATTACTGCCTTGAACTGCGAGGAAAATGACTAGGCGTACAGGAAATTAAAGAATTGTTAACGCAATAACAACACACTTAGTTTAACAATTACTGTTTGTCACATAAACACATGTCTAATAGACATATGATATATGTGGAATAGCTAACATTGTGCTCTAGAAAACAAGCTTTCAAACAATTTATGATTCAGTGTGGAGAGTTTTAAAAAGACTGGTTGAACTTTTACATCTAAAAAGCTAACAAAGATTAAATTTATGCAATCTGCAGTTAACCGACTTGGTATAAAATTAACAAATAATAATGTTTATATGTATTATTTAAAATTGTTTTATTTGTTTAAATTTTATTAACGTAGGGTAATAATAGGTGCAAAATAACTTGAAATCTGAAAACTGACAGATTTTAGTAAATCATAATTTTGGACTGCGGTGTCTCGCCTTAACATACAGACATGAGAGTGCATTGCCCCAAATTGTCAAACTGTTCCTTGAAAAGCTGCAAACCTTGAATTTATACTAAAATTACTAGGATCTCATGTGTAAAACTTCACTTAGCTTTCTCCTCTCTCTCTTTCATACACAAACACCTGCATTTTGAAAGTGTAACGGACAGACGGACGGACACAGAGCTGCGTACCAGTGCAGCAGAGGGGCTGTTGCCTTTGGGACTGGTGACTATGCTGTTTCTCGTGCTGTTTGTCTGGGGCTGTGCAGGAAACACAAAGTGCTATATTAGTGCTCGGCAACACTGGTGAGAGATGCCGTCCGCTGGTTGTAAAGTGGGTGGTTACTGTGTAAAAAGAAAACAGTGCAGTACAGGTAAAAATAGCAGATAGAAGCAGAGCACTCCAGAGACAAAAATAGTGGGCAGAGAGAACAAGAGTGCAGCCGTCCAACTTCCAGGGTTTGAGAGCGCACTTAGTCAAAACGCAGACACATATATAGATCCAGAAAGGTTTCCCCACATTTATGGCTACAGTATTAATCAGATAAAAAGGTTTTACACTATTCATCATGTTAATTTCTATCTGCAGTAAAATCCAAATCAATCCCATACAGAGCTGGGATACGCCAGCCTGGGCTTTTTTTTTTTATTTTCATTGACGTTCACTGGCTGTGGATGCTATTTGGCAGATGGCAAATTAAACCAATGACAGCTGTGCACCTCTGCAACATCTGTCAGATATAAAGAAACAAGCATCACATCTATGTTGTCAAACTACACGAGTTCCTCCTACAGACATTAGTATCTCTTAATGTGTCCCTCCCGAGTAAACAACACTCAACTGCCTCATTTGAGCGGAGGAGGAGGTCAAAAAGACAGAAACACTGCGCTTATGAAAGACTTAACAGGCCATTCTCACACACACACACACACACACACACACACACACGACACTATAAACAACCAAAATGCTAAATATACAGACACCCTGTTTTATAAGGACTCACATAGACGTAACCAACAACGCCTCTTCTTCTACGGCAGCATGCACAAATGCTAAAATGCAGCGACTTCATGCTTGAAATCAGTCGACTAACTGCATTTTCTGCTCATTATTGTCCTCACCAGGGTTTCCTGTAATTGATAACTGTGTTGGACTGAAGAAAGAGACAGAAACTAACCTCTGGTCATTATATAGGTGAAGATGTAAATAACAGAGATATCTTTAAAGACGATTTAAAGAATATTTTCACATATGCATGAGTCTCATTTAACCACACATTTGCAGTATATTGATGGTTTTTCTTATAATTTATCTGTATCTTTGAGGGGCAGAGAGTCATCAAACTGACACCTCTGATCATACAAAACACCTCCAAAGAGAGCCCAGGCCTGTTGTCAACACAGATGACAAATGTGCTCAACGCTGCCACTCAGCCTTCACACTCAGGTATGAAAACTACTAAACTATTTAAAGGGCTCCTCTGATTTTGAATGCAGCAGATCACTAAGCACATGCAAGTTGAATGTTACGGCACGACTCGGCCCACGGGCCACTTCAGGAACAAATATCTATCCAGGCACAAACACATCTACTCAGACATTCAGCTTAATTACATAAAACAGACTTTTGAGAGACGAGCGCTTTAAAGAGGCCCTGCTCTGCAACAGATTCTCAGTCCCAACTCGTCACATATGGATGCTTGGTCAAGACCCCTTGGCGTCGCTTTTTAACGCCTTGGGTCCCAGTTTAGCATTGGAGGAAAACATCATGGTCTGAGTTCAAATACAATGTTACTTATCTCACTTAACTTACATGAGTTAAGTGAAGTGATGTGCGTCAAATGTAGCTAAATAAAAATATTCAATGCAGACTTTATGATTCACACGGGAAACGAACAACGGCCTCTTGGGTGAAAGTCCAGTTTCTGGCCCTCCCATCCACACCAACCCCTCAGACTATTCTGTTAAATATCCTACACCTTCCTTCAGCGTTGAACTATGACACTAAGGGCACTCCAGTGCGTTACAAACTGACGGCAGCGGGTCTTGACCATGTGTCCATATGTGACGACGTGGTAGAGTAGTTGTGCTCCGAGGTAATACTTTGTCTGACTTGTTTTAGCCTGCAACTAATGATTATTTCCATCATCAAAAAATCCAAAATCCAAAAGTTTACAGCTGCAAATGCTGTTTTGTGTATTTGAGAACCAGTTACTTTTTGATATTTCTGCTCGTTAAACGCTTTAATTTATCATTTTAGCCACTTGGAGGCAGCATTATTATTTGAATTATTAAAGGAGACCTAATATAATGCATTTCCAGTCCTATATTGCAGTTTTGTGACTCCGGTATGGCTCAACTCTCTTATACAGGGACTTCATGCAGGTCCTCATTTCAGCCTCTGACTGAACCAAGCTGTAGATGCTCCTGTGTCTTTAAGGTCCTTCCCCTAAAAGTCCACTGTCTTCTGATTGGCCAAGACCCTGAACCAGGCTGTTGTGTGAGAAAGAAACCATATCCGGTCTTGTTTGGCGCTTTCTTTTTTAGAAAAACCAGACAAGCTTAATTTTCCTTTGCAACTAAAAAAGCACTTTCTTGGCAACATATTTAACAACTTCAAAAGACCAGCGTGTCGTCCTGCGCTGAGTAGTATAAAAGTCCTGATAGGAAAGTCTTGCCACTTGGAAGTCATCTTGGTAACGCCTCCAGAAGGTTTTTTTAGACTAACAAGATCAGGCCCCGATCTAAATGAATGGGGAACCAAAACAAAAGAGCTGAACTCAGACGCTCACTTAAAGCCGATCATTTCACTTACATCCTCGTCATTTGTTATTACTTTCTGTCAACTGAATAATTGATTAATTAACTAATAATTTCACCACAAGACATGGTTACCATTTAAATAAAAGTAATAACCAGATTTGGTTTGATATGTACAGCTATACTCTCAACCCAGTACCAATTATCACTTAACACAGATTACTTGCACTTCAGGTAAAGTATGATCCTCGTTTTTTCCAAACTTCAAATCAAGAAAAACTATTTTTAATAACATCTGTGGTCCTACAATGCTGTTACACATCTAATGTAAGCGACCATCTAAGAGGCATTCCCGAGCAAAGCAGGAAGCCAATGAGGTGATCCCATCCGTGGCATTACGCTGGAATTAGGGTCACCCGAGAGTGTCACTGAAAATCAAAGGGCAAACATCAGCCAGCAATTTTAAAGCATCGGATCTCCCCTTTGAAGATATTTGCTGTGATGTTTATCCTGCTGGCAATCTAGCCATAGGGATAAACACCCATTCAGCTGGAAAGACAAATTTTAAAACCATCATCTGTGCAGTCTTCTTCTGTGGTGTCCTTATTTTCTGACTCAGACCTTCATGTGAACTCTGCAAGCCGCTATCTGATAACTGTAACACTTTGGTTACTCGTTCACTTAACCTGGCTGCTTAGAAAAAGCCTGTCCGGGTATTTAGACCGTCACAGTCACGGGGCTATTTCTCCCTTCTGGATAAAACTGTTAAATATACTGTGTGTAGCTGTGTGTTCTTTACATTTGTGAGGAAAATCCTTGTGTTGCATTTGCAATTTGCCAGTTAGTGCCACAGTTTATAAAGATAAAGCACTAAAACACACTGACTTTTGTAAATACAGTTGGAAATAAGGCCCAGTAGGAAGTTAGCTAGCGTTACCTAACTAACATAACATTAGAAACAATCCACAGCCGACATTTTTCTGGATTTGTTTCAGGTTTTGGAAAGAGAAAAAATCGTACTTCTCCTTTCAACCTCTCTGGGTAGCAACTGTAATTATTACAAGTGACCCACGAACAGCTTTGGCCATATCTCGGGAAAATACAACTCCTTTTGCATTAGTGTCAATAGAGCGCAGCCACGAAAGTGGCGGACCTCAGTTAGAGCGAGTCCTATACTGCGCTGTGATTGGCCAGGTGCGTATTCAGGGCGTGGCTTAGCGAAGGGTCAATTGACTGTAAGTTAGAAACTTTATATATTTGTGCTTAATGAGTGCAAGTGAGTCCGATTTCGTCCACAGACATGCAGATTAGCTGATTTGAAAGCTCTACTTTGGCCACAGATGCATGAATGTGTGAGTTGGGATAAAGCAGCAACCTCAGGGTCTAAAAAGTGAAGCCAGGGAAGATTGGTGGTTCGATCTCCGGTTCTCCCAAGTCAGCATGTCAAAGTGGACAACTGAACCCCAAATTGCTGAGTGTGAATGGTAAGTTTTTATCTGTTGAGCACCTTGATTGGTGGTGTATGTGTGTGTAAATGGGGTGTGTAGCGTAGTTATCTTTGAGAGGTTAGAAGACTACAAAGTCTAATTTGATCAATAACCAAATGGCTTCAAAACTAATGAGTCTCCCATCAGCCTCAGCTGTACTTTAGTTTAGTGTTTAGTGCTAATTAGCAAATGTGAATCAATTGAAACACTCTTGTTTTGTAACTATGTGATAAGAAGGAAGAACTAAGAAAGAGAAAGCAACAAATCACATCGTATTTGTTTAACACAGGAGGAACCGAGAGTCTCAGATACACCAAAGGAGGAGCAAGTCACGGAGAGAGATGTGGCCGAAATGTTTCTCCAGAAAGTGTACAGTAATTGACATCAGTTCCCCAAGAAACACAAACAACCCAAAGAGAGGAAATCATAATAATGTGCTGCACCACATGGGTATTTACCTCAAACGAGAGTTTCTGGTCGGACAAGGACGTGAGTTATACTCCTACTAAATTAATTATCTTTGTCTTACAGGAGTAAAAAAGACTAAAATACAGTCCCTGCAGTTAGAAAACGACTGCTCAGGAAATTAATAATGATGTTTAATTTAGCAGGAAATGGAAGAAAGTGGTTTGCACATGAATTAAAAAATCCGTTTGGGAAGCAGTGATGCCCTGTGAGTCTGCCATTAATCACAGTCTGATTCAACAAACATTCTCCTCTTGCTCTTAACACTAGTGTTAAAAACACGATGGAAGATCAACTGATTTTTTCACCACCGCAGCAGAACAACGTGAAACACCACACTGGCATATTCATTTTTAATAAGGTTTTTATAGCTAAAGTGTTAGCAAACAATTTACTATTTACACATCCAGCAGAAACTAAGAAACACTAGCTTTGTTTGGGAGACGTGTTTCTGGCAACGCAACAAATATTATTATAATTTTCACTTTCCTTTTAGCTTGAAGTTACAGAGGGACGCCCCTGCTCTGACGGCATATTGTAGCTCGTTCCACCATCGTGGTGTCACAGATGAGAACAGGGACTGAGATTGCTTTGTGTGAAGGGATGGCAGAGCCAGGCGGCGTTCGTTGGAGGAGCGGAGCGGCCAAGAAGGAACGTAAGCTTTTAAGTATTATGGAGTTTAGGTAGATGGGTGCAGACCCAGTAGTCACTCTGTATGCAGCTTTAGGGACTGAGGTTAACTGAGTAGTGGAGTGACATGAGTCCTTTTAGGGCTGATCAAAAACCAGCTGCTCTGCTGCGTTCTGAACCATCTGTAGGGGTTTCACTGCACAAGCTAGAAGACCAGCTAGGAGAGCATTGCAGCAGTCAAGGCGAGAAATAACCACGGCATGTACCAGAATCATTATCAGAGCTTATTAGCTGAAAACAGTTGGGTGCTGCTGCTGGACATGACGCTGATGAGAGCTGTGACACTGAACCAAAACAGTGAGTTCAAAGATGCTAAAAAGCTGCTGCACAATCAACTGCTAATTCTCCGTGGCCTATGTGGCAGTTTTGCGTGGTGCTAGAAAAAAGATCAACGGGTCAGTAAAAAATTTGATGACATCCTGTACGACCACATTTCATTTGGTAATCTGATGAACAGCTGTTAAGATCTTGCTCCGGACCAAAGTGTCCGATAGATGAGAAGAACAAAATCTCTATCATCCCGCTTTTATCAAAGCAAAGGCTTGGCTGCATGGGCTGCTTCAGTATAAATGGACTGAAACACAGATTAGTACGCTCAGCGTCCAGTTAGAACTGATTTTGGAAGACATCTAGATGCCCAGGTTGAATCCAAGCTAATATATAATATATAACATGCAGTTAGGACCTGCTTTAAATTCAAATATAATCCTGCAACTCATCAAATCAGTGCTCACTGTGTAGTTCAGTGTGTGCAGACTCACTTTTGTTCCTCAGAATCAGGAAATAAGAGAGCAGTAACCTAAAATAACATCGCACGGTGTTAATTTGTGTGCAAAAGCTCAAGAAAAGAGTCTATTTACTTGTCATGACTTCCATAATAGAGCCATCAGTCCTCAGTTAGAGCTGTCACTCCCCTCTAAGTGTTAAAGTAGTCCCCCACGTCCATTACATAACAACTGATTTAACTCTCTGTGATTGCCCTTAGCTGTTGCACCTGCTTGAAAAGAGAAAAAAAAGAGCATATTCCCAGGAAATTAAACAGAGATGAGTGAGAAAGCCAAAGAGAGAGAGAGAGAGCCTGTGCTAATGCAGGAATACTGAAATAGCTCCAGGGTCGTGTGTATTGGAGTGACGTCAGGCTGCAGCAAAGGAGAAGCTGTGATTATGTAATGATAGATTAATCATCTGGTGGGAAATAATCTGAGATTAGCATCAGGCCACCCGAGGAGAGAGGGGAGGGGGGTAGTGTGCAGAGGAAGAAAGAGGAGGAGGAGAGGCTGAAGAAGGAAAAGGAGATGCAGGTTAGCGAAAGAGATTGACACAGAGTGAGAGAGGAGAGCGATCGGATTATTCACTATTAAACATCATTCAACACCAAAAGGTACACTGCTCTCAAAAAGGTTTATAGTTTGTCTTATGATCCATATCTTTTGCAAACAAGTTATTAGTTTATTCGAACAAGAGCAATATCTTAAATACACACAAAATATTATCTTGCGTTAAGAAGATTGGTATCTTGTGCATAAAAAAGTCTTGTACACAATAAGATCCATACAAGTTGCTATCTTGTGAGAACCAGATCCATATCTTGTGTGCATACGGTAATTATTGTGCGAGTGCTTAGCACTTCTTCTGTTTCAAAATATAGCTCCATATCTTACGTGCACAAGTTTTAACATCTTGTATGGCCACGATAAGAACTTTTGTGTACAAGAGATGGATGTTGTCAATACAAGATAAGCTTTGTTGTGCACACAACACAATAGCTTGCTCCTACAAAATAAAGTAAATATCATCCTTCAGGACTTCGAGAGCTCTGCAAAAAGGTCTGTACGTAACATTCTGCATTCAAACCTGGGCCCTATTTTCACATATGTTGGTGTTGAATTGACCAGTAGGTGCAAAAGGTTTTGGAATCTGCGCAGTAGATGTTCAGCCAGTAGCCCAAAAAACTCCAGCACACAGACAGTACTTATGCTCCAAATGCTGCTCACATCGCTCACATTGTTCAAGTCGTGGGTGAAAAGAAGCCTGTAGACTGGCTTCTGTTTCAAACCAGGTGTCGCACCATATTCTTTGGCTGCAGGGGGCGCCGTTGCATGAATGTAACTTCATATAAATGGTTATTGCTATTAAAGGACAACTTCATTATTTTTGGGCCCTATTTTCACACATCTTAGTGTTAAAATGACTAGTAGGTAAAAAAGTTCTGAATCCTTGTGGTAGATGTTTCAGCCGGCAGCTGGACCGGTGTTCTGACGAGATATGCTACCTTGTTGAAAAATGCTACCATAGCGCAAATCAATAGCAGAGTCGCCCTGCACACATTGAAAAATGCTACCGTATGTGTTCCCTTTTCCAAACCACGTAAAGATACAATTCTCTAAGTATTATGACGTCTTCTGTTTTTTGAACATCATTTCAGGGGTAGCGTATTCTGATAGACTGCCACTGTCTCGACGGCATGCCCAACAGCAAGGTTGCACAGATTTATGGGCGTGGAAACAAACCATGCTTGTGGGTCATACGCATGCGCAGAACCGCTAAGTAGCACATCTCGATAGGTAGCATAAATCGACAGAACACCGTCTGCAGTTTCCTCCGGAGCAACTTCGTCAGTCAAAATAACGTCCACAAAAAGTGCTTATTTTTGCCACCAGGTGTCTGACAACATCATGGAAGGATCCCTATGAGGGACACTTTGTGACCCCCTTTGATTTAAACAGCAAACTGAGGTCTCACTCAAGGGCAGTTCTTCGCTCTCATGAGAGGAGAGTTGTTGGAGGAGGACAACGGTGGAAACGAGGGAGAGGAGTTTGTTGTGTATGTAGAGGAGCTGCTAGCAAGACTTTATTTCCTAACGTTACTCCAACCCAACAAACTCCTCTCACCAGCTCTGACTCACGTTTCCACAATAGTCAACAGAATTGTTCTTGAGCGAGACTTTAGTTTCCTGTTAAAAACAAAGGGTGTCACCGGGACTCCCTCGTAGGGATCATTATTAGATCTTTATTATTATAATCCTACATTGAACAGCTCATCCAGAGTTTACACAGAGGCTTCACACTGACTCATGCAAGGATACATGCATGACAACACAGCAGATCCACCACACACATAGGACCACACATATGCGACAGTGCAGAGTGCATTGCAAACTGTACACAGACACTGAAGAGGAGAAACAGAGGTGCACCGGTAACGTCAGTCTTGTCCGAGTCACTGCAGATTCAGCGTCCAAGTATTTACTTCAGGAAATGAAACCGTGCAGAGACTCACTACTTAAATTAGCTTAGCGTTGGCACAGGGACATATTTTTGGGGTGAAAAATGTCTGCAGTGGAGTGATGCAAAGTGCCAGCTGTGCCAAACTGAGGTGTCTGAGGGTGGCGAGGCGGTAACAGCCCTCTGAAAACAGCCAGTCAGAGAGAAGTTACCATCAACCTTCAAAATAAAAGCCTAAAATATCCACATTTGTTCCCTTTTGTTAAAGATCAAAGTTAAAAAGTGTCTTTCCTTAAGTTTGATTTTGTGTTTTATACCGTTTGTTTTAACATACTATAAAATTACAGGATGTTTGTGACTTTTGTGATATCGTTCCCGCTTCGCTTATTTTGTTTTTTAGTCTCAGATATGTTTATTTGATGATGGTTAAATAAGTGTTGATACACAGTTTGTAAACAGGATGTCCTGGCGAGATTATATAACATCATTACATGTATTTTAACTTATTATCTAGTACTAAAAGTGTTGTCTGACTTGTCTATCTCTGGCCATATTGTTGTTTTGTGAAGTTATAATCTTTACTATTATTGATAATAGTATTATTATTTTTGTTGTTGTACTGTTTTAAAACTACAACACATATTACCTACATTGTGCAAACATTTAATGTTTTGCAACAGACTATTTCTACAAAGATGTTGAGCTAAATACAAATTAATACTCTGTACTCCAGTTCTTCAGCAAAGTCTATTTTTATCAGGGTTTCTATATTACCCTTAAAAAAGCTACCGTTTCTGGGATCCACAAAATATATATATCACATAAATATCACATTACCTGGCAATCATAAGACAAAAGTATCGATGCATCTCTGAGATATAACATGAAAGAGCAACAGAAAATGACACGCTGTGCCTTTAAGGCCCAAAAGAATCTCTTGAAATATTAAAGCGAACACTACAGCACTTGACAAAGTCAAATGGTAGTGCATCTGCCTTTGAACAAAATATTTAAGGAATAATAAAAGTAGTTCTGAGCGGAAAAGGCATCCGAACACAAAAAGGGCAGCCAAGGATATAAAAGAGGAAATGAGGCAAGCTAGCTTACCTTGACATCAGCCTTCTTGTTGAGGAGACTCTTGGCTGCTGCAGAGAGGCAGAACGACACACCCTCAGATGGAAGAGTACACATCATACACCTTCAGATGCCACAGCTCTCTAAATCTGCTCACACAAACACAGCTGCAGACGCACGGTGATGCATGCATGCATGGGCTGAAAATTCACCTGCTCATCAAAACGCTGGAAATCTCACAAAAAAAGAACATGCAGACCTCCAACAGACAGTGACAACGCTTGTCTCTCCACATGTCCTCCCCTTCTCCACCCTTAAGGACACTGGACAGAATTCATCCCTCCCTCTAAAAAACAACCCCGCCCTCCCTCCGGTAAAAAGACATTAAAAAAAAACACTGAATAAACTCACACTCACACACAAACACACACACAAAAAATCTCCATCCAACTGGCACCTCCTAACCCTGATCCTCTGCCCAGAGCATTAGATAAGCAGAGGGCATCAGGCATGAAGGGGGGGAAAAAAGTCAAACTAATTCTCCATATAATCCAAATACACTCACACACAGACAGCGGCGGGATTAGGAGTGAAAGCAAGTGGAATGGAGATGCAGGTATGTGATAATGGGTTTGTTAATCTCAAGAGTAGGCTGGATTAGTTGGAATTACTATAGAGTTCATTGATGGTCAGGAATCGTAAGCGACACTTTGGTGTAGCAGAGCAGGAGCAAAAATAAACACCCAGAAGCCGGAAAAGCAAGCGTTCTGGTGATGAGAATGCTGTTCATTAACGATAAAGGAGGAAGAAACAGTCCTGCTGACTTTGACTCTTCATCAGGGAAACACTGAAGCTCAGAGTTGCAGAGCGATCCTCAACTGGAAAGCTACACTGCCCTGTCTGCTAGCACATCTGACATCTAAGCCACTGCATACACACCAAACTGAATGCAATTTGTCCCCTAATTCCCCAGAGGGCACGTGACCGTATGTGTTGCACAAGAGAGAAGCTCTAACCCATGGCAGGCAAAGATATCTGAACAGTAATACTCTTACCTTGGCAAACATTTCAGAAGCATTAGAGAGAGGGGGGAAAAAAGATTTAGGGGGAGAGATTAAAACAAGCTGAGGGATATTTGGGAGTGTGTGATGTTGTGACTCCAGGGGATTTCCATTTAATCACGTCCGTCCCGAGTTCAGTGACGGGAACGGATGTAAAGAGAGGAGAGGTCAGAGATGTGAAAAAAATAATATAAAACCAGAGAGAAGATGTTAAAGTGTGAGTACCAGTACAACTGAGATCAGTTTACCTTGCTCCACAAGGCCGGCGGTGGTTCCAGCCACAGCGCTGACGGAGGCGGGGGCTGTGGTCTGCCGACCCACTGAAACACAGAAATGACATGGTGAGGAAGATACTTCAGGCTGGTGGAGTAGTAACTTTACTCATAAAGGATTAGGCTGGCAATAATTTATATATTACTGTGTATCGTCAACAAATCTCATTAAAAAACACTAAAACCAAAAATGTGTAAGTGAGAATACTTTCTCACTTCCTGTCTGTGGCTCTCAGCTCCGAGCAGAAGTTGTAAAAACAGCTCACAAATATAGAGCAAAACGTTTTTCTTAAAACATTACAAAACTGTGGTTTTTAACAAACGTGACTCAGAAAGGAGGAAATAGTGTATTTGTTGGGTACTATTTTCAGCAGCGGATTAATCTACATTGCTTGCTCTAGTTGTGTGATCAGGGTAATGACGGAACTTGTTAGTTAAGATAATAATAATAATAATAATAATAGTCTTTGCGACCACTCAAAGCGCTTTTACACTCCATGTCATTCACCATTCACACATATTCATACACTGGTGGAACAGCCACCAGGGGCAGTTTGGGGTTCAGTATCTTTCCCTAGGTCACTTCGACATGCAGCCTGGAGGAGGCAGGGATTGATCTTACGATTAACAGGCAACCCGCTCTACCTCCTGAGCCGCTATATATTTATTTATTTGTTTATTTAAATAGCATTTTTCTAAATCTATGTTACAAAGCGCACATAAAACTCAGAAAACAGATAAAACAAGAAAAACAATACAGTTAAAAGAAAAGAAAAATAAAGTCAACTTAAATCAGGAGAGGCTCTCCTATAAAAGTTTTAAAAAGGGACTTAATCCAGATTTCCCCAGACAGGCTGATCCAGAGCCTCGGGGCCCTGACTGCAAACTGTCCCCTTTAGTTTTCAGTCGAGACTCTGGAACAGACAGCAGACCTCTGCCCGAGGATTTTAAGGTACGTGCTGGTGTGTATGGGACTAAAAGGTTAAATATATAGCAAGGTGAGAGGCCATGAAGAGCTTTAAATAGTGATAAGTAACATTTTAAAGTCTATTCTGAAACATACCGGAAGCCACAGTGTAAAGAGGCCTAAACAGGAGTGATGTGCTCACGTTTCTTTGTTCTGGTTAAAAGCCTGGCAGCTGAGTTCTGGACTCAAGCTCAAGCTAGTAAAAAGGATGTTGCATTAATCCAGGCATGATGAGATGATAGCATGTAAAATGGTCTCAATGTCTTTTTTTCAAGATGGTATAAACACGATTGCCCACAAGCCTTGTGGTGTGCTGCTCAAAATTTAAATTACTGCCGAACCAGACGCCAAGATTTTTAGCAACAGGCTTGATGTGAAATGTCACCCAGGCCGCTCACTGATGTGTTTTTAATGGTTTTTCAACAACAATGGAGCTCAATGGCACAGAGGAAGAAACTACATCAGGCTGTGATACACACACAGAGTACTTGTTTGTAGGATCATTATAAAGAAGTAAAACCTCTTTGAAAAATGCTGCATTGCATGAGAGAGAAATCTGACAAAAGACAGATATTTATAACATAAAACAGATGCCTCTTTTACACAGTGATTAGTGGTTTGAATGTGTATTTATAGAGGAAGACCAACATCTTTTCCAAACAGGCCTAGTTGTTCTGTAAAGAAAATGTGAAATGAATCCACATTTGAAGCTAATAAAAGCACAAATATGGAAGTAGGTAACTTTTTAGCTTACCAGCTTAAACATCTCAGAATCAGAAACAGCTTTATAGCCAAGTAGTTGTTTTAAACTAAAGAAAATTCCTCGTATGTATACAATTTGCTTTGGTGACCAGGTGTGTAACAATAGACATAAGCCTATATAAATATTAAATTATTTTTAACAAAGCCTCACTTCCCACCCCCCTCTTTCACTCCCTTTATACTACTGTAAATGTTTGCACATGTAAATACGACGGAAAATTTTTTGCACTGCACAAACTGCCATAATGCACATATTCCTTATTATTCATTTTTATTTTTAGATTTTGTCAGTTTTGTATTTGTATATTTGTACAAATCCTCTCCCGCTTTTAATGTGATCAGACAACAGAAATATAACAGTAATGCACATTGTTGTCTGATTCTGATTCCAATCTGAAATTGACAAAATATTTTACTATTGGCATTTAATTATTTACATGTGCAAACAAAGTCAGATATGTTGTGGAAACATTATTAGTGTTTTTTGAAAGAGGAGGCAGGTTTGGCGTGGTTTGTTTGGGGCCAAACGAAAGAGTCTGAAACAGTTTGGTTTCAGCTTATCTGTTTGCTGGGATACTTCTTCTACTTCTACTACTGCTACTACTTCTCTTTACTCTATTACATTTATTTGACAACATCAGAGTTACTTTGCACAAAATTTAGACTAATAAATTATGATAAAGTAACCCAGCAATACATAAAGTAGATCAAATTAGCTCCACCGTTATTAGCTGCCACATTAGAAATTGAACACTTTAATGCAGTATCACCAGAATGGAAGTCAGGCTGATTTAAGAATCAGGCAAACGAGATATCCTGGACGAGATGATGGCTAAGACGGCACAAAAACCAAGCTGCATTTCCCGCTTACTGTAAAACTGACGCCCATCAACCTGCTGTCTGTTCGTGCGTGTGTGTATGTGTGTGTGCGAGTGTGAAGAGATGGCAGAAGACAGATGGCATGTCATCCTGCCCTCTCCTCTCCCGCTCAGAGCGCTGACTTGTTCCCTTGACTCTTGTCTTTTCAGCGAGCTGCACTCACCAGAGAAGTTCCTGGAGACGAGCATGGTGGTCAAAATGGCCCCCTGCGGAGAAGAAGGAAAAGAGACGGGTGAAAAGGGTGAAAGAGCCTCTTTCAGAACCCGTGTTCAAATGTTTATTTTGTACTATAACATCAATAGTGCTCAATATTCCCCCCCCCTGATAAACATAATACAACATAAAACAGAGGTGTGGACGCGAGTCACGTGACTTGGACTTCACAAATATGATGACTTTAGACTCGACTTGACAAAATCAAAAAAGACTAGCAACTCGACTTTCACTTTAACACCTATAACTCTTGACTTCACTTTGACTTCCCCTATAATATAAATGATGATATAAAAGAAACTGAGCGCAGCGCATCAACACTTGCTATAGCTCATGAAATTATACGACATTTGTTGTGTGAAACTGTGCTGCCTTTTTTCTGTACAGGTTAACATTTTATTAAATAACGTTTATTTCATTTTTAACTTAATGAAGAGCACAATATGACATGTTTACTTGAGCGTTGGTCCCACCTCTGATTACACATACATGAAAAGGTATTAAAGGAGACCTATTAAACTGCTTTCCCAGTCCTATATTGTGGTTCTGTGACTCCTGTATGGCAGTTTTGCATGATTCAAAGTTAAAAAAATATTTTATTTTCTTATACTGACTCATTCATGTAGGCCTTCATTTCAGCCTCTGTCTGAAACAAGCTGTAGACGCTCCTGTCTCTTTAAGGCCCATCTCTCAAAGCCCACTGTCTTCTGATTGGACAAGACCTGAAGCTACCAGGCTGTTGTTGTCGCTGGGCAGAAAAGGTAGAAAAGGTAGACTGAGTGTTGCCGTTTGTGTGGGAGCAAATGACCATATATGGAAATATGTAGAACGGAGCAGTTGGTAGAAAAAGCCGTTCAAAAGATTTTTTCAAAAGAGGAAATCTGAGGTTTTTGCTCACAGTGATTTCTTATAAATGCTTTAACCTCGTTTTTTGAAGCTTTTAACATGAACATCCAAAATTATAACACTGTAGATTAGTCATAAAATGTGGAAAAGCATAATACGTCTCCTTTAAATATGCCTGTCCAAAATGGGGCCAGTTTTTGAAAAGACCAAACAGTGTGACTGGTTGGGTCTCGACCGCACCTGATACAGGTTGGGTCCAAACCAGCTTCCTCGCTCTTTCAGATCCCTTTACTTAAATCTGATGGCAATTTCACATGTCGGTCTTACGTCTGAAACATCACCCTGATCGAGCCTGTAACCTTTCTGTATCGCTAACGTGAGATTAACACAAAGGCAGCAGCAGAAGGTGAAACATGCATGTGTCTCGTACCGCCTTTAAAGATCACTGTAATAAATGTATTATCTCCATCTTTACCTCTGATCGCATTAGCCCTTTAAAAATGATTTCCCCTTGCAGTGCGACCGGGGCAGAAGAACCCTTCATACAACCATATATAACTCCATCTTTCATTCATGCCAACAGCATGGATGGGTGAATGAATATCCAGCAAAACGCTTGGCATACTGTAAAACTTTGATTAAGAGCCTGGGCTTTTATTTGCAGAAATTACTGAATTGACCCTGCCTATTTTTGGGACAGGCCTTTAATTCATGTTGCTCAAAACTGAAATAGGCTACTATGAAACTGTTTATTTATTTCAAACATTTATTTTGTAGGTAGCAACGTAATAAAAACAAACACAGGGGAGACCGGGTGTGGTTGTAGCATGGGGAGAGTTGTAACAACACCAATTCCACCAATTAGAAATACGTAAGATAGGATGTATGCGATCATATCAGTATCTTCCTACTTCCTCCCCGATCAGACAGTTTGCTTGTCAAAGCTGGAAACAGTTACATTCAGAATATATAGAGAAAAAAATGATTTTTAAGGTGAGAAAGTAAATTTGACCACTATATTTTGTGTAGTATCGATACTATTGCAGATAAAATTGTATGACTGATATCAGAATAAAATGTAGTTTCTTAGGCAACATGTGAATCGTTTTTACCCTGAATACCCAAGAATATACACACATTGACACACACATACAGATGTTTGTTTTAGTTAGATCTAAGGATGTAGAAAGATTTTCTTTTATTAGGTACATTGTAGTAGAGTTTATTAAGTATGCTGTTAAGGAAGTTTGTTCTAGTAGACAAATCTACACACACACACACACACACACACACATGCAAGTCAATTAGCCATACCAACCTAGTTGATATGGTCTGGCATCCATTTTTGCTTCTTTTGTCTTATTGTTAACAACTTACCCCAGCATGTGTTACAATCTACCCCGGTAGTGGGGTAGCAGCGGAACACCATGGATTCGACATCAGCTCACGAGGTCTGTGATATTCTTGTAGAGGATTGAATGGGGGCCATTTGTAGTGAACAAGTGTGGGTACTTTTTATAAAAATTTGAGAACTCTAGCAAAAAAAATTCAGCGAGTTATAGTTGCTGAAGCAAAAAGTGTTACAACTATGCCCGGTCTCCCCTACCCAACAACACGGTGCAGGATGAGAGACGTGTAGCAGAATTTCCCTCGAGATAAATAAAGTATCTATCTATCTCTCAGAAGTTTGCAGACAGAGAGCAACGGACTTCACATGACAGGATTCAAAACTTGGATAAATTTTTATGAAAAGCTGTTCGGTGAACCCTTACAGACTAAAGGAATATAAATAATCAAGGAACAAACACATTCGGGCTTAACGAGCGCTTCAAAGGTAACGGGAGTCGGCACCTTTTTTTTCTTTTCATCTCTTGTACCATGCAGGTTACACCAGTAAATTAGAGTTACACTTTGTGGCTTGTTGTTTCCTTTAAATGAACTGAACTCTTGAATTGTGGAGAACCCAACCGATCTAACGATGTGCAGCATGTCCATACTGACATATTGATCACAAGTTTAAACAATATTTGTATTAACAATCTAAGCAGCTTAGAAGCAGCTGAAGCGGGCGACCCGGCGGGATTTAAGAGGTTTTATACATCCAAATAACTTCTATAAAAATCAGACCAGGCGCTTATTCAAGGTCTGCATTTATTTGTCAAAATGGGTTCCCGCACCAGGCCAGTAAATGAGGCAGGCGGCTATTAATTGAAGTTTCACAGTAGGTTAAAGAATGTGAGCTGACACAAATTAAATCAGAGTCCGAACTTAATGTCCTGTCATTCAACGCTTGTGCACCGGCAGATTAATGAAACAAGCAGCAGAATTTGCTCTCTAATAACTTTAAATGATGAAACTGATGAGAAAACGAATCCGTGGATTCACTACGACTGGCGGTGGAGAGCATCCCTCGCACTCACGGTGGTCGTTTAGTCTTCAACGACAAAATTAGTGAAGCAGCCTGAGAGACAACAGTCCTCTTCCCTGCTATTATAACTGCTCTCTCTCTCTCTCTCTCTCTTTAGTGTTATTGTCATGACTGTTAAAGTTACATTATCACAAAAGCTAAATTACAAAGAGAGAATCACAAGATGACTCTCTGAGATCTCTCTCTCCCCCCTTTCTGTCGCGCATGAGGTGCCAAACATCGCACGAGCTTTCTGTAAACGTGCCATCATGACTGAATGAAGCTGTAAGGGAACATGAATGTAAAAGTGAGCTATGTCTGAATGACAAGAAGCCATCGCTTTAACACATAGAAGAAGCCAGCAATGTTACATATTCCATGTCTGAAAGGGGGTTTTAAACGGGAGAAGAGGAGAGGGAAATCTGGGGTAAAGATGAGACCTTGCAGCGTGAGATACGAGAAGGGATGGATAAAGATGCAGATACTGCGGAGGAGCTCATTTTCTTTCTTTGAATCAGAGACAACATGAAGCGTTTTCACACCTTGAGTTTCCTCCTGGCGTTAAACTTCTTCAGGCACTCGACTGTCTCCTGTCTGTGCATCATAGAGGCCACTGTTGAGCGTTGCTGTGGGGAGACAGAGAAAGAGATGCTGAAAATAAAACACTGGAGGAGCAGCGCTGACAGTGACAGGTTTATGTGGGCAGGAGCTGTCGGAGATACTCGCTTCGCTGGAAACGTGTTGATTCTGAGGATCTTTAAGTGACGACCACACTGGAGCAAGATGCATTCATCTTGGCTTTACAGTGTCCTGACAATCATCAGCCTTATATGTATCATGATTCTGTTTTATACAGTATATGGAAATACTCCATTTTAAGTAAAATACCTGCAATGAAAATGTTACTTAAAGTAAAAATACGGAACTATTATTAAAATGAACGAGGTAGCTTTATTTGTCATTTTACAACCCATGGTTCATGTTTAAATAACATTTTACTGTTATTGTATATTACTGTACTAGTTTGTCAAGGTGCAGCTAGTTTAAACTATTTTATATACTGTTGGGTTTAATGTAACACCTAACAATCATTTTTTTTTGTCAATCGGCGACTCTTCTGTTTGCAAAAAGAAGTCCTGCTCCATTAGAAATGATGGTAAAATGTTTCTACTTGTCAGCTGATTTATTCCCTCAGTAAACACTTTCCTGATGAGTTTATGGTCTCAGTCGCTAGTTTCAAGTCTTCTTCAACACAGCATGATGTTCATTTAGTAAATTATGGTCCCATTTAGAGGAAAATAGACCATAAAGCAGAGTATGCTTCAGGGCGGCATTATCTATGATTGACAAGTTGTTACTATAGCGACTTGTCAATCAGGCTAGAGTGACTCGTACCCTCCGCACTGTGTAAATTTAACCAGCGCCGCTGAAAAAGTGTATTAGGAGTCGGCTGTTCACTTTCTCTGGTGAGAACATTTAGTTTTAAGCCTGTTGTTCACTAGCCAAAATGATCAGCCCTGTTAAAATGACAGTTAACCTGAATTACAGATGCACCTAACTAAGCAAGCTAGCTAGGGCCACACCAGGCCGTTAGCGCCAGCGTCTCGTCCAAATGTTGTCACTTCCGGGCACTTCCTGATTGCAAAAAATCAACATGGCGGCGCCCTAGCGGCCAAAGTCGAGGCTTCAGAACGGCATGTGACGTCACAATGACTCCGCCCACTTCTTATATACAGTCTATTGTTGGGGCAGGGGGTATCAGATCTTAGAGCGCCACCTAAACTAAAGCTGGCGTATATATGAAGACCTGCTGTAGGAATGAAAATCTTTTTTGGAAAATGTGCGTGGCCTTTTAATCAACTTTGGCTGTTAAATAAATGTCAGAAAAAGTGTCTTTATTTGAAATAATTCCACTTTCCCCCATTTTTATATGCCACAAACCGTCTCAGATAAACTAATTCTCACTTTAAAAGCACATATATCACAGCTTCCTGGGTGTGCTTGTAAGCTTGTGATCCTGATATTTTTTGTGGATGAAGAGCACACAGAGGTGCTTATCCCAGAGAGAGGTTGCTCTTTTGCAGTCCTGTGGGACAAATCGCTCCAGATAAGCTGGCCCAGTATCTGCACACATCAGAGATTGCATGTTTGGAAACAGATGGTGCTGATATTTGGCAGCTTTGGACAGATGTTCACAAACTTGCTGTCAGAGGAATTACAAATTACAAATTGTTGGAGTATCACACAGTGGCAATGAAATATTGATTCCCGTCCAGTAACAGGGTGCTGGATTTGTATATATGTGTACTTACGCAGACCCATGGGTGCTTCAGCGCCTCCTGGGCAGTGATTCTCTTGGCCGGGTTGATCGTCAGCATCTGGTTGATCAGATTTTTAGCCTCCGGGGTCACCGTGTCCCACTCTGGGGAGGGAAACTAAAGCGCACACACACCCACGCATGCTCACGTACATATTAAACATACCAGCAACATAATGTCTGAAATAAAGTGGGCAGAACAGATATAACAGTGACAGAGGCGGGCTCACATCGTACGCCCCGGCTTTGATCTGCTGGTAAAGTTTGTGCTGGTCCTCGTCCCAGAACGGAGGGTATCCAACCAAGAGGATGTAGAGGATCACACCTACACACAAAAACACAACCTTTGTCGGAGTGACAAGACGGAGAGAGAGGAGGCGGCGGTGAGAAATACGCAGACAAAGAGCTTACCACATGCCCAGATGTCTACAGGTTTACCATACGCCTCCTTCCTCAGCACCTCTGGAGACAAGTAGCCGGGGGTCCCTGCAAAGCCTGCACACAGCAGATAAACACACATCAGGGTCCAGCTTCTCGTAAGCAACGTGTGTTTTGTAAGTATGTTTTAACACGAGAAAGTTCATTTAGTCAAGTACTGTACAAATTTGAGTTTCTTGTACTTTACATGAGTATTTTCTTTTCGAGCCACATTCTGCTTCTACAGAACAACATCTCAGAGGGAAATAATGTACTTTTTACTTCACTACTGTAATTTAATACAATAACTATGCAATAAAATCTACCGTTGTGTCGCACATAATGTCCAGTTTTTGATGGCATTGTGGGAAATGTGTAAAATGGATTATATGCAAATCACTAAGGTCATAGTTAAAGGTGCTGTTCTACTGGAATACATTATATTAAGAGGCGTTTCGAATGTTCTGTCCTCCCTCTTAACAAACACAAGGGTTTCAGAATAGAAACAGTTCTGAACAGTTCTGTGCAACACCACCACCACTAACAATGACCTCGACGCTAAAACACATAATTCAATTAACACCTCTATGACAGGGTCGATAAAACCTGAACATTACAGACATCAGAGAAGTCGACTCTGTTTCTATTAAGATGAAGTGGACATGGTCCATTCATGCTGCATTCTGATTGGTTGGTTTGTAGCTGTAGTTTGTAGCAGCAGTCACATTGGGAGGATTTTGTCCTACATTTCTGACAGAATTTTGATGCTGGCTGTCTTCAGTTGTCAAAAGTCCAAACCGGACGTTGCTTCTGTCTCACTTTGGTCCGGGAAAGCGCAAAATCACAATGCGAGGCTTCGATCGCTCCGGTTCTTGAGCCGTGTTTGAGGGAAAACATGGAGTAACAGGTCTGCTTAGAAGGATGCACACGACTTCAATTGATCAGCAATATATGCCGGAGCTGGCCTGTGAGTTCAATATCTTAATTTTGATCTATCCCAAGGTTTGAGTGTTTATATAAAAGGAATAGTCCCTGAAGGTCGTGGTTTTTGAGGCAGCAAATACAGAGTGATTTTAGAATCACAGCACTTTAAGTGCATTTTGAAAACAGTCTAATTTAAAGCCAACGCTTTTAGCTTTCCGCAGCCTCTTTATATTAGATCTTCATAATGACTCTGGGTCAAAGTAAGTATAACAAAGTTGTTTCATGTTCTTAGCTGGATATTAGTTGTTGCTGTTCAGCTATTCTAAAAATCCAGTAGTCACTATCCTTTTTAGATCCCTGAGAATATATACATACTAGAATAAAAAAAAAAAAAGCATAGATATAGAAACTAAAAACAAAAAGTTCAACAAAAGTGTCCTTCTGATGATATAAAAGTCTAATATTAGAGGAAGACGGGGGGGGGGAAATCCCTTCTTGTTTGCTCAACTCAAGGCCACACGACAAAAAAGGATAAAATTACAGCATGGATGAACAGTCCTGTGGAAGCCTCAATACTTTTCCTCATCAAAGACATGGTTTGCAGTCTACAGCGTGACAGCTCTGCTGCACATCACGGCTGACAGGCAGCAGAACCCTTTATGATCAAGAGGAGGAAGAGAAGGAGGATGATGGCAACAGATGGACGGGTTTTATTACAGATTTCCTTTAAAGAAAATACTGGACTCGCTAAGATTCTCTTAGTCTACCATATGCAGGTAGTGGTAGAAGGCGATATACAGGGGATGCCACCCCCCTTGTTAGATAAATTACCAATATGAGTTAACCCGCTGCCTCCCATCATATATTCGTCCAGTATGCCTGACTCACTGACCTTTTATCTGAATGAGGTGTGTGCAAATACGACTCTATGGCCTCGACCACGGCTCTGAAGCATCAGCAGCTAACTGTGTATTGATAAATCCATGCCGCTGTCCGTGGTGCTGAACTACCAGACAGATTTCTGATTGCTCCTTTTTCTCTCAGTCCCGCCCTGTCAGCTTCGTCTTGGGTCTATAATATCCTCTGAACTACAGAATATACTATAAATACTAAATTCTACACTATATTATATATATTATACATACTCTATAGAGCAGAGGTTTTCAAAGTGGGAGGCGGGCCTCCCTAAGGGGGCTCCAAACTGATTCAGGGGAAGCTCAGTGAACGGAATAGAAAAAATATTACAGTAGCTATAAAGTAAGGAGAAAAAAATTTGATTAGCATAGAGCCTCAATGTGTGTGATTTTGTTAAAGAGTCAGAAACGAATAAATGCCTTCAGGCAGACCTTTGTTCTCTCTCTGGTGTAGTCCTAAGTTGTGTCAAACATCATTTTTAGGCTATATTGGCTCAGTTTTTGACTGTCTACAGGGTCAGTTAATATATTCATGATCCTATACGCATCGAGGAACTGAGTAAAACTAAAATAACGGGATGTGAGGGGGCAGCTTTTTCCAAGTCGACTTTGAAAACTCCTGCCATAGAGTACTCAGCAGTGTCATCTTCATGATCAAAGTGACAACCGTGTGGTTGTGGGGTGCTCTCATTGGGCCATCCCCCCAAATCTCTGACCGGGTAGCGGGTATTTGTTAACCTACGATTAGTTAAAGTACAGAAATAATTAGGATGGATTTCAAAACAGAGATGTGTTTCATGATCATGTTTTACTCTTGCCTTTGGTGTCAGTGCCTTTTTCTTGAGTCTTAAGCCAGACAGACGTTAGATCTGGAGATTTGCAGTACAATGCCTGCTGCAGCTGCTGGTGTGAATCATATTGTTAACTGGCCTGATAAAAAGCTCAATTGTGCTGCACTTTTTGTCGATCTTTCCAAGACTTAGAATACCACTGATCACAACATCTTGAGCACTTACTTGGTCAAAATATAAATTATCATAAAGTTAACCAGCTGGGGACCAATTGCCGTCATCACATTTGGACCCACAAAAGAGAGACAGCTAACACTAGCAAAAGTCCCTCTCTTTTCTATAATGTAAGACAAACACAACAGTGAGTGTGGAGGAGCGGCCGATGACTCAGCAGGTGTTGAAATAACATGAACAAGAGCAGCTAGTTGGAATCAGTTCTGGAAACATTGAAAAGCCAGAGAAGGAGTTTTCAACTAACGTTAGCTTACCTAGCTTGCTAGCAACAATTATTATTTCAGCTAGCAGAATTGACAGTTGTTGGCTAGCAGCAAAAAGCTGCTTTTGTCTCCCTTTGTCTGAAATCATGGAAACATTATTTTAAAAAATCCAAATTACACAGCTACAGCCAGAAGTGTCATTTACACTGGGGACACTGGGGGCCACTTTTTGAATTGGCTGATTTTGTCCCCATCACTTTTTAAAAGCATTTGTTAAAAATGTTCTTAAAAAAAGAAAGAAATGTTAAATAACAAATGAAATTGCTTTGAAAATTTTTATTTGCATATTAAAAAAATGCAATGCTATTTAAATCTAGAAGAAACATATGCGCATTGTCCAAGAAAGTAACTTAAGCAACCAAAAAAAGCTGCTGAATCCTGCATTATATTCCATTATATTTTTATATTTTGAATTGTCACCTGCCATCTGAATTTTGAGTTTCCCTTCATATAAATAAAGACATTTAGACTATAAATTGGAGCAGAAAATGTCTCCAGAATGCAGGAAATTAAGAGTTTAATGCTCAAAACCTTCAGGGGGAGGACCCACTGACCCCCCCCCCCCACTCATATATTTCAGCATCAAATATTTAATCTAAATAGTGCTGAAAACCTACTTGTCTTGTTCTCGTGCATCGTCACGTCTCATGACCCAAATGTACAATCACACCCTTAATCTGAGCCCTTCTGTCCCCACCATTCAACACAAAGTGACGCCCTTGCCTACAGCACTGTAAACTGCGCATGCGCAGTGCTGAAATGGAAAGCTCAACAGGCATAGTTAAATAATGGGGGTGGGGCTTAGTGAATGGTCACATGTCTTTTTGTGATGTTATATTTATATAATTTGTTCTCGGCCTCAGTGAGACGTCCTGAATAAAGTAACCAACAAACCTAGTCCATGTGTGCACACTGCAGATGTGTGTGTTGTGGGTGTAACATACCAAACCAAGCCTGCTGTTCTCCTTGAACCTCAATAGCCAGTCCAAAGTCAGCCAGCTTCACGGCTGCGTTCTTACACTTGCTGGCCAGCAACAGGTTCTCTGGCTGCATGTATAACACAAACACCAAACACGTCATCACGTTACATTTCTTAAACACATCTCTCAATCTGTGACGATGTTAACATCCTCAGTGTGCCAGAAAAGAGCAGCAAGCTAAAGAAGCTTGCTGCTCTTTTCTAATGTTTTCATTTAGTGGACTTGGTGGAAAAAGTTGCCATTTAAGCAGAAAGTTCTGGAAAATTACTAAAAATGTGAGTCACATTTAAAACCCTGGTTCTTGGCAACAAACTGAATTATTATAAAATGCTACATTGTTTATTCATGTGTGATGAATACCAAATAAATATTAAAAGTTAAATATTCTATTAAATGAAATACGTAAACAGCTGTTATTTGTATTTCCAAATAGCCTAAGCCTTGTTGCCAAAAATTGGGTCTTTGTCTGTTTGTGGTCGTTTTGTGTCGCTTTGTGGTCGTTTTGTGAGTTTGTAGTAGTTTTGCCGGTATGTCTTTGTAGTTGTTTTGTCTCTGTGTGGTAGTTTTGTGTCTCTGGTCTTTTTTTGTCTCCCATGTGGTCATTTTGTGTCTCTTTGTGGTTGGTTATTGTGTCTTTGTAGTTGTTTTGTGTCTCTTTGTGGTCATTTTGTGTCTATTTGTAGTGGTTTGCACCTCTTTGTGTTTCTTTTTTGGTCGTTTTGGGTCTCTTTGTAGTCATTTTGTCTCTGTGTGGGCGTTTTGGGTCTCTTTCTCATCATTTTGTGTCTATTTGTAATGGTTTTGTCTCTTTGTAGTTGTTTTGTTTCCTTGTGGTTGTTTCATGTGTCTTTGTGGTCATTTTGGGTCTCTTTGTGGTAGATTCCCACCCCTCTGGCCTGCCCCTTGCTTATGTTAAAGAAGGTGTGACGGACCACCGAGATGCAACCAGTTAAACCCAGATCAGAGGACTAAGAATAGCTACAGATTCGGCACACACACATTCATAGCAACACTCATACATATTCCAATACACACACATGAATGCACACACACTCAGAGGCTGAGACAGACAGATGGGACTTATAAAATGTGTATAAGCCTTTTTTGTGCCATTTGTTTACTTGAGAAAGACCAAACACAGCTTGCCTTTCTGCAACAGTCGTGTCTTTCTTGCTCAGACGCCGATGTAACAGCAATCTGACAAACACCTACAGTCCACAATACACACAGGGACATGTTGTATAATGCTGATAGTGATTGATTTGTGCCATCTCACAGAAACAGCTGTGTGTTGTGCTCCAGCTGCAGGAGAGACATCATGTCACCCTCTGCTGGCTGATTTAAAAACCTCAATTAAAGAAGGCTCGACTTATGGACAGGAGGTGGGATCTACTTAAAGGGGCTGCCCTCTGCAATGAAATCATGTAACATGAATAGAAAATCTTAAGCACCTTGCAGCTCCCAATTCTCTGTATCTATATATATTATAAATCTATTGTTAAGATTTTACGTTATTATCAGTACCATATCATGCCTGTAACTTGCAGCAACTCAATGACCTTAACACAAGGCTAATAAGCAGTGTTTCGCTTCCCTGCTGCACCTGTGACCACACCCCACAGTAATGTCAGGGTGTACTGACACAGCCTAGCGTGCACATCTACATCACTGCTGCAAGGTGAGAACATCAACCACTGGAAGTCAGCAACAACTATTTTCAGCTGTTGTTAAGTTGCTCTTCCACTTAAAGTTTGAAAACCTCCCTCTAATACAATTAATACAGTAGCGACACTTAAATGCATGCAGACATTGGTTTAATGAAACACAACACAAGGCAGATGCTCATGCGTGTATTTATACATCAGGCCACAGAAAAGCAGTGACATGCTGGGTTTAAATATGTCTTACTGCACTTACCAGCCCTTCAGACGCAGACAAAACAACTTTAAATCCTTCCCAATACACACAGACACACCCCTGCAGGTGACTCACCTTGAGGTCTCTGTGTACCACCCCCATCTGATGGCAGTGGAGCACGGCCTCCAGGATCTGCTGGATGCAATGACTGCACGCAAACAGCAGGGGGAGCAGGTTAGTCTGAGCACATTCAACCCCCCAACTGTCACATCCATGCAGAGGCAGCAACATCTCAATAAGGGCCACACACACCCAATATCACAATCACTGCAGTCACACACAAACACCAACAGACACAAGTATCTCTTCCTGCACACTTACACCACATTTGCACACACACACACACACACACACACACACACAGGAAAAAGTGTGAAGAGTGAACCTGTCTGTGAACTACGAAGGGAGAAGGTGTGCAGTTTTCTATTTTCTGTTTCCAAGAAAGGGCCAAACATGAGTCAGGCAGTGTAGGAGTGAGCTGCAGCACCATGTGGGAGGCACTGTGTCTAACCTGCACATTCTCCTGTGTAATTTATTCAGCAGCAACAGCAGCAGCACTGCCTTTGACAAAACATTTTAGCAGCTTTCCAAGCGTCAGAAGTAGACACTGCTCTGTTGTAACTCCACTGAACTCTACTCTGTTTCACTTTCTCTCTCTTTCATGCTTACTCACTCACTTCTTCACTCTCTCTCTCTCTCTCTAGCTCTCCCAGAGTATGGTGCTCTGTCTGTTAGGACCCACAGGAAATCACAATGCTAGTTCAGACCGTCGAAAATAGTGCAGCAAGAGTCCCAAAAGCAAAACCTGAAGACAGGCAGACACGCAAAACTGACAGACAGCAGGCGCAAGCGTTTTTTAGTCACAGGCAAAAATTAAAATAATAACAATAAAACACAAGCATGTAAAGAGTGACCCTTGTGCAGAAGGTGCAGGGCAATGCTACACAATGAGACACACACCTTGAGGTCCCTGTGCACTATGTCATGTTGGTGGGTGTAAGACACACTGTCTAGAATCTGATGGATACAGTGACTGTGGAGACAAAACAACAGGGTGAGGGGCAGATAAAGGAGCGAACACAGGAAGGAAACGAAGCATCAAGACAGTAATACAGAGAAGTACAGGGAGAAGGGGAACATCTGACAGGAGGAGATGGTTTTTAGGGATGGATAAGTGAGAAAGATTATATAGTCAGTTCACCGAAATTACGAACAAAATATATTTACTGAGTTATGTCTTGATTGCTATGCAATGTCCGGTCAAGTTAGTAAGAATATGTAACATACGGTTACACTTTCAAGATAAAGCTAGTGGTTAATGTTGTGAAACATCGCAGTTTGGTTAGGTTTAGTTAAAGGTTAGGTTTGGGTTAAAATAAAACACCTCCACGCATCAACTTGTTGGGATACATAGGACCCATTTCCCCACATAGACTTTTAGAAAGGCAGCCATTTTTATTAGACTCAATCTTGGGATCATCACGTCCCAAGCCCCCTTCCGACTGTGTGCACTATAACCTTCAATTGCGGCTGTACTTTAGGGCACAGAGATGCTTTGAGCCAAATGCTAACATGCTCACAGTGACAATGCTAACATGCTGGTGTTAGCAGATGTATGATGTTTACCATGTTCACCATCTTAGTTTGGCATGTTAGCAGGCTGACGTCTTCTAATTAGTGCATAACACAAAGTACAGCTGAGGCTGATGGGAATGTCATTAGATTTTTAGTTCTTTTGTCATAAACCAAAGATATTATGATTCATCCCAAGGGAAACAAGATTGTTTGAACCTAATTTCATGGCAATCCATGCAAAAGTTGTTGTGACATTTCACTCAAAACCAAAAATGTCAACCTGCTGGTGGCGTTACAGAAAGAGCCAAGTGATCACTTAAGTCATTATGAAGTATCTTCTTGGGATCATAAATGTTTGTATAAAACATGGGACCAATTCAGCAAGTAGATATCAAGCATACAGTAGATCACAGAATATGTGACTATTTGACCTGCTGGGGGAACTAAAGGAAAAGTCAGGGCATCACCAAAGTCAGGAGAGTTGATCCTCTGGTGACCATAAATGTCTGTATAAGTTTTCAGGCTAATCCATCTCATAGAAGGCATAGATCAGGCTGAACCAAAGGAGTGGACCGACTGACTGACATTGCCATCCCTAGAGCCACACTACTAGCACGGCTAAAAACCCTACAGGAACATAGTTCCTCTGGATAATCTACAGACCTCAACTGACGACAGTTATCACTGGAACTGCTTTATAATGAATTAATAGTCTCTATTAAACAGTTCACAATGTGCTCAGTGGAGTATCCTGAATAATGAGGGCACTGTTTGTGGAAAGATACACTGCTGTTTGAATTTGTGTCATGACTCAATGCTGTGAGCTCCACAAACAAAAGACCTTTTTCCTTCATTGTATTGTGGTGGAAACAGACAACTGAGAGACGGATATCTCAAAACCTGGATGCATAACACCAAAACTCCCTGCATGGCTGGATACCGAGAGCAGTTAAGTGAGAAAATATGTTTTTTTGGTATTTGGGTGAACCTACGGGGATGGTGAAGGAAGGGAGGGATCGAGAGATTCAGTGTACAGATGGAGTACAGAGAGGAAACTGTCAGTGAGATACCGTTGGACAGTAATCAAGCCATGCTAATCACACACCCACACACAAACACACAGAGTGACACACACACACACATAATTTCTGCAAAGGAACAAGGGAGAATGAAGGCAGATGAGAGGGCAGGAAAGAAAATAACAGGGAAAGCAAAGCTAAAGAATACAGCAGAAAATTACGCAGATAATCAGAACGCTGAGATTTTTACCAGAGCTCTTACGTGCCTCCGTTGTGGTTGCATATGTGTCCTACATTTAAACAGGAGTTTGGTTGGAAGGACTGGTGGCACATATTTAGTGCTAGAGCAGCAAAACATGCCACATTAATCATCAATTTTGTTTCATTTCTAACCTAAAATCTGCTTTAATTCATTTAAATAATACCTAAGTAATTTTCAATTATTTTTTATTTTTTATTAATTTTTTATAGGTAAGGTTATTAAAAGTTTTACCCTGAAAATCACCTTCTTGTTGGTGGATATGGGGTAACTTGTGGTCACACCAGTATATGTATTTTCAAAACACATTATCAAAAATATAAACAAATAAAGTGCAAGCTGTGTCCCAATACTAAATACTAGTTCTGTCAGGTTACATCCACACAGGTAAAGTATATTTATGCATACTAGATTGATGGCAGCAGGCACTGAAAATACTGCAGCATATACTTAGTTTTGTTGTCCTTTAAAACAAACGTATTGTAATGTAGATTTTCAATTATCACATTTAGTCTCATGGTATATAAAAATATATTGTATCATCTGCATAAAAATGTATTTACGATTTGAAATATTTCTGTCGATAGTAAACAGAAGAGGAACCAGAATAGACCCCTGTGGAACACCTATTTGGACAGAAACTACTGCTTGAGTTCTACCAGAGAGAAAAAATTATTTAAGGGTTTAATAAACTGCTAAATTAGTCGTAAAAAGGATAGTTCCCTACTGCCTGTTTACAGCTGGTTAGCAAATTATTCACCAACTGTAAGAGCTGATGTTACTGCTATTAGTGCTTTTAGCAACCATTTCACATTTAATATATCATTTTAGATGAATACTGTGTGCCGTCAACACTGTTTCTGAAATGTTAGGGCATAAACTATCACTATCGGCTTAAGAGATGCACAACTTGAAATTACATACACTGAACAGATAATGCTACAAAACTGCATGTTAGAAAAGTACTAAAAATGGTCTTTTTTATAATAAGATAAAAATAAGATAATCTTGTAATCTTGAGAAGTAGCCTAACATGTTATATATATATACAGTATATATCTAAATGCCATAGTCTCATTAATTACTATTTGCTGGACATTTTCTTGTGATTTAAGTAGATAAAAGCACTGGACAAAACATCTATTCATGCTTTTTGCAATAAGTGAATCACAAAACAAAAATGTGCTTCCTCTTGGAGGCTGTTGGTTATCATTCAGAAGCTGATAAATAACCCATAACCCAAAGCATCCTGACTCAAAACAAACTGGCATGGGATGTGCACGGACCAGGACAGGAAGTCTCTGCAGCAGGCGATTAAAACTGCTCTGAAGATCATTGGTACCCATCTCCCGGGCATCAGTGATATCGGTGAGGTGAGGTGGGGTGCCTACGTAGAGCCCAAAGGATACTAAAGAACCCACCCAGCCACAGCCTGTTCACCCTGCTGCCTTCTGGGAAGAGATATAAGTATCTTCTGCCGCAATACCAGACTGCAGAGTAGCTTTTTCTCAACTCAAACTCAAATTCATCCTCAGCCATTGAATATAGGTTATTTCTGTTTTACCATTTTATGATCATTTTTATATTACTATATATTGTCTGCTATGTAGCAGATGGGAGTTACAAACTTAATTTGACTTACAACCTGTTGTAATGTAATAAATAAAAGTACCTTCTACTGTCTATGCTCTGACTGCTTTATGTTTACAGAATAAGCGCCAGCATGTATTATAAGCCCTGCATATGACAACAGGTGGGCTGTTATCAGAACCAGGATAAAGATGTTTAAGGAGGAAAAAATCCCTGCATCTCTTATTGTACCTCTTTCCCTCCTCTTTTTAATGTTTCACCTTCTTTTCTTCTCTCTCTCGCCCCCGCAAACCGCCTCTTCAGTCAAATTGATTTAAGTCAACCTCCTGAGGGGGTTACAGCTTGGGCGTGTGTGCATTTTGTGCATGTGTACATGCTTCCATCTGTCTGTAAATTCTGGAGGGGGGACAACTCCTCAACCTTGATCCACTTTGGTTCAGTTCACAGAAAAAGGCAGTAGTTATCCATCAGAACTTGAGCTTGTAACGCCAAAGAAAATCCAACAATGAGTCAAAATTCAGTCAGTGTGTGCTAATGAGGGGCGCTGAGACTCAGGGGTGCTGGAGGACTGCAGAGGCTGGAGGACTGACACATGGAGGGGGATGAAGAAGAGAAAGGGAGTCCAGAGATCAGAACCATTAGGTGTTTACCTGGCATCTGCTTCACTGTAGTACTCTCTAGCCACAATGTCCTCGAATAGCTCCCCCCCTGTCACCCTGAGAAATGTAAAGGATAAAACGCCAAATTATATACATTAATTCACCCAGGCAGCACACACACACACACACGCAGAGAAACAGGAGGGGGATGTCCTCATTAGGGGGAAACCCCGGCTGCAGGATTCACTCCGACTGGGTTGCCATGGAGACTGGCTCCAGTGCGGGGGAGTGTATCTGCATCCACAAGGATGGAGGTAGGGAGGAGGGGAGGACTGTTATGTAATGAGGGGAACTGCCATGCAAGTGAGGAAGGGATAAGGAGAGAAGAAGAAGAAGAAGAAGAGAAAAATAGAAGAGAATGCAGATATAAAGAAAGTAAGGGAGCCTAGAGGAGACAAATGCAGCGGGGAAGGAAGTGGTAGAAAATAAGGCTCCAGGGGAGAGGGAGGAGGAAAAGGAGGGAGTGCGACACACAGTATGACAAAGAAAGAGAAGAAGAGCCAGGGAGGAGGGAAGAAGGAAGGCAAGAGGAAGAGGGAGGAGGAGGAAACTCACAGGTCAAAGAGGAGATAGTGGAAGCCCTCCTCTGAGATACTGTCATGGAGACGAACTGCAGGAAAGGCAAAGAGAAAGAGACAAGAGGGAGAAACAGAAACAGATACAGGCATCAAAATAATCAGATCTTTTTCTTTTTATGAACAATCTAAGGTGCATGCTTTATTTATCTTCTTTTCATTTTCATCTAGCATCTGCTGTAATGCACATTAATATTACTAATTAAGTCTAAAAGGACAAGGCTGCTGATATTCTTCATGTTTCTTGTTACCAAATCAAGCCCTGTGAAAAGGCCGAAGCCACCAACAAGCTGATCCTAGTATAGTAAGTATTTTTTGTGCAGCCAAAGAAAAAAGGGTTTGCACATTTCACGCTGGGATCAGTTCCACTGACCAACAGCAAACCGTCCTGACAGTGCTGACCGGAGAGTTGGAGAGATCAAACCAACAAAGCTTTACTGCTTTTATTTAACCTTCGCTGTCTGTGTATAAACTGCTTCACAAAAGAGACAGTTACAGACAGGAGTTGATGGTAAATACGTCTTTTGAATAAACTGCATGAACGTATTGTCTTGTGTTAAGCGACCAAGCTAACAATCTTGCTAACTGACAGAAAGCAAGCTAGATGCCACAGAGAGCTTTCCCCCCTCTTTAATAACTCTTAATTTAGGGAAATTGTGTATAATCCTGAGAACCAAAAGCCAGGTGAACAAAACAGCCCAGAGTATGGAGAAAACAGATTGAAGAGCTATTGTGACTTGTGACCATGTGTGGCCAGCTGTTTTAGTAAATTACTGAGACGTTTTTAAAAATTAAACTATATATTTGTAAGTAATTGTTAAAGATTTATATCTTCAGGAACAAGCAGGTTGTGGGTTAAGTGCCACAGACAGTGTAGAGCAGCACATTCTCACTCAGGGTGTCAAATACCTGGTACCCCCTCGTTTCTGCGCACATGGCACCATTTAGCGCTATTGCTCAATGCTGAAAGTACTAATATAAATAACAGTAAAGTCAGAGTAAAGTCAGAGTAGTTGGGGTGGACGGTATGAAATCCTCCTCAAGCCCTGTACATATTTTACCCACCGCCTTGCTCAAAAATGTGATTGGGACTGTTGGGTCATGTTTGGTCTCTATCATCACTTTATCACTTTATTTCAAACATGCGATAACTCAACCTATTCTTAAAAAAAAAAAAAAATCTGGATCCATCCCTGTCCAAAAATTACAGGCCTATTTCCAAGCTACCATTCATCTCAAAAATACTAGAGAAAGTTGTTGCCAAACAGCTCACTGACACTCTCACTACCCACAATATACTTGACAAGTTCCAATCTGGTTTCTGTCAGAATTATTCCACAGAAACAGCACTTCTTAGGATCTCAAATGACATAGTGATGTCTTCTGATGCGGAGAAGTGCTCTGTTTTGGCGCTGCTCGATCTTACTGCAGCATTTGATAGGATCGACCACAGCATCCTGATTGATAGGCTTAGGAAGTGGGTGGGTATCTCTGGGAGTGCTTTGGACTGGTTTTCCTCCTACCTATCAGAGAGGAGCTTCTCTGTGTCACTGGGAACTCACATGTCCAAAACTGCTGCTCTATCCTGTGGTGTGCCACAGGGTTCAGTCTTGGGCCCGATTTTATTTATATTGTATATGCTCCCCTAAGGCAACATTATTAGTAATTTCAAGGGCATTTCTTATCACTGTTTCGCTGATGCTATCCAGCAGTCTCTTTTGGGTCAGATGAGTATGACAAACTGACCACACTATGCAACTGTCTCACTGCCATTAAAAGCTGGATGGCAAAAAACTTCTTAGAACTCAACACAGACAAGATTGAAGCCCTTATTCATAGTTTTCAGTCACATGACATGCGTGGTGACAGGGAGGGCTAAACAACAGTCCAAGATAGCGGCTCACACCGGACTCCCTTGTAGAGGCGTCACAAAAGCTGTTTTTTTTGGACACTCATATATGTTGTTTTGGGACACAACCTATTTTGTTGTTGAGTTATGAGGATGTGTTGCACATTTTAGAAGCTACAAAACTCCCATAAAAGTGGAAAACTGCTCCAAATCAGTTCTTTTAAATAAGGCCTTAAGACCTTTTATGTTTGCCACTGCCTTTTATAAAATTAAATGTGGGACTACTTATTAATTTCTTGCACTGCACTGTAGCTGCCGTGTACATTTTATTCTCCTGTTTTATCTGTTTACTTTTTTAAATCTTAACACCTTTAATGTTTCATGTTACACATCTTTATTTGCCTTGTTGTTGAAAGGTGTTTTATTTTCCTTGCTTTACATTATTCAGTTATTTGATTTTCTGTTGATTGACTGATGTTTAATACATACATTATGAAACCTATGACAAGCTTGGGCTAGGAACCACGGATCTAACCAAAGCCTAATATAAACATTTAAAGAGGCAACACTTAAAAGAGTCTCACCAATGTTGGAGTGCTTGAGCAATCTGCAGATCCTGGCTTCTCTCTCCAGTTTCTGATGGTCTACAAGACAAATGATGGTCAAACTGAGGCTTTACAACAACATCTCAGATTTGAACCAACACATGAAAGAAGAAGAAGAAGAAGAAGAAGACGCTAAGGTTATGTGTAAACGCAAACAGGTGGACATTGATAGAGGAAACAGCTGCTGTTTTTACAAATATGTCAATAAAATCAAAAGCATCATTATAAAAAAACTCATTTTAGTTTACAAATTCTGAAGAGGTAACTTTTCTCAAGGTGATTGAAAAGGAGTTATTGAAACACACACGACTTCCTTACATCTGTGGGAACAGCCCGAGGGCGACGTTTGTCCCAGATGCCCATTTAACTCCTCATTCCAGAGAGAGAAGAGGAGGAGGGGAGAGGAAATAAGAGGACAGGAAACAAAGGTAGTGGAAAAGAAACAAGGCGACAGGAGAGGAAACAAGGAGACAAACAATGAAGGAGAGGAGGGGAAGAGACAAGAGAAGAGGAGAAAGGATAAGGAGAGGAAACAAGGAGAGTTGAGGGGAAACAAGAGGAGATGAAACAAGGGCAGTAGAGGAAACAAGGAGACAAGAGAGGACATGAGAGGAGGAGAGAGTTGACAGGGAGAGAAGAGAAATTAGTGGTAGGGAGAGAAGAATGGAGAAGAGGAAACGTGTCTTGGAGGGAACAAGAGGAGTATCCAAAGAAGGAGAGGAGTGCAGGACATAAGAGGAGAGGAGAAAAGACAAGGAAAGGAAACAAAGAAAGTGGAAAGGAAACAAGGAGACAAGAGAGGACATGAGAGGAGGAGAGAGTAAACATGGAGAAGAGAGAAATGAGTGGTAAGGAGAGAAGAAATGACAAGAGCACGGGAGGTAAGAACAAAGTAAATAATATAGGAAAGGAGAGGGAAAAAAGAGGAAGAGAGGAAACATGCAGAGGAGGGAAGAGGAGAGGAAAGAAGAGGAGTGTACAAGAAACGACAGGAGGGGAGGAAACAAGATGAGAGGAGAAAAGATAGGGAGAGGAAACAAGAGGACAGGAAACAAAGGTAGTGGAAAGGAAACAAGGTGACAGGAGAGAAAACAAGGAGACAAACAATAGGAGAAGAAAGGAAATAAGAGGAGTGTACAAGGAGAGGAGAGGAGGGGAGGAGACAAGTGGAGATGAAACAAAAGGAGAGGAGAAGAGAAAGGGAAGAAATAGAAGAGGAGGGAAAAAAGGAGAAAATTAAGAGAAGAGGAGGAAAAGAAAAGGAGGAAAGAGGAGAGGAGATCTAGTTGATCTGATGAGAAATAAGCTGTTGTTGTCGTCTCTCTGCTCGTTATCTGACAGCTCTACAGAGAGTCGTCACATGATCTGATCTCTATGCTGTAATCATCGTTATTCTGAGATACTTTATCAGCATTATATCGGGAGAAAAAGAGTGAGACATCAAACACAGGACGCTGCCTCATCACAGCTCGGCCGACAGTGACATAATGTCTATAACGCTGCAAATAGCACTTTATAGGGACGCTGTTGGCGTCTTCTGTCACAGCCGTCACAACAATCTGTAGCAGAGTGTGAAAACTGAGTTTAGAGTCTGTCCGCGTGACATCTTGTGCAGGAAAAATGTAGATTTCTGTCGTCCGAGTCGATGCTCGGATCCTCTCTCTGACTGAAACCGTCATCTGCCTCTCTGGGATGAACAGACGTGGAGGCTTCACACATGCTGGAATCAAACACTCGCTGAAATATGCCAACTGAAAACACACATGCAGCCATGTTACAGGGTCTCCGTCCACGTCTGTCTTTCTCTCACCTCTGGCAGACAGCTTTTTGGTGTTGATGATTTTGGCGGCGTACTCTTGGCCCGTGCAGAGTTTGACACAGCGGCGCACCACCGAAAAGGCCCCCCTGGGGAACAAAGGCAGGAGACAGGAAGAGGAGACGGGTCAGCTGCCACATAAGCTTTGTCAGCATAAAAGGGCCATCTCAGCAATCAGACTGACCTCACAGTAGTCCTGGACTCCTCTCTGCTTTCAAACCATCCTGATCTGAATGCCTGATATACACAATTTCAGCTTGTAGGTGGAAGTAGACATAGTAAAATTGTAATGTTTTTAGACCTGGAACTTATTTTCACATATTTTGGTGTCGAAATGACTAATAGGTACAAAAAGAATTAAAAAATGATTCCACAAAAAGTGGAAGACTGTTTTACCAGGAGTCTGACCAACCTCACTCCCAAGTCGTCACATAACGATGCATGCAAGACCCCTTGGTCGCTAAACGCTTAAGGTAGGTATAGGATTTTTAACAGAAAAGCCCGATTAAGGAGGTGGTTGGGGTGGACAGTGAGCCAGAAACTGAACTTTCAGTCAGGAGACCGGTGTTCGTTCCCCGTGTGAAACAAAAAGTCACCCTTTATTGTTTTTTATTTAAGTTTAAAGGTTCAATGTGTAGGTTTGTAGTTGCATCTAGTCGTGAGGGTTGCGAACTGTAACCAACTGTTCAAGTCGCCACTCCCCCCCCCCCCCCCCCCCCCCCCCCCCCCCCCCCCCCTCGCTTTCCAAGCGCGCAGGAGAAGCTACGGTGGCCGACATGCTCTGTAAGCTTTGTTCTAAATAATACATGTGGTCCGCTATTTGTCCAAACTTCACTTCTCTTCTTACTTCTAATAAATCAGACAACTACCACTACTTCTTCTTCGTACATAATTATAGTAGTGACGAAACGCGCTTTGTAGAGCAGTTTATCCGTTTTGGGTTACTGTAGAAACATGGCGGAGCAACATGGTTATTCCATGTAAGAGGACCCGTGGTGTTAAAACATAATGGGTCATGATGTAAGGGTTTTATACACCACTGAAAACATAGTTATGTACATTATATTGCATTTCTTGTAATAGAACAGAAATATTACACACTGGACCTTAAAGTCACATAAGTAACGTTGTTATTTTAAGGCAAACAGTGATCCTTTTCTAACCCCAACCAAACTGTGACATTTCACAATGTTAACCATTTGTTTTATTTAGACGGACGTTGCATATTTATTATTGCTAAATCCATATGTGACGAGCTAGGAGCGAGAATGTATTGGTCTGACAGAATCATGGAAAGGATCCCTATGGGGGACTCCCACTGCCACCCTTTGATTTTAACAGGAAAGTGAAGTCTCACTCAAGGATAGTTCTCGCTCTGAAATCTAGAGAGAGGCGAGTTGTTGCAGGACAGCGACGATGGAAACAAGTGAGAGGAGTTAGTTGTCTACATAGAGGAGCAGCAAGCAAGACTTTATTTCCTAACATTACTCCAACACGACAAACTCCTCTCTCCACCTCTGAATCACCTTTGCACCGTCGTCTTTCTGCAACAACTCTCCTCTCACGAGATTTCAGAGCGAGACAAAGGGAGTCACCGACAGTCTGAGGCAAAAAGAAACACTTTTTGTGGACGTCATTGTGACGTCAATCGCCCTGAAGGAACATGTTGCAGCAACTGCAACTGAAGCCCGCACAGATTAAAATCTGTGAGAATGGGGCCCAGGTTTAAAAATACTTAAATTTTCCTTTAATAGCAACAACCACTTATTTATAGTTACATTCATGCAACAGCGCCCCCTGCAGCCACAGAATATGGTGCAGCACCTAATTCATTAATCATGAAACAGAAGCCAGTCTGAAGACGTCTTTTCTCCACGACTTGAACAATGTCAGCGATGAGAGCAGCGTTTGAAGGATAACTACTGTAAGTGTCTGTGTGCTGGAGTTTTTTGGGCCACATTCGCTCATCAAACCCAACAGACACAAACAGAAATAACCACCTCTGTCATTTCTCAGAGCTAATTTTATCTCACCTCAGTATTGTTACGCAATAAAACACTCACACTCCCGTCAGAGCCCCTGCCTCGCTCACAAGCACTCCAACACGCATACATCATGAGGAGATAGGGTGAGTAAGCATGACACTTGGACGAGTGGTAGAAAAGGCAGCAGGCAGCTGGACCCAAAACCTGGATTTTTTAAAACTCAAATTTAATCTTTTATAGTCTCCCTCTTCAATATTTAAGAGTAATAAACAAAACAGTCAGGAAGCCATATAGCCAATAAGCAAATATGCAATATATCTAGAAAACCTAGAATATTATAAGTGAGAGAATATCCTTGACCTTTATTAAGTCCACTTAATAGATTTATGACAACTTTGCAAACTCTTTCTGCTGATGAAGCCCATGACCAGTGGTTAAAAGCTAAAGAAAAAACACTGGAAAGTAGACTGAGTTCAGATGATTAGGTTAAATTTGAATATTAGCTCATATTAAAACAGTTTAATGGTCACTCTTTGAGTTTAAATATGTATTATAACGTAATATTTTAAGTCACTTGTAGCTTTTGTTGCTTGAAGTTATATGACATTTAAAAGGATTGGAATTTGAACAGATTAGTGCTGAAACGCTTAGTTGATTAATCAAATAACAAACTGAATATAAAGTTTTAGGTTTTAAATATACACGTCCAGCAGTTAGAGAGCAACATGATCATTTAATTGGAGTTGTGTTTGTGTCATTTGATGAATTTAAGTCTAATATTCACTCTCTTTTAACTCTGCTTTGGGTCTCTACGAACTGTAAAAACTCTCTGTTTCAGCAGCAACTGGAACTGGGGAACATTTTTTCAGTCCCTCCACGATTTTGCGACGTAGTGATTGCAACTATTAACACATATTCATCAACTCCCTGAGAATTTAGCGTGACGTGCAATTTCGACCAATCAACCCAGCTTTTCTGCAAATTTGACCCATCGTCGCAGTTTCCCGCAAATGTCAGCAAACTTACTTCCTTGTATACAAGACGCAGCAGACGTGTAATACCCACGTCTCATGTTTGCCTACAAAAATAACAGCAAAGGATCGGGATGAAAAGGACCCAGATCTTCTTTACCAAATACTTTGCCGCCGCAAAACACACACGGAGAACGTAAGATGAGACAAATCACTGTGACACAGGCTGCTGCATCTTCATCAATTTCAAGTGCTGACAAAAACAAGGAAATTTGGTTTAAAAACGCAGGGTTTGGGGTTAGACCTGCGAAATCCTGGAGGGACTATTAAATGCATCATATCTATCTTTGCAGTTTTCACTTATTCCCACAATTTCATTGCAAAAAAAACATCCAAGAACATCACAATTTTTTAGAAATCTGCAGCAAAATCGGGCATTTTAGGCTAAAACAATCACAAAAAAGGCCCAAGAAATCCTGGAGAGACTGATCTTTGCTCAATAAAGTACAGTAAAACTTCAATTAGACGCCTGTCCCTTTTACTGGCCTGGTGTAGCTGCACATTTTGACAAATAAACGCAGGTCTCAATTAGAAGCCTGGTCTGTTTTTTATAGAAGTTCTCTGGATGTATAAAACCTCTTAAAGCCCGCTGGGTCACCTGCTTGAGCTAAGCTGCTTATACGATGCATACCGATATAAATGTTTAATGTCGTACGATCAGTTATGGTGCTTTCAGACCTTCAGCGAAGTGAACGTTCGGGGCAGTGAGTTTACACACAAAGTCATATAAATTTTTACTTTAGTTTTATAAAAACAGGACAAAACTGGACATTGCTGGGAGAAAAGAAAGCGAGGAGGTTGAACTACCTGGTGAGTTCAGAAAACATGTGTCTGTAACTTTATTCCAGCTATCGTTGTACTTTACTGTGAGCAAGTTAGCATAGAATAGCCCTGATCGATCCGAACTCCATTCAGAAAACAAACATTTTAGAAGTTGTTGTCCTGCTGTCTCGCTGAAAGACCTGACAAAGCCTGAATTCATATGTTTAACAAATCTGCATCATGTTGTAGTTATTTCGGCATCAGTTTAATTCGTTTATTGCTATTTAATCACAGCAAAATGTTTACTTTGGGTTCATACAGCTGTAGTAAAGGCGAGTTGTGTTTATTTATCACCTTCTCGCGTTGTGTGTGGACACTTGCAGCGAATGTACTCACGCGAGGAAAGTGTCACGAGGCGAAAATTTGCGGTTGGTCTGAATGCGGCATTAGATTCTCCACATTTCTGTCGTTCAAAGTGGCCTAGATGTGCTGTCTCTCAGAGCTAGATCAAATGAATAATTTATAATTGATATATTATCCAATATAAGTAACATTCATACTACTATATGAATTTGATAGCAGCCTATTTCCCATCTTTGCTGAGAAAGAAGTGTGAAAGGAATTAAAGGCAGGGTGAGTTCAGTGATTGAAGCAAATAAAAGCCCAGGCTATTAATTGAAGTTTTATTGTACTTAAAACAGCTGAAATAATGTTTCTGCCAACCAAATTTATTAATAAACTAACTTTAATTGAAGCCAAATTGTAGAAATTAGGTGGACATATCCTCCTGTCTTTACATCTACATCACATGCACACACAATAATAAAAACACAAGAACACACCAAAAAGTGACAACACCAGCAAAACAGCAATAAAGCTCGGTTATCAGTGAGGGCAGCTGCTGCCACTCCAGCATCTCTATTGTCTTTCACTTATCACAGCCCACACACAAGCCTGGAGATCCCAGCCAGCACAAAATAAAAAAATAAAAACTCAAAGCAGTCTGTAAAATGAAATATCACCATGATAGAATCCATCCACAGCACTGCTGCACTTCCCCAGTGCTGTGGAATAAATGTTCCTGTGAGGCAAACATTGCAGAGATCCTCTCTCTACCCACGCACAACCTGACAGAGACATTGAGTCCACTTTGCATCTACCCACTGTGGCACCCATAGCCTCTTCAGTCGCTCTCAATGTGTCTGCATGCTGTTAGGGGCCACACATCCCCAATCTCTCTATTTCTTTTTTTTAAACCACAAGACACACCTCATTAAATCAGCAGTAGATCAAGGGCAGCAGCAGCAGCAGCTTTCCCTGACTTCTCTGCTAAGCTGTGCGCCACTGTGATTAAAGCCAGCTGATGATGAGGGAGCTTAATTCCGACACATCAGCTTTTCCCTGATATTAGGCATATTTGTCCCTAATTAGCCTTCAGGCAGAGAGGACGGGAGGGGGTATACCCTGAAGTGCTCCCGGGCTCATGCAGCCCCATCCCCATGCAAAATCTAACTATCTGATGCCTCCTGCATTTAAATAAGTGTAAAACAAAACAAATAAGCCATGCACTGACACAATATTTAGGTTTGAGAGAAGCCAAGTTCAGATCCAGGAGAGCTCCAGACCAGCGTGCGTTTTGTTTTGAAGGGATGGAGCTGCATCCATCACCGCAGACCTCCATCCCCGGTGCTCTGTGCGGTGAGGAGGACACAGGGTCAGGCTGCATGCAGGAGACTCAAAGAAGCGTAATGTAGCTGCGGCTTACTTGCCAAGCTCCTCGTACAGCTGGTATTCATCTGTAAAACGTGTACAAGTAGTCGTTGCCATGTTGTTTCCCTCCCTCGGACGGGTGCTGGTGCCGAGTCCGAAATGCCTGGTTGGGTCGCTGCGGCGTGAGGACCTTCGGCTCAGTCTCCGCCCACCTCAGACCTCCGGACGGCTGAGTGGTTCAGCTGCAGCCCGGCACACACACACACACGCACACGCACACGCACGGTCCCGGCTCGGATGGAAATGGGGCTCTCCGCTCTGCAAGGCGAAGAGGACGGACTCTTTAAATACCACGCAAAATGCTAATGTGAGCTCACCACATGACGTGTTCCTCCACTTAAAAAAAAGGAAAAGAAATAAAGACAAAGTGAACTCAGGAGCTGATTGAAGAGTGCGGGGGAGCGGAGCTTTTGATTACACATGAATCATATAATGGAGAGAAACCGATAATGAAATTACTGCACTTGTAAAGTCTGACTCTATTTATAGGTTTTCATGAGGAAAACCTCAGTGAACCAACTGCAAAGAAACTTTATTGCATCTCTTCTCAGCGCATTTTAGTAACTGCATGTGCATGTTTGGCTACTTTTGCATATTTATGTCCATTTTTAACAAACAAAACAAACTTAAAAGTTTAATTTAGGCATGGCCGGATTAACCTGTCAGGGGCCCCAGGGCAAAAATCGTCTGTTGGGCACCCCACCACCACCACCACCATCCTCTCCTGCCCTCTGTGCTCAGCCTGTTCCCACAGCGTCAAAAAGGCCTAGCTAAGCTTTGTCACGTCCTTCAGTGTCTCGTACCAATGCACATGGCATCCTTTGTCACAATTTGACGCAACAGGGAAAGTCCTTAGCGTCATAGTTCAACGCTAAAAGTTAGCCTATTATAAAAAAACAGGAAAGTCCAAGTGCACAGTGACGGCTGGCCAATAGAGGGCGATAGAGCGTCGCCCTCCCTGGTGGTGGAAAATGTTTTGATTTTTCTTTTTAAAGTAAACATTTTTGAAATAAACAGTAGGTCTAATTACTTGTTTTAAGCATATGTGTGTTTACAATGTACAATAACGTGTAATATAGAAAATATAGGCTAAATAATTAAGTTTGGGGGGGAAATTAGCTTCCACTTTCACTGATCTCTTCTGGGGCGCTTGAAAGAGCAGCGCAGCCAAAAGCAGACACAAGAGATGCCCATGGCAACATAAATTAAACCAATCAGCGTCCTCGAATCCGATGCCTGAAGGGTAGAGGAAAAGTGACGTTGTAGACAATGATGAAGGCGGAACTCAAGACACAGGCTTTCAGCCTTGGCTAGCTGGATGCAATCATGTAAATGCCGTATTTTGCATCCCACGCTTGCTTTTTAAAACGGCGGGGAGGGATACACTGTTACAGGAGTAAACAACACGAAACATTTATCTGAGAAGATTAAGAAACATGAGTGTACAAGGATACATATGGATAATACGGTGAAGCTAGCCATGATAGGCAGAGTTAACATCGCTACACAGCTGGACGAAGGCCACAGGATTGGGATGAGGAGACACAACGAGGAGGTGGAAGAGAGCAGGCCCGTTTTATCAAAGATACTTGACTGTGTTAAATTCTGCGCGGCCACAATGACACGCAATCCTTTGACATCCCTGGCGTTTTCAGTAGATCTTGTTACCTCGCTGGACAGTGTGATTGAGGAGCACCTTAAGACAGCTACTGTTTTCAAAGGCACCTCAAAGACTGCAAAACGAACTTTCGGGCTGCATGCGGTCAGTTCTCAAAGATTACATTCTGGAGGAAGTAAAAAATACAAAATATCTTGCTATTCAGGCAGATGAGACAACTGACATTTCCACCCACTGCCAGTTGGTGCTTGTGATATGGTCACGTTACATCAACAAGGAGAGCAACAGCGGTTGGCTACAGAGGTAAGCTGTATAGTTTATGGTGTTAAGATGTGGTTATTTCCAGCGGTGGTACAGACTACCAGTTTTGCAAGAAGTATTCAGATATTTTACTTGGCTAAAAGTAGCAGTATTACAGTGTAAAAATACTCTGTTACATGTAAAAGTCCTGCATTCAAAAAAATCTGAAGTATTAGCACCAAAAATATTTAAAGCATCAAAAGCAAAGTAGGGTGGATTCAGATAAGGTTGGAGTGTCATAGCCCTTTAAAATGTTGCAGCCAAAAACAAAAACCCAACTCTTGTTGACTTGTAACTAAAGTTTTCTTTGCATTGAACAACACATACTCCCTGATGATGTGAACGCACCAAGCATCACAACAGTGAGGGCCGTGCTACCAACATCAACTGAGCTGCCCATTGTAGACTGGGCGTCACATCTCAGGAGGATACTGGAGCTCCTCCTTCCACTCGAAACCTCAAACCATCAGGAGGAGGATGAACAACCTCCGGGCTCTTCTGTGGAGGTCGGCACAAGACCAGTCACCTTCAGTGACCTAATACCCGGTCCAAAACGGGAAAGGAGCCTCCGAACAAGGGTCAAGCCTCCCATCTACCCTTTAACAAGCATAGACCACATCAATTACATTTCATTATCAAACAGAACAAAAACTAACATAAAGGAAAAGAGCAGAAAGGGAAAAGATACCAAAGCAAGATCAGCAAACCCCCCTGCACAGCCTGCCAGAGAGAGTACGGTGATGTGAATAACCCAAAGGCCACAGAGGATGTGTTGTCAGTGCATCTCATGTAACCAAGAGAGCTGTCGAGAGGATGCAGGCATCTGTGAGGAAGATGGTTACATGTGCAAATAACAGGCGTTTGAAAGGAACGCAGGACAATACCCAACTAGATGAAATGTTAAAGGATCATTTTAGTATTTTTAAACCTGCGAGTTGTTGCAGGAAGACGCCGGTGGAAGCGTGAGTCAGAGTTGCAGAGAGGAGTTTGTTGTGTTGGAGTAACGTTGGGAGCTCCTCTACGCACTCAACAAACTCCTCTCCTTCATTTCGACCGTTGTCTTCCTGCAACAACGCACCTCTCATGAGATTTGTCCTTGAGCGGGACTTCAGTTTCCTGTTAAAAACAAAGGGCATCACCGGGAGTCTCTTGAAGGGATCCTTGATGTTGTCAGACACCTGGAAGAACAGTCTGTTGCTGGTAAAAGGAAGCACTTTTTTTTTTTTTTTTTTACTTATAGGCCTACAACAATGGAGTATTTTGTACATTGTATTCTGTATGACTGTGTGTGTGACAATAAACTTGATTTGATTTTCAGAGTGTGGTGTTACTTTTATTAAAGTAAAGGATCTGAATACTTCTTCCACCGTGCTTTATATATTATCTAACCTTCACTGGGCATTTCTAAATGTCACCTCTGGCCTCCGGCTGAGGAGATATAAGGTTTCAGACAGAGCCTTACTCCACTCTGTCTTTCCATCTTCCTGTCTCCTATCATCAGTACATTATCACATTATCGTTCTTTCCATTTGGAGAGCGGAACGATGGATTGATGAATTTAATGATGACTGTACAACAGAAGCTATTGTAGCACTTTGTACAAACGGATGCAGAAGACGTTAAGTGGAGTCGAGACAGCGCAGCAGCTTTGTTTCAGCTTGAACTGAGTGAACACACATTTCCCCCTTTTTGTCTGGCAAAGACTAATGTTCTTAGTTTCCAAAGTAACAAGGGACTAATTTATGCATCAACAAAGTGACTCATCAGGGTCCATGAAAGGAAAAGAAAGATTAATTCTTACACAAAGGAGATTAAAGTACTGCAGTCTGAAGATGAGGTAAGTTATTCAAAATGGATAGAATACCTTGGGTGTGTCACCTGACTTTAGATCTGTGGCCACTTTTTAATAAACATACTCAAGTCTGGGAGGCGTTATTAATGGTTAATCAATTATTTTTAGTGGTTTATATGGTGGCCCTCAAGTGCAAACCACAACAGCAATTCGCCACAACACCACAGCAAATCGCACAACACAATCGCACAACACAGTCGCACAACACAGCATTGGTGAGACTGGAACAGAAAAGGTAGGTACTGCAGTAGATCAGTTACCAGACACAGATGCTTTACAAAATGACAGACAGAGAATTGCTGTGGTGTTGTGACGATTTGCAGTCGTGTTGTGACGATTTGCTGTCGTGTTGTGACGATTTGCAGTCGTGTTGTGACGATTTGCAGTCGTGTTGTGACGATTTGCTGTGGTGTTGTGACGATTTGCAGTGGTGTTGTGACGATTTGCAGTCGTGTTGTGACGATTTGCAGTCGTGTTGTGACGATTTGCAGTCGTGTTGTGACGATTTGCTGTGGTGTTGTGACGATTTGCAGTCGTGTTGTGACGATTTGTGACGATATGCATTCGTGTTGTGACGATTTGCTGTGGTGTTGTGACGATTTGCAGTCGTGTTGTGACGATTTGCAGTCGTGTTGTGACGATATGCATTCGTGTTGTGACGATTTGCAGTCGTGTTGTGACGATTTGCTGTGGTGTTGTGACGATTTGCAGTCGTGTTGTGACGATTTGCAGTCGTGTTGTGACGATTTGCAGTCGTGTTGTGACGATTTGCAGTCGTGTTGTGACGATTTGCAGTCGTGTTGTGACGATTTGCAGTCGTGTTGTGACGATATGCATTCGTGTTGTGACGATTTGCAGTCGTGTTGTGACGAT
>NC_060162.1:3158320-3174526 GCF_021292245.1 Micropterus dolomieu | reverse complement strand
TGGTGTTGTGACGATTTGCTGTCGTGTTGTGACGATTTGCAGTCGTGTTGTGACGATTTGCAGTCGTGTTGTGACGATTTGCTGTGGTGTTGTGACGATTTGCTGTCGTGTTGTGACGATTTGCAGTCGTGTTGTGACGATTTGCTGTCGTGTTGTGACGATTTGCAGTCGTGTTGTGACGATTTGCTGTGGTGTTGTGACGATTTGCTGTGGTGTTGTGACGATTTCCTGTGGTGTTGTGACGATTTGCTGTGGTGTTGTGACGATTTGCTGTGGTGTTGTGACGATTTGCAGTCGTGTTGTGACGATTTGCAGTCGTGTTGTGACGATTTGCAGTCGTGTTGTGACGATTTGCAGTGGTGTTGTGACGATTTGCAGTCGTGTTGTGACGATTTGCAGTCGTGTTGTGACGATTTCCTGTGGTGTTGTGACGATTTGCAGTCGTGTTGTGACGAAATGCATTCGTATTGTGACGATCTGCTGTGGTGTTGTGACGATTTGCAGTCGTGTTGTGACGATATGCTGTGGTGTTGTGACGATTTGCAGTTGTGTTGTGACGATATGCATTCGAGTTGTGACGATTTGCAGTCGTGTTGTGACGATTTGCAGTCGTGTTGTGACGATTTGCAGTCGTGTTGTGACGATATGCATTCGTGTTGTGACGATTTGCAGTCGTGTTGTGACGATATGCATTCGAGTTGTGATGATTTGCTGTAGTGTTGTGAAGATTTGCAGTCGTGTTGTGACGATTTGTGTTGTGTAAAGTAACAACTTTTGGGTTGTTGTCAGGTTGTGAAAAGTTCCTTTGGCAACAACAAAGTTCAGTGAGACATGATTTATTAACATTATAGAAGCCATTAATTATAAATTCTTTTATAATTATTAAACTATTCTCTTGAGACACTTTTTATGCCACTTAACTACTCAAACTTTTTACTGTATTTATCTGACACCTTAGTTACTTTTTCTCCATTAAGGGTAAGGGTCATGTTTGCGTTTGAGCTAAAGTTGACATCCTGACTCTCCAAAGTGAGACTTTGTCGGGTTGACTGTCTGACACAGCTGCCTTCATGATCTATTTCCTAAATAACCCAAGGCTGACATTTATTTATTTATTTATTTTGTTTCAGACTCTTAAGAAAGGGTTGCATGCAACTTGAATGACACATGACTTTAGGTTAACATAGATAACCATCTTGTTTTGAACCAACATCCAGAAGAATCTTCACACGTGAATTTTTGTATAACCCGGAGGGATAAAAATCCCCATACAGGAAGCATCCTTCAGATTTGGTTTTGGTGCTGAGGTTAACTCTGTATTCATGCTGCCAGTCTACCCGGCTGGGCTTCAATAAACAATGCTGTGCGAGACATCCTGAGATCTTCCTCTGCAGTAAGAGTTTACCTGCTCTCAAGAATTTTTACAAAACACAACCCAGCAGCGTATAAAGAAATTAAAATGATCTCCACCTTCTCCGGCTGCAATATCAATGCACTGAACACATGGGTGCTGGTTAGCTCACCTGCAAGAGCACATGCACCGTGTACAAGGCTAAAATCCAGCAGTCCAGGTTCAATTCCAGCCTGTAGTCCTTTGAATCCTGCACAGAACATTGCCGAAGGTGCCTCCGAGAAACACCCTGAACTGACTCCCAAGCGCTGCATAACTGCTTCCTTCTGCTCCCAATTAGCACGGGTTAAATGCAGAGGGAGAAAACAAAAAGAAATTTCCACTCAGGGATAAATAATAATTTTACTTAAGTAAAAGATCTGGGTACTTCGCCCACTGCTGGCATTAAGCGGAAGGAGTTCATTATCTCAAACTTTTACTTCCATGGTCAAGAATGAACTTTAATGTTTGATATTTCTTTTATTTATTTAACAACTGAGTGTTTTTTTTTGGTTTGTGAGGCAGATGAAGCTCAGACTGTCCTTTTTGATGTTGTTATATTGTCCATCTGCTAAGTTTTATTATGATAGATGACAAAAGAAGAACCCAAGAGCACAAGTTCGTGGCCTTGGACGACCAAAGGAGGAGTCCGAAGCTGCAAAAACCTTGAAGAGCAGACGAAGAAGACTTCTCTTTGCCGAGGTCGTCAGTTTGAAGGTGACCGATTCACCCAGTAACAACAAGTGTGTTTCCATCCACCTGTTTTTATGTGCATTTTCATTTTGCTTAGGCTGAAGAGTTGGTGTATTGATAAAGGCAAAGCTGCAATGGAAACAGACTTAGTTAGTAGATGATGACTTAAACTTCCAGTTAAGAGCTGGAAACACCAGAGCTGTGTGGAGCGATGAGGAGGCTGGAACCTTCCTCACATTAACACATGAAACTAACAGAAATGTCTGACGTCCATCGTGTTTTCCACCGTTTGAGACATCGACGTATTAAAGGAAATGGAACTCGCATGAATGAGAATTGCTCGCTGAGCTCCCGGGTTTAGTTACGCACCAGCTGTTTGTGTCAGTGAACAAACACCTAATGGTCGCATAGTGGATGGAAACACATTCATTTGCATCTCCTTTTGCCTATTTGTGGGATATTTGGTTAAAATTTGCGCTACATTTCGATGGAAACCTGGTTACTGAGAGACGACTAAATGTTCAACATTTTAGGGGCATTGGTGCGAGAATGAAAAATAAAAATAATAACAGAATCACTCAGTAGGACAAACAGACATAGAGGCACTGCAGAGTTATTAAATTAAGAGCATAAGAGTTAACAACACATATTTATCAGATTTTAAACTGCCAAAACATCAAAGAAATGTTTGATATTATGACTCATCCTCGTCACAATCTGGATTCCCACAAAATAATTCTGCTCTTACAGTTAAAGACAAACTTCCAACACAACAGACCGGCAGGTAAAAGCTGAATTTACTGTAACCAGTTCTGTAAGTAAACAAGGATTCAGTTCATTTTTGGCAGAGTTTTTTTAAGATGTGGCTCAGAACTGCACCGCGCTGGGCGGGATGTCAAACAAGGAGGGGTCGAACTGCTGCCCTTTGAACGGAGACCCTTCAGCATCCCAGCCCTTCTTCAGCATGTCGTGCACCTTCTGTGGAGAGACCCGGAGGAAGACGAGTTAAACAGGTACCGTTCATGCTTGTAAAGACAACAGTGCCATCTAGGCGTGAGTCCACTTGCTGTAATTGACCACCAGTGCAAATCATGCAACATAAATTAAAACAGGCTGCAGAATTTGCTATCAAATGTTAAATTATAAAAAAAATATATCAGTGGATTGATAAATTTCCTTAAGTCAAGTTTTAAATCCTCCACCTCCTGCATGCAGCCTGCGAGAAAACCTTGATGATATCATTCCTTTTTAGCTCACTTTGGGATATTGCACAAGCGTTTGCATCACGTTAATGTCCTGTCACATCTGAATGAAGTGTGTGGAACATTTATTTAAAGTCACCACTGTCTGAATGACTAACCAGGAGACAGTCAGCTGATGTCTTCAATGTCACTTAAAGGAGGAACCTGGTTTCCCCAATCAGGACGGAGGATTAAAGTGAAAGTGAAACTTGAATTCCCCATGTAGGTTTTGACAGCTTCTTGGCCGTGTATGTGCGTAACCAGCAAGGTTATTATTGTTAAATAACAAAAACATTTTCGTTAACTGGAATAGAATAAAAACGAGGCTTTACAAAAAAACTAAACTAACTAAATCCGTCTGTTAGCAAATCTTACCAAAATAAATTAAAATTGTAAAGTCTTCAGTCTGTTTTCCAATTTCTTAGCTATGCCAGTTTTTAGTCCACGCCCCTTGCCTGGCATCATGGCTGTGAAAGTGGCAAGGTCCCAAAGACTTAGGCCACATCTACACTACTCCTTTTTTTGTTTAAAAACAGAGTCCTAAAACGAATACGATCTCCGTCCACAGCAGCGTTTCAGCTGCGTATCAGAGTTGATCTCCATCTATATTAAAACGCACATCCAGTTCAGGTACACATGGCATGCACGTGCCGGTGTAAACATGAAGCAAATGGTCTAATCTCTAGTTACAGAAGATTTGGCGAAAGAATAAAGTTATGCAGACGAAGAATCGCACCACATACTTTTTTCATGGACCAATAACGAGCTGGGACTGTTAGGGAACGTAACACGGGAGTGTGGTAGCGGAAAACAGACTGGGAGTCGTTGCAAAGTAAATACGGCGGCATGCACAGTACAAGTGTCTGCTATAAGTGTTGTTTGCATGGTACAAAAGCATTGACTGTATATAAGAAGTGGTCGAAGTCATCGTGACGTCACACGTTGGTTTGTGGACTGCCGTTTTGAAGCCTCGAGTTTGGCTGATAGGGCGCCGCCATCTTGAGTTTTTACAACCAGCGCCACCAGACGTGACCATATATGGACGTGACGGTTGAGCTAACGGCCGTGTGTGGCGCTAGCTAGCTTGCTTAGCTAGGTGCATCTGTAATTCAGGTTAACTGTCATTTTAACGGGGTTGATAAATTTTGTCTAGCGAACAACAGGCTTAAAACTAAATGTACTCATCAGGGAAAGTGAACAGCCGACTCCCAATAAGGGTACGAGTCACTCTAGCCTGATTGACAGGTCGCCATGGTAACGAGTTGTCAATCACAGATAATCCTGCCTTGAAGCGTGTGAGCGTCTGCGTCATCGTTTCTAAAGTCTTCCGTTTTTGCCCGTCTAAACTAAAACGCTACCCGGAATTTTAAAACGAAAACGGGGTCGGCAGCGTTTTCGGTCTTTGTTTTCGCCGTTTCAGTCTGGACGGGAAGTGCAAACGTAGCAAAAGGTCGAAAACGCAGTAGTGTGGACAGGGTCTAAAACTTAACACTGAAACTAATACATACTAAACTAAAACTAAGCACTTCCCTAAAATAAAAACTAACCTACACTAGCAAACATGCTTTAACAACTAATTAAAACTAAACTGAAGCTTTTTACAAGAACACATCGGGCATTTTGAAAGACAGCAGAAAAGTAATATGCTGAGCAGCTGCATGAAAGTACAGATCAGATGACAGAACGATGCATCCTTACTAAGACAAAGCAGTTAAAATAACAGATCCATGTTTCCAAACTAAGGTCGGCTGTTGTTGTTGGTTTACTTGAGTAACCTGGTTCCTCGTAGTGTTATGAGCCGATTTGGATCCTCACCATTTCATGACTCTGTGGTTTGCCCTGCAGCTTCTGATGGTAGTCGAAGGTGAGTCTGTCCAGGACGGCGTGCTCCTCCTCGTCAACTGTTGCCATGGAGCGCTCGCGGTTAATTTGGTTTATGTCAATCTCCTGTTCTCCTTTCAGCACCGCGTTCCACCAAACCTCCGAGGCCTTACTGAGCGACAGCTGGAAGTCAAACGCAGCGAGTTAAAAAAAAAAAAAAAAAAAAGGCGTTGATTTAAAAGTTATTCATATGGAGAAAATCATATTTGTGCACTCACGACCACACAGCTTCCAGGCTCCAGACTCCACAGAGAGTTTTCCGTGTTGATCTTATGAGTGAATTCTCCCTCCATCAGTGTTTTCTCTTCGGCTCCCTCCCTCACACACACTTGAATGCTGCTGGCCTGCAGACTAACTCTGACCTGAGGACCACAACAAGCATGAGACACAGCTGACATGAGAACAGAGCTCCCAAGATGTCAGGTGATGGGAGTGGACTGAGTTTACCTGTCGGCCTTTAACAACCGTCTTGGGCACAAACACGCGAATCTCCACGTCAGTGTAGTCCTGAGACCAGCTGTAGTTTTCCCTCACCGCCCCGTTGTAACAGTCGGGGTCGGACTGATTCTTGCCCTGATCCCTGAAACACAACACGCACACAGCCAGGCGCCAACATTATGTACAGATGATGGACTCGCCTGCAAACATCCAGCTTACATTCTAGTTCCCCAAGATGTGCTGTTGCTGTGATGTTAAGGCTGTAGCAGCAGGAGAGTTGTGAGTATCGCTGTCTGGAGCTGCTGTGCTGCTACCGTCTCATCCACTCTGCATGTTAGCTTCATGTTAGCCTTACTGCAGCAACTGTAGCCACAATTTGCTAACCCACAACTTAGCTAATATTAGCAACGTTGCTTGCCGTTTCGTCGTTTGCTCTGTATCAAGTTTTTTTTTTTTTCAGGTACTGGATTTCTCCAGAATAACATACCCACGATGTGTCAAATGTTTCACGCCTCGCTTAGAACAGATTACAGGAACTTAAGTAAAATATCAAAGAAACTATTATCTAATTAGACAGTTTTAGGGCTGGACAATAAATCTACTCTCAAGCTCTCTAACAGACACAAACTTTGCGCTTTTCCCCCCTGATTTTTTGCCTTTTCAGCACAAATGTCGCTGCATATAAAGAGAACAAGTTGCTGGTTGTCGTCCAGGTTTGTTTTGGTACAAGTACACGTTGGCGTTCTTGCGGGATTGGCGGGGTAGTCTACCTCCACAGCTCCAGTGTTTACTGACCTGTGGTTCAGCGTGTTGTGCGGTGTTTTTACTCACTCGACAGGTTTATGCTCCTTCCTGACTGTCAGCGTAGTGCTGGGCGATATTGCCAAAAGAGTTGTCACAATAAAATATTTCATATCATTCGGCATCAATAATTATCAGGATAAATGTCAATCTGTTATTTGTTTTATGTTTTAAAGGCTGATTTTTGCTCCTGAGTGAAAGTTGAAGAAACCAGATGGTTAATTCTGGTTTTAAACTTTTCTTTATGGTCAGAACAAACACTTGATGTCAAACAGTGGATCAATTAACAAATCTGAGGAAGAACATGCAAAACAATTATAATAAAATCTTTTTTCAGCAAATATGCATGAATAAATTTAAATAAAGTCTATTTTTAGTTCCTTTTGCTCAACAAAATACTATAAATATCTTAATAGAAAAATTAAGTGCCAATTCATTCATGGTTCAAATAAATTAAATCAAAGATTTATTGAACATTTGTTATTGAGGAACATTATATGGCAATAATCATTACTATTGTTATATTGCCCGGCCCTACGTCAGAGACTAAAAACATCTGCAGAAGTTGATGGAAACAATCTTAATGTGTGGTTTGTCCAGTGTCTAAAGGCTTCTTTTCATTATCGTTTAATCCGCCAATATTTTTCTCGATTAATGGTTTAGTCCATAAAATCATGGAAAATGGTTAAAAATGCCCACGACAATTTACGTACATTCATTAAGTTTTGTCAAACCAACAGTCCGAATCCCAAAGATGTTCAGTTTAAAAATCACATAAGACAAAGAAAACCAGCAAATCATCACGACTGAGAAGCTGAAACTGGAGAATCTTTCAACATTGTTGCTTGACATTGTTTATTAATCGTTACTGGAGGTAAACGTGAGAATTAATGGTGTTATTGATTTAAGGAGATGTCGCTGAACCCTATACTATCCCAAATCCTAGTTACTATTAGTGCTGTTATTCACACTCATGTCCCATCTCTACGCTCACCTGTGTGGAGCTAATACATCAAGATTGTACTAATATGTAACGTCATTTTCAATAGACAATAAAACTCACTTTTCTGCTGAGCTTGTGCCGGCTGCAGCTGCCTGGCCTCCCTGAGCTGACTGGCCTGGGCCGCCGCCGCCGCCGCCACTACTGCTGCTGTCGAGCTGAGGGCTGATGGTCGCCTCCGAGGGAGAGCTCGCAGTCTGTGCCGCCTCTGTGCTTCGCTCTTCTGCCCCCTCTGGAGGCTCGGCGGCGATCTCCAGCTCCTGGACTGCCGGCGGAACGCACCGACTCTCCTCTCTCTTTTGCAGCTCGCTCAGCTGTCTCTCTCTGTCGTGATCTGCCACCTTCTCAAACAGCTTAAATGTCTGAAGAGAGAGAAAAAAAAAACAGATTATCCCAGATCAAGGCAGGAATTTTACTAAAACTCATGTCCTTTTTTTCCCCAGAGAGAGCAGGAACTTAACAGATTATCTGCTGCTGTTCAGTTATTGACTCTCTGCTCACTGTAGCACAGGATCTGACCTCACCTGGAGGAGCACATATAGAGTAACTTCACACTGAAACTCTTGTTTTTGCTGACCTCCAGTAGTTTCACTTGTCACCTTGCTGCAGTGATGTACATGTGTACTCTAGGACCTTGGACGTCACTTTTGGGTGTGGTTACAGGTGCAACAAATGCGAGGAAAAGGTACGAGGACTGAAGAAGCGAGGAAACATTTTAAAAGACGTGAGTTGTCCGTTCCCATTCAGTTCCTGATGACGGCGGCACAGCCGGACCGGCTGTCAGTCTGCAGGTGTTAACGGCTCGGTCTGCCTTGCAGTGAATGTGAAATTTCTCTACATGTTTATCTTGTTTTTGTATTGTGAACAGATCCGTCAAATCACGAGTTACTTCTCCGACGCTGACAGCACATCAGCGTTGTTTTTATTCTGTTTGTTAAATTCATTATGTAATTTTCCAAGTGAAAGATGTTTTAGGGAAAGTGGACGTAATATAAATGCATCCCACTTCAAACTTTCTGCCTGATGCAGAGGGACATTCATAAAAATAAAATCTAAATGTGGTCGTGAGATTACATGAGAGTTGAATCTGTAATTTGTCCCGGTGTAAACCTGCAGTCCGATCAGTTGATTTCCTATAAAAGGCTGCGCTGTCTGAGAAAAGACTCGCAGGATAGTCTCCTGTATCCTCTCGCTCCTTTGAACAGAAATAAGGGAAGTTAGACATCCTTCATCGCTGCTTGTGTTACAATAAATGTGCCTTCAGAATCACTGGCACTGGTTTCAGGTATATCACTTCCAAGCCTGCAAATGCATTAAGTGAAGCTATTTCTCTTTTCACACAACGATCACACACAAAACATTGAAAAACAAATAACGGAAAATGTTTTGCAGATTTTGTTGATTCAACTGTGCAGCCATTTGGGAGTTTTCCTGTTATACAGAGAGTGTCCAACCTTATTGTTGTAACCGGGGTGGACAGAATAATAGAAACACCTCTCTATCTATCTATTTGTAAATATCACAATAAACTTTGAGTGTTAAACGACCACAAAAACGTGTCTAATAAGCCGGTAGCCTTAGTAAGATTTTTATGTTTACTGGCAAACAATATCAGTACAGGTGCACAGACTGTAACTTAACTTAAGAAGTCGCTTTTTTACCGCGTTGCCATGTTATTGAAAATAAATAAACATGTTGACAGACTTCACCTTCAGCACCATCTTCTCCGCCACACCGGGGGGGAAGCCCATCTTGTCGTTGGGACTTGACAGCAGGCGATAAAAGTCCGTCTTGCGGTACAAAAACCCAAAATAGACCTGCAGAAAGTCCTGAATGTTCCCAACGTGCTGCAGGATGCCCAGCAGCGCGTTGTCGTACATCTCCGTCATCTCCAGCGGCGACGCCATCGCGGCCTCTAACGTTTCTCCGTGTTCACCGACCTTTGAAGCAGCCGACAACCCGCGAGCCTGCACAAACAGCCTCTGTCAACAGATATAAAGTTGTAAATAAGTGGGGCTCGATGGGGAACAATTCTTCACGCCTGTGTTCCTCCTTCCAGAACAATAATAAAGCGTCCGGTCCCACGTTTTTCAAAATAAGAGCACAATAAGACGAATGCGGAAGATTGCACAAAATTAACGGGCGCAAATAAACAAACACATGATTACAAAGATACAATAATGAGTTATGTATATTTAAACAGCACTAATACTTATTCAAATCAATATATTCTAAGATACCATTTCTATCAACTATTTTATTTTATTGCATCCGGTTAGTCCAGGTTAACGGTCGTCCGGTGGAAACAGATGCCGGAGTGTCGCATAAACAGTACCGGAGCACGCGTTCAATTTCCCGGAGAAATAACATTATTTAACATTTTGACTCGAGTTAAAATCATTGCAGTGTTACGGTTTTGATTATAAATTAAAATTTTAACGATTCTGGATTAAAAAGGAATAATTTAAGCTCCCAGCAGTGTGTTATTCATAACAACATGGCGGCGTCCTTGAGCAGCACAGGCAGCGTGAGGCTGCTGGTGAGTAAATTTATATATTAACGTCAGATAAACTCGTCGTACAATGGTATATAACTTTGTTTTCTGAGTTTGACAGCGTGTCTGTTTAGAAGAAAACAGTTTATCCTACCGGTAGCTACAGTGTCACGTTATTAACGTTAAGAGTGTCTCCTTTTCAACACCATCTAACAGATCAATACTTCTTTTATCAGCTGTGTCACACATATTGAATTTCTGAGCAGTTACTTTGATAACTAACTAACACTTTCTGTATCTCTGATTTTGGGACAATATGGATTTTATGAAGTATAAATAAAAACATGTAAAAATTCAGAAAGTGTTTTTCATTACCAAAATGTTTTTATCTTTACTTTTTTATGTATTTAAATATTTTTATCTGCATTTATTTATTTATACTTGTGTCACTCTTTAACACCACAAAATGACACAAATGACAACATATGGTGTGTTAAATGTACAGTATTGACATTGGCGTAAATAAGGGTGGACCACCAGTTTGACCTCAAGAAGACTTGAGATGAACAAATGTGGTAATTAGTTTGTGGAAATTTAATATATTGAATTTGTAAATAAGACAAAGCCAAATTGTAGAGGGGTTCTCTGTTAAATGTTTGAAGTTACATTGTGCACACATAGTGCATTTTACTAAATAAACATGTGCTTAATCACCCACAAAGTTATACACAGTGATACAGTAGGTATTAAATATGGGCCCACATCTCATTTTGCACCTTAGTGGGTTAATTGGACTCTGGACATAACTTTACACCAATTGCTCAGAAGAGTATCCAGTTATCCAATACAGCAACAGCCCTGTCATAATTTCTACGAAGATTATTAATCAGTTTTTGTTGATGGTGATGTCATTTTGTTTTTAAAAATAATTGCCTTTGCAATTATTTATGTTAAAGCCCTCTGTCCTCAGCACTAGTCGTAATAACCTCACGGTGTTCTCTCTGCAGAAAGCCTTGGTTTGGTCCGGCTCGTTGTGCAGCTCCTCTGGAAGCAGAGCCCTCCACGTCACTGCAGCGTGCTGCAAGGTAAATACTGCGCTCCAGACACAGTCATCACAGTGAACCATCTGGCTGTTGTAATGTGTTTCCTCTTAAGACTGCTGTATAAAGTAACTTAAAAGGATAGGCTGTCTGAAAAGTCACACGCCCGTATGAACATTGAAACAGGTCCTGTCCTGCTGTGTTTTCAGTGCCAGAGATTGGGAGGGGGGATAAAATCCAAGCGCCTCATCCTGTGCAAAAATACATTCTCAAGTTTAGCTCAGGCGAAAATAGGAAGCTTTATCAGACTGAGTTTGATAATTCAAGTTGGTATCTCCCAGAGTTACAGAATATTTGGGAGGAATGAATGACATTTTTTTATAATGTGTCATGCATATAACTGTGCCCAGCTTGGATTTCAAGTCAAAATAAATTCAGGAGCAGCGGGCAAAGGTCCAAACTCCAGACCGTCAATATCAACAATGAAATCCATAAATCACTTTACAAAAATAGTATACAGTACTGGAAAAATCAGAATAAACACTAAATTAATTAATCTGTCTTGCCTTAACACAATTAAAATGTTTAATTTGGCGGCCACTAGGGATGAACAATTTATCGAAGTCTTATAGAAATCGCAGTGTAGCCTACTGCGATGTTCAAATCGCATGAGGTGCAACATTTGTTGTGTCAAAATACCATTTTAAATTAAATATTGTCGTGCTGCTGAGATGTCCCTGCCTACGAATCATATTCTACACACTTAATATTATTATTATTATTATTATTATTATTATTATTATTATTATTACTTAAGAAAACATCTTTGTTTGGTGCAGATCTTCTCAACAATCTCACCATAACCATTTATGTTTTTGGATGAGAAAATGACGTAAATATAATAATTCCCTCCAATATCGCAATTTGAGTCAGTATTTTTTTCTAAATTGTTCAGCCCTATTTTCCAAATGTGTTTGTGTTTTGAAGCTGTATGTTAGAAGTGAAAAGTCTCCGCCCTCTCCTGATTTGGATTAAAGCAAGTAAAGACTGAAGTTTGGGTTTTTTGCACGAGGGCAGATTTAAACACGAGTGAGCACTCCTGCTTTCGAAGTTAGGCTCATTGTCTACTTATCAGTTTTCTTTACGAGAGACTTTTTAAACAAAGACCTCAAAGATAATTATTTCTTGACGTTCATTCTTTCTTTCTCTCTTTTTAATTTTCCAGAATCGGGCAGCTCGTGCTCGAGTGGGGAAAGGAGACAGACCTTTGACCTACGAGGAAGCACTTCCACCTCATCACATTGGCCACCGCAAAGGATGGCTGTCGCAGCATACCAGTGAGTGTGACCGAGCGCGTTAAAGCACAACTCGGCAGCTTCGATACGCCCCGCGTTACATATTTCACCCCGACTTTCTGAGGTTTGTAACAGGGTGTTGTTGTCGGAAATAGATTACAGATGTGGCGCACTTACTGGAAATGACGATCCCAACATTTTGATCACAGCTTCTTATTTTTAAAGGTTGTGTAACCGGGCGAATCATTCTCGTCGTTTGGCCGCTCACTAAAAAGTGTGTTTTTGCATCAACTTTTAAGGCTTCATTTGCTTCCACTGCTGCAGAATAACTTGAAGTTGTTAACTCATTACTTGATGCATTAAAAATCTATGAAATTTACATTATTTCTCAGTTTTGCTGACCTAAACTTTGTCTTGAATGAAGCCTTGAAACACATTTCTACACTAAACACCTTGGAACAGCCTCGTAATGCACCCTCAGAAACTTTATTTGTACAATATTATATATATTTTATATATTATTAATGAAGGAAGACAGAGCAGCTGGTCATCGGTTGATCCTACAGTGAAATAATTGATAAAACTCTTTAATTGTTAATTTTATATCTGAAAATGTCTGTTTTGGTGACGTAAACATTTTTAACTTGGGCAGTTTGCTGCTTACTTTTATTTTTAAAAGTAAAAGTTAATTTAAGGTTTTTCCACTGGACTTGAGCTACTTACATTTACATACAAACTACAAAAATAGGGATATTCTAAAACTTTTTACTAGTAGTGGATACGCCGGCTTGTTTGCTCACATGAGTTCGACTGAATCAAAACAAACGCACTTCTACTTTAATGATCGTGCAGCTTATGAGTGCACCTTCCGGGTACTCTCAGTACTCAAGGTGCACGGATCAGTGAGCACGTACTCATGCACTTAAAACAGTTAAGTGTAAAGATTGACATTCAGTAACTTTATGAATCCTTGAATTCACCTTGGATGAGAACGTCAACGTTAGAGGCTGATAGTACTGTACGTCTCTGGACTACTCTCTGCTTCCTGTTTCTGCCAGGTAACCTCAAAGGAGAAGAGGGAGCAGCTGAACGCACCATAGAGGACGTGTTCATAAGGCGCTTCATGTTCGGGACCTTCCACAGCTGCCTGGCCAATGAGATTGTGATCAAAAGGCGCGGCAACATGCTCGTAGTGTGTGCTTTAATGTTGCAGAAATTACCACCGCAGAAGTTTTACTTTTTAATAGGCTATTCAGAGTCGTTGCTGTCGCACTTCTATAAATGCCCGGTCAAGTTAGAGATTCAGACCCTGCAGGACAAAGCTGTGTACAAGTACCTCTGATGGAAATGTGCGGCGCTGATGCTGAATGTTCCGTCTAGAGAAAGGATACCACAATTTGGATTTTTGTTCTTGTATGAAACACTGACTTCAGGTCACAGTGATGCCGTCTTCTGTTTTAAATGTTCACAAAATGGATTCAAATGTTTTCAGTCGCAGTGCGTTTGTGAAATGAACTCTCAAAATTAAAAATAATACTATTGTGTGTGTGTGTGTGGTTTCAACCGACTCTGATTTGAAGATGTCCGTCTTTTTGGTTTTTAGGTCAGTGGAAAGGTTAAAGTTTGTGTAATCATTTTAAAGAAATCTAAAAATTCAATTCAGTAAATCAGGTAATTCAGTTTAATGAAGGAGGTTTAAATAGGTCTGATCTAAATCATCATGGAAATGAACCAGTGCCTGGTACATAGCAATGCCCGCACCTAGATCCTCCTCAGGCTGGACGAGCGTTATCGTCAGTCTGCCAGACTGAAACACTTCCTGAGGTTTCCTTGTTACTTCTGACCTGTTAACATGACTCTTTGCAGAAGATGACATGTGCTGCAGTTATTGCATTAGTGTGTAAAGCATCTGCACAGTAGTCCAGTCAACGTGTTTTTAAATGCACTGAAGTCGAGGCTAATCAAAGCGCCCCAGTAGCTCAATAGTTACAGTGAAAACTCAATCTGACATTATGTCATGTTTTATATACAGTAAAAACTCGGTCAATAGCCCCAGCATTTATTTGCTTCAATCACTGAACTCGCTGTGCCTGTATCTGGGACAGGCCTTTAAATCCTTTCACACAAAACTCTTTTTCAGCAAAGATGGAAAATATGCGGCTAATTCTTTATTTCAACCAATATGAATATTACTATAATAATAAATCAATTATGGATCATTTATTTGATCTGGCTCTGAGAGACTAGTGTAAGGTAAGGTAAGGCAAGTTTATTTGTATAGCACAGTTTAACAACAAGGTAAATCAAAGTGCTTTACATAAAACATAAAATATAATAAAAGTTACAGTGTTACAATCAGGGTTAAAAGAGTTAAATGGAAAATAATAAAAAGCTAAAAACAAAAAGAAAACAGGACAGTAAAAGTTACAGTGCAGTGTAAATTATCAGTAAAAAGAAAAGTCTTCAGTCTTAATTTAAAAAAGAACTGATAGTTTCAGCAGACCTGCAGTTATCTGGGAGTTTGTTCCAGATATACGGAAGCAGAAGATCAGAAATGTATTTTGGCCCTAAACCATTTAGTGCTTTATAAACTAACAGCAGGATTTTGAAATCAATTCTTTGACATACAGGAAGCCAATGTAAAGACCTCAGAACTGGAGTGATGTGATCCACCTTTTTGGTCTTAGTGAGGACTCGAGCAGCAGTGTTCTGAATCAGCTGCAGCTGTCTGATGGATTTCTTAGGGAGCCTGTAAAGACACCGTTACAGTAGTCGAGTCGACTGAAGATAAATGCATGGATAAGCTTTTCCAGGTCTTGCTGAGACCTAAGTCCTTTAATCCTTGATATATTGTTCAGGTGATAGTAGGCTGACTTTGTAATTGTCTTAATGTGGCTCCTCAAATTAAGGTCTGAGTCCATGACTACACCAAGATTTCTGGATTGATTTGTGGTTCGTAACATTACAGATTGAAGTCGAGCACTGACTTTCAATCGTTCCTCCCTGGCTCCAAAAACAATAAGTTCAGTTTTATCCTTGTTTAATTGAAGAAAATTCTGGCACATCCAATCGTTGACCTGCTCAATACAGTTACTCAGCGCCTGTATGGGAACATAGTCCCCTGGTGAAATGGTTATGTAAATCAGTGTGTCATCTGCATAATTATGGTAACATATTTTGTTGTTTTTCATAATCTGAGCCAGTGGAAGCATGTAAATGTTAAACAAAAGAGGTCCCAGAATGGAGCCTTGGGGAACTCCACATGTCATTTTTGTTAGCTCAGATGTGTGATTACCTATAGACACAAAGTAGTCTCTGTCATTTGAATAGGATTCAAACCAGTTTAGTACTGTGCCAGAAAGTCCAACCCAGTTTTCAAGTCTGTCCAGTAATATGTTGTGGTCGACCGTGTCGAATGCAGCACTGAGATCCAATAATACTAAGACTGAAATTCTGCCACTGTCAGTGTTTAAATGTCATTGAAGACCTTAACAAGAGCTGTCTCAGTGCTGTGGTGTGGTCAAAACCCTGACTAGAAGACATCAAAACAGTTATTTAGTGCCAAGAAAGCACCAAGCTGTTGAAAAACAGCCTTTTCAATGACTTTACTTAAAAATGGGAGATTTGATATGGGCCTATAATTGCTCATTAGTGACCTGTCTAGATTGCTCTGTGGCTTAATGACTGCAGTTTTCAGGGCCTGTGGGGAAAAACCCGAGAGACATGTTGACAATTTGTAGTAAATCTGAGGCCATGCATTTAGAAACATTTTAGAAAAAACCTCTTGGCAGAATATCAAGGCAGCATGAGGAGGATTTCAGATGTTGTATTATGTCCTCCAGGTTTTTATGGTTAATAGAATCAAATTGTCTCATGCTATATGAATTGTTTTTAAGTGGACACAGGGACAAGACATATCCTGTTACTGACATG
>NC_060162.1:3152275-3158220 GCF_021292245.1 Micropterus dolomieu | reverse complement strand
AATTGGGATTCAAATATTTCACCTATAAACTCAGTGTCATGCAGTCTTGATTGTTGTTCCATGAGTAAGTGCTGCAAAATGAGTTCCAATTAAGAGGTAATTGCAGTGCTGTTGAGCAGTAACAAGTTGCTAATGAAAATCCTGGGCTTATGATGGAACTGGGAGATTGCTTTTAAAATTAGGCTGCTTCACCAGTTTTGCTCTCTGTGGATGAAGGAATTAGACAGCATGGGTCTGGGAAGTCCTTGCTAATTACTCTCAAATCCCAGTGAAGTCCATTTGTGGCAATTATTGCCCTGTGATTGCCTTTGTACCATCTCATCTCACAAAGCTGCTCACAATTTCTATTTGAATTTCTCACAAACTGTGTTGTTTTGGCACCTTTTCACGTATTGGCACCTTGCCACATATTGTTATTTTTAGTAATTTGAGCCCAAGATAATTGACTGATAATATTTAAAGGTACAGTATGTAAGAATCTAATACTCTCCACCTCTGCTGCAAGGGAATAAAGACACACGCAATGATATGAGAGATTTGTCTCTCTCTCTCTCTCTCTCACCCATTGCCATGAATGTTTAGGTTGTTTAGGTTGCAATGTTGCCAGAGCACAAATTCACATGTAAACAATAAAAAAGATATAATTAATAAATAATGAAATGACATTATAAAAACTAAAGAAAGAGGAATAAAAACACAATATAGACCTATGTTACGTTAAAAATACACTTTGCTTTTTCAAAGGAACAATTAGCCTATTAAAATAACAAACATTATTAATGATAACAATGTGATAATTAAGTAACTTTATACAAACAACAATCCGTTTGTTGCATGAGGAAATACGTTTAGCTGCAATGATATGGCAGTAAGTAGGAGAGTTTCTGTGTGTCTGATGTAACTCGCTCTCGCACACACACTCTGTTTGGAGCAGGTTTTTAGTCTTTCTTCTATTGCTACTGGAATGAAGTTGGTTTAATATAATCTAGGCCTATACTGTGTGTGTAAATATATATATATACATATACTAATGAATAAATGTGGGGAGAGTCTCCATCGCCTTGTTGACACTTGAGGATCAGATGGGGATAAATGGTGTGTTGAATGGGCTGACAGGGCCTGAGAGAGAGACTGAACTGTTTGCATCCCTGGCTGTGGTTTTTTTCCACGTGGCGGGAGGGTGCTGTTCGCAACTTTTAGTGTTGCCAGCAGTGAAGATAGCTGTTCCTGTGTTAGGAGGGGAGGCACTCACTTATTGTGAGCCAGCTGCCAGGTGCAAGGAAGAAGGTTTTCGGAGACTGATGAAGTTTTATACTACACCAACATCTAAATTTGTGGCCACTGTGGGCATCTCAGGTGTTCCTATGGCAGAGCCAGTGTCTAGGAGCTCTACAGTAACCGTTGAAGGGTCAGATGTGCAACATTCTTTTCTTATCTCTGATAAAAGCCTGATTAATTTAATGGGGCGTGATTTACTGTGTAAAATGCATGCTACTCAGAGAGGAATCTGGATTTATTAAGTGCCTGTACCTGTGCTTTATGGACGGTAGCTGCACGAGGACACACACCCTTCCACGCCGACATGCTAATCCAGTCCGCAGCCGGGGTCTGAACCTGAACGGAGTGCACCTGTGGGCGCTTCCTGATTTACGGGAGATTTCATGTCCGCTCCCCACAGGGGGGTCTTGTCGTCAGACCCAGGGCAGATAAGTTTTAAGCTTACACATTTATGATGTTATGTAGTCTTGTCAGTAGTTTTGTGTCTTAGTCTTAATGAGTTATCTTAAATAGGTTTTAGTAAATTGACATCCGTTAGAGGTGTCTCTTGTCACAACAGGCAACCCCTCGCTGGTGACAAAGGGGGCCTTCTGCCTCCCCCTATTGGTAGAAGTGATTCCAACCAGCTTGTGGTTTGGAGTGGTCCTTATTAAATGTGGAGCATTCTTAAATGGTTGCTCAGTAGTTTGCAGTGTACAGGTTTCTGTGCGTTCTGTAGAGGTTCTTTTAGTGTGTGCAAAGTTCCCTTGCAGTGCTGTGTTATAGGGTGGAAGGACAGCCCCGGTGACCATTTGGGGTTGACCTTTGTGAGGGCTCTCTGCCTTGCTTGCTACATTTCACTGGGTTTTTTTGGGGGGATGATTCATTGGGGGGTAGCTTCTGTGTAGTGAAGCTTCATTTAATGTAAAGTAGCAAGTAGCTTAGCTTACTACATTTTACAAGTAGCTTTCCCAACACTTTTAATAAATTTGTTCAGTTGTGTGTCAAGAACTATCTCACCATTAACACTCACCATGACCCTCGGTCGGTGAGGGATCATGCCCCACTGTCCATTCACAGGGAGGAGATCAAACACTTCTCACTTCTTATAGGTATCTGGGTATCCACCTGGATAAACTCTTAAGCTGGAGTTATCATGTTGACTATGCATGTTCCCGTTTACAGCAAAGGCTGTATTTGTTTTTTTACGCAGACTGAGGGTGTTACATAATTTTTTATTTGATCAGGCAGTGATGGAGAGTGTCATCAGGTATGGGATGGCGGCGTGGTTCGGCAATCTCTCCACACAGTCCGAATCACAGTTGCAGCGCCTGGTACAGACTGCTATGAAGGTGATGGGGAGGACTGAAAAGCTCTCCCTTCAGTCCATCTATGAGCAGTCTGTACTCAGGCAGGCGTGAAGAGTACTGCTGGACCCATCCCACATTCTTCAAATGGAATACGAGCTCTTGCCTTCTGGCAGAAGGTACAGAATCCCAAAAACCAAATTGAACCGTTTTAAATACTCTTTCGTACCGACCTCCATCAAAATTTTAAATCAAAATTTTAAAAAGATCTGTACGCTGAGGCCTGGGAAGTGTGCAATAACTTGGTGGTTTTTTGTATTTTATTTTATTTTTATTTTTAGGGCCCGAGCACGACCGTGCGAGGTCCCTATTGAATTTGTAAAGATTATATTTATTTATTTATTTTTTTTTTTGCAAACATGTCAGAACTGGTGAAAAATTTCGTATTTTATGGGTTTCGCGCATGGGCGTGGCAAAATGACTCGCTAGCGCCACCTAGAAAATTGGAAAAGATTATCCCCTCGTTCACGTTCAACCTACATGTACGAAATTTTCTGGGGACATGTATCATATCAAGACGCACAAAAAAGCCTCAAGAACCCATACCCTAAAGTCAACAGGAAGTCGGCCATTTTGAATTTTACGGCCATTTTTGGATGATTTACACACTCTGTACTTTAACAAACCCCTCCTAGGGATTTAGTCGGATCGACGTCAAATTTTTGCTGTGCCTTCCAAAGGCATTGACGATGAAAAGTTGTGCTATTTGCAAGTTTTCGTCAATGTGGCGTCGATGATTCGCCATGAAACAGGAAGTTGTTGTAACTTCAGTGTACATACACCAAACTGTACATGTAGGATGAGAGTCCGCGAGGGTCCGCCCAACGCTGCTTGCAGCTTTAATTCAAAGTGCTTTACATAAAACATAAGCAACAGGAAAATATAAAAGTTTAAAAGCAACACAATAGGGAAATTGAAAAAATACACATTAAAAAAATAATAAAAGTTACAGTGCAGTGTACAATCAGGGTTAAAAGAATTATATGGAAAATAAAAACAGCCTGAGGGGTTGAGCAAGTAATTATTATTACAATTATTTTGAAACAAGAATAAACAGAGAAGTACACTTAATCTACTCTCTCTTGCTAGTCTGTACTCGGGTCCATAGCAATCTTTGGGTCCACTGAAACTCCAAAAACCCTCGGACACTACAGAGAAACCAGGACATGTCTGTCAACAGGCCACTTTGATCCAGTTATACTCTGGACCCACCTGTGCATTTACAGGTGGACAGAGGTTCCTGCAAATCACTCAGGCGTGAGATTTAAGACCACTTCCTTCACTCTGTTCCAGTGCAGTGTCAGTTATCATTTTACTAGTTAAAGGTAGTGGTAAAAAGAAAAATCTTTAGTCTTAATTTAAAAGAACTGACAGTTTCAGCAGACCTTCAGTTATATGGGAGTTTGTTCCAGATATACGGAGCATAGGAACTGAACGCTGCTTCTCCTTGTTTAGTTTTGACTCTGGGGACAGAAAGCAGACCTGCCCCAGATGACCTGAGAGGTCTGGAAGGTTCATAACGAAGCAGAAGATCAGAAATGTATTTTGGCCCTAAACCATTTAGTGCTTTATAAACTAACAGCAGGAAATCAATTCTTTGACATACAGGAAGCCAATGTAAAGACCTCAGAACTGGAGTGATGTGATCCACTTTTTAGGTCTTAGTGAGGACTCGAGCAACAGCGTTCTGAATCAGCTGCAGCTGTCTGATGGATTTCTTAGGGAGCCCTGTAAGGACGCTGTTACAGTAGTCGAGTCGACTGAAAATAAATGCATGGATAAGTTTTTCCAGGTCTTGCTGAGACATAAGTCCTTTAATCCTTGATATATTCTTCAAGTGGTAGTATGCTGACTTTGTAATTGTCTTAATGTGGCTCCTCAAATTCAGGTCCGAGTCCATGACTACACCAAGATTTCTGGCTTGATTTGTGGTTCTTAACATTACAGATTGAAGTCGAGCACTGACTTTCAATCGTTCCTCCCTGGCTCCAAACACAATAACTTCAGTTTTATGCTTGTTTAATTGAAGAAAATTCTGGCACATCCAGTCATTGACCTGCTCAATACAGTTACTCAGCACCCGTATGGGATCATAGTCCCCTGGTGAAATGGTTATGTAAATCTATGTGTCATCTGTATAATTATGATAACATATTTAGTTGTTTTTTATAATCTGAGCCAGTGGAAGCATATAAATGTTAAACAAAAGAGGTCCCAGAATGGAGCCTTGGGGAACTCCACATGTCATTTTTGTCAGCTCAGATGTGTGATTACCTATAGACACAAAGTAGTCCCTGTCCTTTAAGTAGGGTTCAAACCATTTTAGTACTGTGCCAGAAAGCCCAACCCACTTTTCAAGTCTGTCTAGTAATATGTTGTGGTCGACCGTGTCGAATGCAGCACTGAGATCCAATAATACTAAGACTGAAATTCTGCCAATGTCAGTGTTTAAATGGATGTCATTGAAGACCTTAACAAGAGCTGTCTCAGTGCTGTGGTGTGGTTGAAAACCTGACTGGAAGACATCAAAACAGTTATTTAGTGCCAAGAAAGAACTAAGCTGTTGAAAAACAGCCTTTTCAATGATTTTACTTAAAAATGGGAGATTTGATATGGGCCTATAATTGCTCATTAGTGACGTGTCTAGATTGCTCTTTTTTAAGAGCGGCTTGTGGGGAAAAAACCTGAGAGGAGAGACATGTTGACAATTTGTAGTAGATCTGAGGCCATGCATTTAGAAACATTTTTTGAGGATTTCAGATGTTGTATTATGTCCTCCAGGTATTTATGGTTAATAGAATCAAATTGTCTTATGCTATATGAATTGTTTTTAAGTGGACACAGGGACAAGACATATCCTGTTACTGACATGGAGGCACTGATTGCTTGTCTAATTGTTTGAATTTTGTCTGTGAAGAAGGAGGCAAATTCATTGCAGGCCCTGGTGGATAGAAGTTCAGAGGCTACAGACACAGGAGGGTTGGTTATCCTGTCGACAGCAGCAAACAGGGCACGTGCATTATTAGTGTTTTTGGTGATGATGTAAGAGAAGAAGGACCGCCTTGCATTTATAAATGCAAAGTCTCTCTTTATAGATGTCATAATGAACCTGGAGATTTGTTTTCCGCCACCTGCGTTCAGCTTTTCGACACTCTCTTTTTTGAGTTCTAACCAGCGTGTCATTTCTCCATGGAGATCTTCTCTTACCAGAGACCACCTTCACCTTGGCTGCTGCAATGGCATCAATAACATTTGTAATTTTAGAACTGAAATTATCTACAAGCTCATTGACTGAGACCCATGAGAGGGCGGGTGTTGAGG
>NC_060162.1:3150728-3152255 GCF_021292245.1 Micropterus dolomieu | reverse complement strand
AAAACAGCTTTTTCAATGATTTTACTTAAAAATGGGAGATTTGATATGGGCCTATAATTGCTCATTAGTGACCTGTCTAGATTTCTCTTTTTTAAGAGTGGCTTAATGACTGCAGTTTTCAGGGCCTGTGGGAAAAAACCTGAGAGAAGAGACATGTTGACAATTTGTAGTAAATTTGAGGCCATGCATTTAGAAACATTTTTGAAAAAACCTGTTGGCAGAATATCAAGGCAGCATGAGGAGGATATCAGATGTTGTATTATGTCCTCCAGGTTTTTATGGTTAATAGAATCAAATTGTCTCATGCTATATGAATTGTTTTTAAGTGGACACAGGGACAAGACATATCCTGTTACTGGCACCGAGGCACTGATTGCTTGTCTAATTGTTTGAATTTTGTCTGTGAAGAAGGAGGCAAATTCATTGCAGGCCCTGGTGGATAGAAGTTCAGAGGCTACAGACACAGGAGGGTTGGTTATCCTGTCGACAGCAGCAAACAGGGCACGTGCATTATTAGTGTTTTTGGTGATGATGTCAGAGAAGAAGGACCGCCTTGCATTTATAAATGCAAAGTCTCTCTTTATAGATGTCATAATGAACCTGGAGATTTGTTTTCCGCCACCTGAGTTCAGCTCTTTTAACACTCTCTTTTTTGAGTTCTAACCAGCGTGGCATTTCTCCATGGAGATCTTCTCTTACCAGAGACCACCTTCACCTTGGCTAGTGCAATGGCATCAATAACATTTGTAATTTTAGAACTGAAATTATCTACAAGCTCATTGACTGAGACCCGTGAGAGGGCGGGTGTTGAGGAGAAGGCCTTAATAAATTTTTCACTAGTGTTTTCAGTGATATGCTGTTTTGTGATCACCTCTGTTTTAACATTTGTGTGCACGCAGACAGCACTCTCAAAGAAAACACAGGAATGAGTCCAAGTCCAAAGTGTGCCCCTTATTGTGTGTGGGCTCCGTCACATGTTGGGTCAGTCCATAATTATCAAGAACACAACACAGTTCTTTAGTCCCTCTGTCCTGGGGGTCGTCAACATGGATGTTAAAATCACCAACAATAACCACACAGTCAAAGTCAATACAGATTATAGACAGCAGTTCACCAAAGTCATCAAAAAAGTTTGCACAGTATTTAGGGGGCCTGTAGATATTTAGAAAAATAGCTCAAGAGGAATTCAGCTGAAGAGCCACATATTCAAAAGAAGACATCTTTTTGCATTGGAGGGAGTCATTAAACAAAATGGCAACTCCACCTCCTCTCTTATGCACTCTAGCTTCACTCATGAAACTGAAGTTGGGAGGGGTAGACTCGATAAGGACAGCTGCACTGTTATCTTGGTCCAACAAGGTTTCAGTTAAAAACATGAAATTAAGATTGTGAGTGATTATAAAATGTTTTTCCTGCCAAAGACCTAACGTTAACAAAGCTAATTTTAGTGTGTTAAAAACATTATCTGGCCCACTTTTTTCAACAGGCTGCGGCTGACGAGGAATTAATACTAAATTTGCAGGATAT
>NC_060162.1:3133324-3150708 GCF_021292245.1 Micropterus dolomieu | reverse complement strand
TTTATGGTTAATAGAATCAAATTGTCTCATGCTATATGAATTGTTTTTAAGTGGACACAGGGACAAGACATATCCTGTTACTGACATGGAGGCACTGATTGCTTGTCTAATTGTTTGAATTTTGTCTGTGAAGAAGGAGGCAAATTCATTGCAGGCCCTGGTGGATAGAAGTTCAGAGGCTACAGACAGAGGAGGGTTGGTTATCCTGTCGACAGCAGCAAACAGGGCACGTTCATTATTAGTGTTTTTGGTGATGTCAGAAGAAGGACCGCCTTGCATTTCTCAGCTCTAAATTATAAATGCAAAGTCTCTCTTTATAGATGTCATAATGAACCTGGAGATTTGTTTTCCGCCACCTGAGTTCAGCTTTTCGACACTCTCTTTTTTGAGTTCTAACCAGCATGGCATTTCTCCATGGAGATCTTCTCTTACCAGAGACCACCTTCACCTTGGCTGCTGCAATGGCATCAATAACATTTGTAATTTTAGAACTGAAATTATCTACAAGCTCATTGACTGAGACCCGTGAGAGTGCGGGTGTTGAAGAGAAAGCGTCAATACATTTTTCACTGGTGTTTTCAGTGATATGCCGTTTTGTGATTACCGCTGATTGTGTGCACGCAGAGAGCAACATCAGTCACCACAACCTTGGAAATGTTCAGACCCTTGGAGATGACAGAGTCCAAAGTGTGCCCGTTATTGTGTTTCGGCCTCGTCACATGTTGGTTCAGTCCATAATTATCAATAACACAACACAGTTCTTTAGTCGCTCTGTCCTGGGGGTTGTCAACATGGATGTTAAAATCACCAACAATAACCACACAGTCAAAGTCAACAGAGATTATAGACAGCAGTTCAAAGTCATCAAAAACGTTTGCACAGTATTTAGGGGGCCTGTAGATATTTGGAAAAATAGCTTGAGAAGAGTAATTCAGCTGAAGAGCCACATATTCAAAAGAAGCAACATTCCCATAAGACATCTTTTTGCATTGGAGGGAGTCATTAAACAAAATGGCAGCTCCACCTCCTCTCTTGTGCACTCTAGCTTCACTCATAAAACTGAAGTTGGGAGGGGTAGACTTGATAAGGACAGCTGCACTGTTATCTTGGTCCAACCAAATTTCAGTTAAAAACATGCAACGATACTGACAAAAGTTTCAACATCTATATATTTGTATTTGCGATCTAAGCAGCTTCGCTCAAGCAGGCGACCTGGTGGGCTTTAAGAGGTTTTATATATCTGAAGACCTTCTCTAAAAACCAGAATTATAATTGAGACCTGTGTTTATTTGATCAAATGTGTAGGCACACTAGGCCAATAAATGGGGCAGGCGTCTAATGGAGACTCTTTTACAGTATATTATGTCATAAACCCATGTTTTATCACCTGTGTCTTTATCACCGATAAAGGTTTAAATTCCAAAAATACAGTTTATTCTCTTGTAGCAGCCAGGCTGAAGATATTTAAACAGCATTTCCACCACACGGAGGCCGTTACATCACTTGTACAAACTAGTTTTCTTGCTATGAAATAATTCACCTTGTTGGAGTCCTTTACGATACTTAAGTTGTTTAAATATCAGGTTTATCTTGTACATTAACTTTCAACCCTCATGAGAAAAGGAAAATAACACCATTTTAAACCACCATGTTTATAAACATTTAATACATGTGTGTAATTCACTAATGTAGCTGTAAGCAGAGTAAGTGTTTATTAATGTATTTGTCAGTAACTAACTCCTTCTCTGAGGTATCCATACGGGTTGGCTGGTGTGTGAACAGATAATGAATGATAATACAGTAGAATACAGTTGTATAATAATATAACGTATGAAGTTAATGTCACTTAAAATGTCATATCTGCGTAGAACTACATATTATACTGCTGATAAATGCTAAATGTGCTCTGTTGTGTGACACCTCCTAGAAATATTGCGCATTGAAAAGCTTCGTTTGACTTGTTTTTTTTTTTTTTATTAATTTCCTCACAGTGCAAATACATTCACGTTTAAAGGCACACGAGCCTCGTCAGTGCAAATACAAGGCATACAGGATTAAAGCGTTCATTTCAAATGTTGCCATGTAAAAATTTCCCTCACAATTAGAAAACACCAACACATCTTAAAAGAATCACAGCCCTTTTTCCATCTTCACAAATGTCATCATTAATACACAGTTTCAAATCTTGTAATTACCAAACGTCAGGATTAGAATTTAAAAAAGCCGAGTCCAGGCACAGAGTTGGAGCAATAATTTGACTTTTTATCTTAACTTTCATTTCATTTGAGATAAAAGTGTGAGCTTGAATTCAAAAATATTAAAAAGAACAGAGCCGTATGCTATATAGGTTCACCTTAAAGCAACCGTTTGACATTTTGGGAAATTTTTCTGAGTGTAAGATGAGAAGATTGATACTAATCATGTTAAATATGTAAAAAGAGCCAGCAGCTGTTTTTCTGTCACGCACCCCTTTAAAATGCTGAAAAAGAATTCAAGCCCACTGACTCCAGCAAAACAAAAACATTTTGCTAGGAGAGCTGACAGAGTGGATTTTGTTTACTTTGAACAGCACCAGGCCAGCTGTTTCCCCCCTTTTCCAACTATTATTTCGTGCTAAGCTAACAGACTGCTGGTGATGGCTTTTTAATGGAAGCGACAGACATGAGATTGGTAACAGTCTAATCATCTAAAAGCAAAGAAGCATATTTACTAAAATGTCAAACTATTCCTTTAGAGATGATAAACCTTTGGTTGTGTAACTATTATTCTCCACATCTGACACATACTGGCAACATTTTGTGTTTCTGTGACTGGTAAATTGTTCAGATGGCATTTTTTACCTTCAACATTGTGAAGAACAGAAGTCTATAGTGCAGTTTTTATGCAGAGACACGTGACAGAGTGGTAGAGTAACTCCAATCTGCACAATACGAACTGTTTATCTTAAAAGAAAATAAAGTATGAGATATTTGAGCACAGCTCAGAAGAAAATTGATATTTTTCACAGCAGACATTTTGACTTGTCATAGTAGGAAGACCACAGGTGACATTAAAGTAAAAGTTTGACATTTCGGGAAATTTGATTTCTGGTTGAGGGTCCATACGAAAACGTGTAGAAGTACAAAAGTGTAAAAATGCTTTTTCCCCCCAAAATACGGCAATGTGTCACTTACAAACTTTGGCTTTTGTACAGATTAAACAAACAAGATGTCGCGTGTTAATTACTGAGCTGCTGGTAGTCACATTTTGTTACTGCAACAAAGAGCCAGGCTAGCTGTTTCCCCCCGCTTTCAGTCCTTGTGCTAAGCTAAGCTAAACTAACCAGCTGCAGCTTCATATTTAATAGACAGACGAGAGTGGTAACGATCTTCTCATCTAGCTTGAAAGGGAATAATTTATTTACCCTTAAGCTTAAATAAGCACTTCAAGGGCTAATTGCAGTGTTATTAATTAAGAATTAACAGAATCATTTGTGCCAATTTAGGCTAATCATCAGACATGAGTGGAATCAACATTCAGCAGTAAAGCAAATTAGCGTATTTCCCAAAATGTGGAACTTCTCCTTTTAACAAAGCCTCTGTTGTATTTGAGCGTCCCAGGCAGCCAGCATGCACAAAACCAGGCCCCTGAAACTGGAGCAGCTAAATATAACCCAGCCGTCATTCATTATTCACCCTGTGCTTTTTCTACTGTGACATGTCAAAACTTCACAGTAGGAAACATTGTTTGTTTAGAAAAGGCCTCTCCAACTATCATACTTGTGGTAAAAGTTGCCTTTCTGTTATATAAACCAGCCCCACCTTCCAATGTGAGTATGAAGAGGTCCATGTTTGGCAGCTTCATGGAGCTCGTTGCCTCTTCTTCACTTGATGTCACGGCAGCTGTCGCCCGCACAGGACTGGAGCTTTATGAGCCGCTGGTTCATCGCCTGCAGGACGGCCGGATCCACCGTCTTCACGATGTTCTCCAGCTGGTGGGGGTCCGACGTCAGGTTGTACACTTCTACAAACGACTGGGGGACACAACGGAGGACAGACGCTGAGCTCCACATCTGTTTTTACTGACATACATGCGTGTCGCCAATACATCAAACGCAGTGCTGCTGTACCTCGCTGTCTGCAAACTCGCAGTACTGCAGGTTCTGTTCACCGTCCAGGGTCCTGACGCAGGCGTAGGTGTTGTTGTAGGCGTCTTCACACACGCAGTCTGGAAAACATTGCTGGAGGAAATGAAATGTTGAGTTAGTGCATTAGATTAAAGCCACCTTGTGGAGTTTTTGACCCCAATTCTTTTTTTTTTTTTTTTACCATTGCATAAATTAAATATTCAAAATGTGCTTTTTACTCAGTGTTTCCTAAAGGATTTGGGGAGACTATAGTGGTTAAAGTAAATTACATGTGTCCATTTACTTGTAAAGTACACATGTAATATGTTTTATACTTTCTGTCAATATAATCCAATTAATCTTATTTCCATCCTGTACAGACGCCTTATTTTGAAAAAAGGACGTTGACATGTGTTTCCTCCTCGCGCTAAATTCATCCAGTCCGACCCGGTTTGATAAATAATGTTGTATGTGGTTCTCGTACGGCGTAACATGAAGACTTCACAGCCTCTCTTCAGGCAGGACTCTCATACTGCAACACTTGTCTTTGTAAAGAGAAACGGACAGGATAAAGTCTCTAACCTGCCTGTCAGCTCGCTCTGGTCCGTTTCAGTGGATTTACCGTAAAGGCTAGAATACGTGTGCACTTCAAATGTAGGTGCCTTCTCGGACGCGTGAACGCGTGACAGAAACACTCATAAACGGGTCAGACCTTTTCTAAAGAAGTCAGCCACAGATGGCGTGGATGTACTCGGAGACAGTTCAGCAGAACAGAGTCTGCAAACGGTGATTTTTACATCTTTCTCAGATACTTGAAAATGCTTCCACACTGCCGACAGGTCAACGTAATTGTTCTTTAAAATTTAAATCAGTCTTAATGTATTCGGTCGAACACCGGAAGTGCTTTTTTTGCTATTTTTGGCAGATTAATTTCGGTGGCCGAACATTCGGTGCATCCCTAATACAGGGCTGAGTACGGTTAAGTTTTTATTCACTGTTTGTGCTACAATCTTGGGAAAATAAATCAAACAAACAATCTGGATTTAAGGTGACAATCGTAAAAACAAGGAAAACAAATATCGTACGAGGTTTGACTGGTTTGAGAGACGGGAAATTAAAAAAGGAAACCAAAATTATGGGTGAACAATTTTCTAATTGACTCTTTTTTTTTAAATGTCTTTAAATGCCATATTTAATTATTTTTTTGTAAAGCACTTTGAGTTGAATTGAAATGCGGTTGCCTTACAGAGGCAATGTTTTATTGAGAAGGTTGCCATTTTGTTTGCATGTTGTGTACCGTCATGTGCACGAGGACACCGGTGACACCACACGCCTCCCTGCCTACTGCAGGAATGCAAGCCATATACTGAAGAAATGCATTTCCTTCTTCCTAACATATTCTGTAAAGCAGATGTTTTGAATGTTTCGAAACATCAGTGGTGGAATTTTATTTCTATTTTATGCAGCTGAATACTTCTACTGTACTTTATCTCAGGGACAAATACTTCCCTTTTTACTCCATTATATTTGTCTGACAGCTTCAGTTACTTTCCAGATTAAAACCATGAAAACCATGCATCTCCAAATAGGGTGATTTTGAATGTGAGTGTTTCTGATAAACTGAAGGATGAAGTGTTCATTTACAGGTTGAGAAAATCCTCCTGCTTCTTTAAGAAGTTAGCAAATTGCGACCAACTGAATACCCTTCTCTTCCAAGCGTGCAGGAAAAACACCAAAGGCCTCTTTGAAACCAGTGTTTAGTTTTATCTGTTCAGGGCTGATGTAGAAACGTGGTGGACTCCTAAGATCGCTCCCTCTGTAGTCCGATCAAACAGACGAGATCCTCTGGGTCAAACTGCTGGTTCTGATAGGAAACGTTTCAGAACGCACAGTGGAGTCGCTGGTCCTAATGTTACGGCTGATTGGTGTAAATCGCTCATTCTAAAAGGTAATAAAAACACAAAGACTGCGATTTTCAGGTAAATAAACCCTAATGAAAACACACCTATGAATACTGTATTCCATTTCTGTCAATATTTCTTCCTAAGTGTTTCAAACTGGACCTTTAACTAGTTAAAAATGAAAGCTGTTAAGTGTGAAAACGCAAACTTGATCTTGGAAAGAGTTCAGCTAAAACGAAATCCAAACTAAAAGGTTACCACTTACTTTCTATTTCAGATGCATCTTGTGGTCTTCCTCCTTTGAGCATCTGACATTTGAGCGCAGCTTTTGAAAAATATGTGGTGAAACCTGTACTGCAAGTGGACCTTTAGTTAGTGCTGTGTTTAAAAAGAGGACAATCCGGTTGTTCCCCCCCAATCTGAAGTCCTTCAAGTTCAGTATGAAATAAAAAAAATTAAATAGTTTTTCTGGCCAGCACGGCTTGCTTGCTTTATGTTTGGTGACAACATTGCTGCAGATGACAGGAAACAAGACTAACAAGTTTGGTCTGATCAGCCGTTTTGCAGGAAAGAACCAGAAGGAGTGTTCAAATCAGTTTGAAGGTCACACTCTTGATTTTTAGAAAAGTGTTGAGTGACTTGAGTGTTGGGGCTGGATGACGTTGCATGTTTTCCGTGATACTGGATGCATTTCTGATTTAATTCTTAAAGGCATGGCACTGTGGGTGGGCCTAACGAGCCTGGTGCTGCCCACAGCTGGCCCATCCTAAATGACTGGGAGAACATATATTTTATTAACTTTTATTTGTAATTATTAAAAATATTTAAATGCACAATAAAGACTAATGTTTGCCTTTCTAAAAAAGTAAAAGACAACATTTATCAGGCTACGATCATGTGTATGAGAAGTCAGCTGTGGAGAATACAGATGTAGTCACCGTCTAATTTGCTGCAAATGCGTTTCCTACTGAGACTAGAAGAACCTAGAAAACAATGTAGGCAAGAGGGAAAGTAGAGCTGAAAACTCCTGCCTGACTTGTTTTTGTCATATTATTATTATTATTATTATTAACATGTCATGTTATATTGCCTTGAAGGCAGAGACTTTGTTGAGACAAGCTTATCGCTCTCTCCCTCTCTGGAGCTCCATTGTTTTTGTTCTCATTATTCTATTTCTCCGCTAAAACTGCTGGACGAAAACTCATCAAAATTGGCAGGTGGGCATGGTGGCGCTATAACAATCAACTTTACGTTTTTGCAATTATCTCAAAAACAGCTTCATTTATAGTCAAACTTCCTTCATTATTTTAATCTCTGGATTCACCTGCATCTTTGCTCCAATGGTGTTCTGCTCTAAAAATGTCAAATTATACGACTTTTTAATCACTTTTCTCTAAAACCTATTTTGCGAACTCGTCCTAGACGGTTTTTTTCCCCCCCATAAATTTTTTACTTTTGTGTATTTACGTACAATTTTACATCAAAATTGGCTTAAGCTAATTACGGGTCTGTTCAGATGCTCGGCCCGAACTTTGCTGGGCAGTCCTGGGATATTTTTCCACTAGAGGGCGCTACACAAAGTTTATACCTCGTAATTCGCTGGATGGATTCGTCGGAAATTCGGTTTGTACGATCTCTAGGGTCACTACTCTGGGCTAAATATAAATAATAATAAATAAAATCTGAAGCTTTTAGTTATACATTTCATAATTATACCGACTTGAACAATTAATAAATGATTGAAAAATCAACATTTTGTTTTGTTAAACTTGTTATTGGTACAGTCTTTTCTTGTGGTAAATACTCACGGAGAGTCCAGGACCTAATTTGGGACAAGCAGGATCTGTTGTTGGGTGTCCCTCTCCAGTGTATTCAACAAGGAAAAAGGGACGTGCAGTTCCATTACGCAAAGATGGGGCCTGGTAAGAGAATTTAATGTTAGTTTCTATTAGTTTTTAGTACTCAGGAAAATGTAAATATTTAGGAAGGGACATTTAAAGAAACAGCTGACCATCTGGGAGAGGAAAGACTGCCCGTCCACATTCACAAGAGACAGGTTGAGACCAGATATGTCCAGTATGGTGGGAGCCAGGTCAATATTCAACACCGGGGCCTGAATGAGTCATGCAATATTAAGAGAGACTTAAAAAAGAAACCAAGGATACCGGCACATTTCTGCAGTTTATAAGAGATGAAAGCAACAATTTGTGAATGTGTGCATCAGCGGAGGACCTGCAGGGTCTGGTTTGGTTTGATTCCAGGACCACGGACCATGAGCGGGACCCTGATGTCAAATTCATACAGCTGCCTCTTATCAATGGGCAGAGAGAACTGACCTGGAACAGTGGAGACAGGTGTTTACAGTGAGGCAGCACACAGAAACAAGAAACGCACTGTGTTAAATCATCAGAGGACCAGAGACGGGACTTTGGAGCACGCTCAGACCTGTGTGGTAGCCGTTATCTGAGGTGTAGAAGATATACGTGTTGTCCAGTTCCTTTATACTATCAAGTTTCTTGACCAGCATCTCCACCATGTCGTCCACAGATAACAGGGTCTGCCACCTGCAGGAGAGATCAGAATTTGCTTCTTTTTTTTTCCCCCCAGTCACATTTACATAGATTTTACATAGATCTACCAGTTTTCTCCCAATAACTTAATATACAGCCTGTTACAAATAAACATGTAAAAAGAAACTTACTTTTAATAAATGTTTTTAAAAGTGCGTGAATAAATCCAAAATTGTAACCCTAACCCTGGGTCGTCAGTGCGCATGTGTAGGCGTAGCGTGTGTGTGTGTGTGTGTGTGGTGGCTGAAGAGGAACACTTTGGACGGAGCTCCAGCTTCACTGGTGTTGTGCCGAGTTGTCCGCACCTTGCCGGACATTCGGATAATTTATCACCCATGATGAACCACACAAAGAATATAATATAATCGTTTTTAAAGAGCCGGCTACTTGAAATAGACCTGTGAGGAACCGCTAAACTCTGCACAAGACCGGTGAATGACAGGCGAGAGAGAGATAATTTTTTCCTTTTGTCTATTAATATAAACACATTTATTGTTTTACTTATTTACGTTTTTTAAATATTTATTTTTACAGAATTTTTATATTTTATACGTTTTTTTATATTACATTTATTTTGTATTCACACACACACACACACACACACACACACACACACACACACCCCTTTTGCCGTTTTATTTCCTTATCTAATGAAATGTATGAAATGAATTGTCCTTTAAATCTAGCTTTGGCAATACTGTTGCAATACATTCATGCCAATAAAGCTCATTTTGAATTAGAGAGAGAGCCAGAAGTGTCTTCAAAAAGCTTCAGTTTAGCTGCAGCTCTGCCGCTTCTCAAGATTAAAGCGGAGCGACGACTACAGGCAAGACTTCACGATTCTGATTCGACTATGTAAATCCTTAGTCGTGAGGCAGCCCTAGCTGCCACACAAACTATTTGTGGCGAGGGCATCTTCCGTGCCAATTTCACCCTCACGGTCTGTCATGCTGATATCATGACAGCTTTTCAGAAACATCGTCAAGATATAAATATCGTTCGCAAGATCTCGTCACACCCCTGATGCTCACGCACGTGCTGTGAAATGAAAGGTTGTATCCTCACAAAGAATAAGAACTGAAACAGGAGTGAAAATAACTAATTAGAAAAAGACATTTAAAATATAGTCCAAAACTATAAATATAAGTAACCTGCAAGGCGAAGGTCACAGCGGCAGACGTTAAGGAGTCAGTAGGCAACTTTTCGGTAGCCTTGCTGGCTTATCTACTTGTACTGTTAGAAGGTAAACATAGCTGTCTGTCTCTACAACAAAGGAACAAATGTGTTAAAGCTACTGAATCTGCTGGGTTTATTTTTTTAACTGTATTTAGTTTTGACAAAGCAACTCTTTATCACTGTGATTTCACTGGAATCAAAGAAATTTCAAAAATGCAGTGGTTGAAAGTGACATTTACATATGCATTTACTCAAGTACTGTACTTAAGTACAATTTTAAAGTACTTGTACTTTACTTCAGTATTTAAATTTTCTTCTGCTTTATACTTCTTTTCCACTACCATTCATATTTTTTTTTTTACAACACTACAAAATTTGATTCAGATTAATTACATAAAAATCAACAAATAAATTATGATTTATCATTATGTATAAATATAAGACGGTCCCTTGGTGAAGTTTACAAACTACCCAGCAGTATATAAAGTAAAAAATCTGCTCCACCATAACCAGCTGCAACATTAAAGTGACAAACATATTAATTCACCAAAAATTATACTCCAATAATATAATATATATTATTCTGCATATCAAGTACTTTTTGTACTTTTAAAGTATATTTTAAAGCCAAAAGGTTTGAATGCATGACTTTTACTTGTAACTCGTATTTCCACACTGTGATACTTTTACAAACGTATAAGATCCGAGTTCTTCTTCAACCACTGCAAATATGCAAGTTATTCTAAGAGAAACAAAGTGACTCAGATTCTTTGAATATGGGATATTTCTGGACCAAAGCAGTGAACCTGCCGTTCCCTAGAGCGTAAAAGAGAAACTTGTACCTTTTCCTGAACGCATTATCCAGGAAGTTGAGTGAGCTATTTGGCATGGGGTTAACGGGCTGACGCAGGAGCCAGTGTTTGTCCTGAAACGCACAGACAAATAACAGATTTATTTAAAAGGACAATTTAAAAAAAACAACTATATTTAATAATCTGATGTTAACTTGGTCGTACCTTCCCTGGTTTGTCAAAGCTCCCGTCTCGCGGGGCTTTGACGTCGCTGAACTGTTTCTCGTACTGCGGCGCTGCAGTCCAGGGGGAGTGAGGCGCCGGAGGGGACAGCATCAGGAAGAACGGATGTTGAGGGCTCCTGTCATCCAGGAAGTGAAGGGACCGGTTCGTCTGGATCGAGGAATAAGCCAAGATTGGAGTTTCACATTTGATTTGAAAACACAGATGGGAAAGGGAATGTCAGAAATAAAAGCATCTCTGCTTGTTAGAACCAGGAAGTGAGCTGCATGAACAGGGAGGGCGGTGGATCAGCTGTCACCTCTGAGTCATTTTCACCCCAGGAAGTAACAGCTGGTCACAGGCTGCTAACACATGCTTTTAGGTATGACTGATGTCTCACGCTGTCGGCCGGCTTAAAAATTAACTCTGCTACCTCATGAATAGTTTCTTCCCACAAGCCATCACTCTGATGAACAGCTGACTTCTGACTCACGGGGTCAGGAACAATTCCTGTGCAATAACCCAGTAACTCTGCCTCTAATCAGCCACCTGTTTACTGGCTACCACTTATTATTTATTCACCATTCTCTATTTCAGAGCTGTTCATGTTGTGTATACCAAATCCACCTACCTCAAGTTCATAACACTTGCACAAAATACTTATTTATTCCAGCATCCTTTGCACTATGCTCCATCACACTGTGTACATGTGCACCTGTATATCTCATCCACCTCCGACATGACATAATAATTTTACCCTACATCCTTTGCACTCTTCTCACTGCACTATTATCTCAGTCTGTCTGTATTGTTTTTGCTTATAGTGTGTGCGTGTGTGTCTAAATCTGACGACAGAAACATCACCTGAAGACGTCTTCTCAGCCCTGCTGTTACCTGCAATCTACTTACTCCACTGACCTTCCCTCTGCACAACCACGAGGTCAAATATTTCAACATCTTCTAGATGGACTGGAAACAAAATGTTCATATGGACATTAACGGTTTCCAGATGACGAATCCAGCTGACCTTGGTGATCCCTTGACTTTTCCTCTAGCACCACCATGAGGTTCACTTTTAAGTTCTGTATTGAAATATCTCGACAATTACTAGATAGACTGCTGTGAAATTTAATGATCCCATTCATGGCCCCCTCATGATGAACTGTAATAACGTTAATCAATCGCAAATACCTGAAAAACTATCCCATCGGCATCAGCTGTCCTTTGCGTTTATTGATTAGCTATGATGGTGAACGTGCTAAACATGACATCACTGCTTAAATTATGCTTGACTGTGACAAAAGGAAGTTCAGCTCTCATAAATCATATTTACAGCAGAGTAGGTAAACCTTCTAGTTGTTGATTATTAACCTTTCACACTGCTGACTGGCCAGGACTTACCAGACAATTTCTTTTTCTATGACAGCATGTGATTCAGACAGTTTGGAGGTAACCAGTTATACATCTTTCCATAAATCCTGACTTAAAGTCCCTACAGGTGTCCTAAAGCATGACATACTGCTGATCACAGCTTCTGCACAAGCAGAAGTAATTGTACTTAAGACACAGATTACTACTTACTATGAGGTCAGTTAGGTAGTCCTTTTCATAACTGTCTCCGTGCTTTTCTTCCTTGCCGTTGACTAAAAGTGTGTAGTTGTAGTACTGCGAGTTCCCCACCTGAAACCATTTAGCAGAAGCTTTGACAACACAAGTACTAGGGAAAGTAATCTTTGTGTGTGTTTACGTGTGTGAGAGACTCACCAACGCATGAAACTGGTCCCAGCCAGGTGGCACATAGCCAACTTCTCCCCCGTCATTCTTACCGTACTGGTGGCAGAAAAAAAAAACAGTTTAGTGAATCAGGCCCTTAGTCTTGTTACACAATTTCTGATTTCTTAAGGTTTGCGTGAGTAAAAACGTGTGCAAACTTGATATCACCAGCAAATTAACATGTAAGCTGAGCGACTCACGCAGAGTGAAGTCTTTCAAAAGTGCAAGATAGCACCTGTTGTTCTCGTTGTGAGAAGGAAACACAGGCGTAATGTTAGAAGACGTAGAATATTAGATAATATTGTTCTGTATCCAATGAATAGAAATAAAATTATTTTATTTATTTGAGAAACTATATGAATTGAATTGTTTTCTTTGTATTTTCCTTTAGCTTTGGTGATACTGTTGTTTTAACAGTCATGCCAATAAAGCAAATTTCATTTCGACTTGACTTCTTTTCTCTGTAAGATGGAAGAATTTAGAAAGTTGCGTGGCGCTGCGGAGAGCCCCCAGCTGCAGTGGTGCATAAAATTCATCCAGCCAGAGGGAACCATCACCAACTGTTCATGGTGCGCGGGTTGTAAAAGCGACACAACCCATTGTAGGTCTCGGAGAGGGAATGGGACGTACAGGGCCAGGAGATCTCAGAGCGACTGGGGGCGGTGTTGACGGTCGGTGGTCGTTCCCTCTGGCTGGATGAAGCACGATCTGCTGGCATTTCCTCGCGTCAGGGTCGTTCCAGCACACTGTATCTGTGTCTGCTGGGGTTTCCCAAAGCAGTTTTTCAGGTGTGCTGTCCCAAGTACTTAGTGTAATCTCAGGCAGGACGGGCAGGTACAGACGATTTCCACTGAGTGAAACAAACCGAGGTTTTTACGCAGTGGCTGCTTTCCCTCCCGACTCTCCATGGCGGAAACCATTAAAACACGCAAAACACTCATTTAAATACTGACACCTACTGCTGTCATCTACACAATAATTCTTAGTTAATCACCCATAACAGGTACAACAATTACACGTGCAATATTTTAGAATGAACACGCAGTATTCGTTATTCAGGGTGTTAGTGTTGTGCTAACATGTCTGTGAAGCTGCACAGGTTCATGCTAACATGCATGCAAAGGTTCATGGCAATAGTTGTTGTAGTTGTTATTTCAGCTAGCATGACTACAAGAACAGTGGGGCGGTTGATAAAATGACTCAGTTTTTACAGGCAGTAGCAGAGCTGATGTGGCCACAACACCACCGCCCACAGGTGGCTGAGGTGAGATATATTTGTATTGGATTTCTTTTTTTTGTTCTCTCTCACTTCCCATCACCCACAGTATTTTTTGTGTGAAGCCAATGCTGAAGCTTTGGACTGGAGGACTTTAGACTCTTCAGCATGAACAACAAACTCTCAATCAACAAATGCAGTTTCCAGTTTAGATGTTTAGCACGCTCATGACCAACAACTGCTGTTATTTACAATGTTGTATGGCGCTTGATGCTACGCTACTCCGCTGACACATTTTTGTGTTTAGGAATATGTTTGTCCGGTCATGTGTTTTTTGTTACAGCCAACGTTTGTTTGTTTTAGGTTGTTTCTTTGTTAACATGCTTCCGAGGCCACGGTGTCACACACAGTCATGCAAATGCTAGAAGGCAACAACTGTTAAATTTTGGGGGCCGTTTCTGTTACTTTGCACAATTCTTTTTGTTGAGTACCAAGGACAGTGTGTCTGGAAAAAGATGCTGGTAAAGTGCTAACGACTCTGTGGAAGGCCATTCAGTCCAGCACTTCAATCCACTGAAATATCTCAACAACTGTTGGATGAACTGCCATGATATTTGGTTCAGACGTTCATGATCTTCCTCAGGATGAATTGTTGTAACTTTGCTGATCACCTGACTCTTCATCTAGTGCCTCCATGAGGCTGACATTGCTCACATTTTGAGCGAAATCTCTCAGTTTTAATTTGTCCAATACTTCGGTAACACCCAAAAACAGGATAGTCAACGTTATGAACATCACACCTGCTAAACATCAGCATGTTAACATTGTACCTAAACTGCAAAACAAATGTGATGTATTTTGCTTATAGAGTATATATATGTTTTCAAACCTGGTTAAGATATTTCCCAGCGAAGAACGTCTGGTATTTCTGTTTGCTGAGGTAGATGGGGAAGGCCTCGGACTCGGGGCCTTTCTGCCACAGAGGGCTGGAGCAGTTCCCAGACAGGGAGTTGTTCCTCACCTCGTGGTTGTGGGGATACCGACCACTCAAAATGCTGCTCCTGCTGGGGCAGCACAGCGGCGTGACTGTAAACTTCACAGTGGAAGGAAACGAGAGCCGCGATAGAGGAAGACGAGACAACACAAGAAAAGATGATGAAAGAGAAGCATGACAGTGAAGAGGAGGATGTGTTTCAGTTTCAACATTTAAAAACAATGTGAAATCACAGGTGTGCGTGCAGCGGTCGAAGAAAGACTCTACGTAAGCAAAAGTATCAAAACAACTATTTAAAAATACTCCATTACAAGTAAAAGTACCTCAGCAGAAATAATAAGCAAAATGTACTGAAAGTATCAGAAGTAAAAGTACTGGTTCTGCAGTAAAATGTGACAGATGCATTTTTACTGATATGCAAAACGAGCAAAAACATAATTTGATCCCTGTGCAACAACCCTGCTCATTTTCTACATACGTAAAATCATTTTAGAGACTGTTTTGAGTGTGTTCTGTATATTGTGAACATAACATACGTTTCTTTTCTGTATTGTTGTACTGAGTTATTCTCAGTGACTGTATAAAGGTTAGTCTTCATCTTGTGCCCTAGACTGCAACATACACATTTACATTTAGCGAGTTTTACTACTTTGTGTACAGTTAGCTAGTATTAAATTTATTTACAGTTAGCGAGTTTAAACTACTTTATACAATCCACCAGTTTTAACCATAGACTGTGGGTTTTAACCCACAGTACTTTATGTACAGTCCTAGCTAGTTTGGTCCCGTGATTCCCAACCTAGAGGTCGGGTACATACCTCAGATGATTAATGAGATATTGCTTTTTTGTGAAACATTAGACAATTTGAGTCTCACGTGAGAGGTTTAGAGGAGAAATTCTGTGCTGACAACTCATAGACATAAAAACATGACAAGAGGCCTGAAAAGCCAAAAAGTTTAGAAACCATTGGTTTACTCTTTAACAATGTGTTGTAATCTATAAACATATCTTGTGTTTTTAATGTAAAACCTTAATTTGAAAAGCAACTATAGCTGTCACATAAACTGGAAATATTCAAGTATAAGTACCTATAACTTGTACTTAGTTCTTCAGTAGATGTACAACCACTGGGTAAATGTACTCACAGCATTCACAAACGTTGCTCCTGCATCTCCTATTAAAGCTTTAGCTTTCTTCATTGGGGTCTGCAGAACAGAAACAAGATCAGACAACATGCAAAGTCACACAACTCCCATCTTGCAAATGAGCCCAGACAGAAGCAGCTACACGTCCAAAGAACAAAATTAAATTTGTGAATAAATTGCTCTATAAAGAATAAAGTTAGTCTCTGTGCGATTCTCCTCTACAGACCTGTTGCCTTCTCAGATTGTAATCGTTCTACACTCCGTCAAGGAATGTAATTTTTCGACATTTTATAGGACAAACAATCGATTCAGTAATCGAGAACTTAATTGTCAGACTGATAGCTAATGAAAAATAATCATTAGCCTCTTGTACAGCCTGTTTGGTCTATACAATATTGGAGAACAATGCCCGTTATAGCTTCCCAAAACACAAGTCGATGTATTGAAATATCTTGTTTTGTCCAACCAACAGTCCAAAATAATAAAGATATTTAGTTTACCATCATATGAGAAAAAGAAAAGCAACAAATCGTCAGAATTTAGTAGTAGGAAATAGGACAAATAGCATTTTTGCTTGAAATGCTTAATTACTTAAATGATTAGTCGATTCATTTCAGTTGATCAGAATTACAATAAGGCATAACCAACCACTCGTTTCAGCCCTAGTTAGTTGTTTGGTCTATAAAAGTAAGAAAATAAAAGAGCCTAGAGCTCAAAGTTCAAGTTGTTTTGGCTGAACAAACTGAAGATAATCAGTTTAATTATCATACGAGACAAAGAGAAACAGGAAATGTTTGTCATTCATGATTTAAACTGTACATTTAGCTTACTTATTTCATTTATTTTAGCCACGCTACTTGACTCCAGGGTCGGTTGGTCCTCCACTTTGAGCCAGACTGAAATATCTCAACAACTATGGGATGGATTGTTGTGAAATTGTGTTCACACGTTCCCCCAGAGGATGAAACCTGCTGAGTTTTCCTCCAGCATCCTTTACTTTATTTTGTGACCAAACACTAAGTAAAGTTTATTTAGTGTAGTACTTTTCACAATGTGCTAAACAAGAAATAAAATACCTGCAAAACGTATGACATCATCAGTCTCACCTGTGCTTTGTGTTTATTGCTAAATATAATAAACATCCCACCTGCTTAGCATCAGCATGTTAGCATGTAGCATTTAGTAGAGCCTGGCAGAGCAGCAAGCATGGCTGTAAAGTGTTGTTTTCTACTTCCTGTATTCTCTCTTGTTTTCACTTTTTAACCAATAATTAAATTCACTTTTTATTTATGGTGTAGCTCTCCAAGTGTTTCCTTTCCTTCGCTCTGCTTTTGCCATTTTTGTTCCTACAGTATTTCTGGACAATCACCCCCTGTGGATCCATAAAGTGTTCTGCTATATTGAAATCTATATAAAATTTTATTTCAAATCATCTGAATTGATTAATCGGCTTCTTGTTTCAGCAGTCAAAAAAAAAAAAAAAAAAAAAA
>NC_060162.1:3111163-3133224 GCF_021292245.1 Micropterus dolomieu | reverse complement strand
CTCCAGGGTCGGTTGGTCCTCCACTTTGAGCCAGACTGAAATATCTCAACAACTATGGGATGGATTGTTGTGAAATTGTGTTCACACGTTCCCCCAGAGGATGAAACCTGCTGAGTTTTCCTCCAGCATCCTTTACTTTATTTTGTGACCAAACACTAAGTAAAGTTTATTTAGTGTAGTACTTTTCACAATGTGCTAAACAAGAAATAAAATACCTGCAAAACGTATGACATCATCAGTCTCACCTGTGCTTTGTGTTTATTGCTAAATATAATAAACATCCCACCTGCTTAGCATCAGCATGTTAGCATGTAGCATTTAGTAGAGCCTGGCAGAGCAGCAAGCATGGCTGTAAAGTGTTGTTTTCTACTTCCTGTATTCTCTCTTGTTTTCACTTTTTAACCAATAATTAAATTCACTTTTTATTTATGGTGTAGCTCTCCAAGTGTTTCCTTTCCTTCGCTCTGCTTTTGCCATTTTTGTTCCTACAGTATTTCTGGACAATCACCCCCTGTGGATCCATAAAGTGTTCTGCTATATTGAAATCTATATAAAATTTTATTTCAAATCATCTGAATTGATTAATCGGCTTCTTGTTTCAGCAGTCAAAAAAAAAAAAAAAAAAAAAAGATTCCTTCCTTTACAGCTGGCCGGCAGCACATAAAACATGGCAGGGTATCAGCTCAAAGCTTTTTTTATCTGGATAATAAAGTGATAAAAAAAAAAAATCTATGATTCATACAGACAATATATTAAAAAAGGCACTACAAACCCACAGGTCTCTTCTGGATCATTACAGGTGATTATTAAAGAGTGTTTTCCGGGAGGTTCAACTCACCATCCCCCCCAGCTGAACGTCCTGGTCGTCCGCGAGGATGAGGATGATGTTGCTCGGTTTGGGGCTTGGTTCCGCACACCTGACGCAGCAGGTGAGCAGCAGCGTGAGCAGCGTGAGGGCTGCTGGATGTCCTCCTCTCTCCCGGGCTCCCGTCGCTCCAGCTCGGCTCCTCAGACCTGCCATTAGGCCTCCACAGCACCGGGCCAGCTGCAACAAACACAACAACCAACGCTGCTGAAGTGAGGTTTCGTTTCCTTTGCAGGGCGAGGGTGTGTTTGAAAATGTGCGTGCGTGCAGGCTGGACTCTCTGAGCTCCAGAGTTTAAGGAAGTGGAGCCGAGTCATGGGGGTCATATGATCAGACTGAGTGGGAGGAGTGAACACTGAGAACATGTTGTACAACCTGGACATGAGACAACTTTTATACAACTTAAACTAACTTTATTAACTTTTACTTAACGTGAAAGTAAAGGATAAATTAAGTTATATGGGAGAAACATAGATGTTTAATTAAATGAAAACAAAAACCTTTATTGCACTATTTTGCATTACAGTATTGTATATTATTACAAAATAACAATATAAATATATTATTATATATAATAGTATAAGTATAAACATATATTGTATACTGATTATACATTATTGCATTATCTTATCTGTGTTTTTCATTTGTGATGCTTGGTGCTCAAATGTCAAACTTCTTTACATTAAGATGAAAACCATATTATCATCTTGTTGCTGCAGTTTACATTCACCACAGATGCAAATTTTTTTTAAATGCACTGCATAATGTATATGTATATAAATAACTGTATTGTTTTATTTTATTTCATACGTTATCATTTTTAAATAATCATTTAATTATCTGTAAAGTCCTGTATGTGTGTGTGTAGCATAAAGGGACTACAAACTTTCTTTTCTTTACACAATTATGTATAGTGATAAATAAAATACCTTGATTACATTATATATAGAAAGCATTAATATAAAAGTAATTTGGTAATTTATTATATGGCATACTACATTACATCATGTTATATTAGGTATATCAGAATATATAATACAGAGTCAATTAATAAAAAAGTTATTTCATAATTTATTATATTATATTGTATTTAATCCAATATAGAGATCCATCCATCCATCCATCCATCATCAACAGCTTATCCTGCGTACAGGGTCGCGGGGGGCTGGAGCCAATCCCAGCTGGCATCGGGCGCAGGGCGGGGTACACCCTGGACGGGTCGCCAGTCCTTCGCAGCAATATAGAGATCCATTATTCAAAAAAGTCACCAATATTACTAATTTAATATATTAAATTGAATTATATTGTATAGCTTTTTTATTATATTAGCCTATATTATTTTATGTTACGTTTTATTATGTTATGTGATTTAATTTTAAATTTATTCCAGTATAGAAAACCATTTATCAAAAATGTGAATCATTTTAACAATGTTACTCATTTCATTTTAGATCAAAATTCATGACATTGAGTGGCGTATCTTGTTTAATTTTATATTCAGTCCAATAGAGGGAGACATTTATTCGTTCGTGCATTCGTTCATTTATTTGTTTATTTTACCAATGTCAGATGTATACATAGATATCACAGCCTGACAATTACTGGCTTTTTTAGGCCAATACCAATCTCGACATTTGAGAGTTTTAAAAATCTGATAACAAGATCAACTGGTCAATGTTCAGACTTTTATTGTTTTTTTACAAACACATAACACAAGGAAACATTTTTGATAAGGATTTCCTAAATTCAGATATTTAGGAATAGTAACCAAGAGTTGAGTTGGAGATTTTACAGTTGTTATGTTGATGCAGTTTCTAAAACATACAAATATGATTTATTTTATGTATTGGTCCGGCCGACTTATCCACCTCACTCTAATATATTTATAGTCTATAAATGTAGTTTTGTTTTGAAGAGAAATAAAACCTAAATGTATACAGAAGGAGGACCTGAAACCATTTTAGCACAAAAGTTTGTATGTAATTTCCCTAAAATCTCCCCGCAAACAGCTTTACAGTGACTGTCGATCAAATCATTTATTTCAGTGTTTGACAAGGGTAAAAAATTTTAATCCAAACATTTAAACACAACATATTTGAAAACATATACACAATACATGATGACACAGATCTGACAGAGTGCATATTTCATACAGTAAATGACAAAATGTAAAACTAAGTTGACTAGATTTAGTCATGTAGCTTGAAGGGACTACAAACTTTGATTTTGTTGTACAAGTTTGTGTTGTATTATAATGAATAAATTACTTTGATACTTGGAAAAAATCTTGATTTCATGAGCATCACTTCATGTAATGAAGATTTCTCTGTTATTCAGGCTGAGATATTTGATATCTTTGGGATCTTTTGACACTTGAGGAGACTTTAAAATAGAGTTTTGTGTGATTAAACAGTGCAAACAGCGTGAGTTTTCTAATGACTGACTTACCAAAGGTGGACAGAAGAGGTTATAATGCACCTGATTTTTATCTAAAGAACACTGGGTGCTAAGAAATTCATACAACCAACTTTCTGTATGAAGCACAGGGGCTCATTTGCAAGTAATTATCTCTCACAGGATACTCTCACACGAAAAACATTATTTATTGATAATAAGGACTGACTCTAGCTATCTAATCAACCACATCATTGAGCACTTCCTTTGCACTGGTTGGTCTGATGGTGTCAGGGGTGAGCTGGAAGTGGTAAACAAGATATAGTCATATACAGCCATGTTAAAGCAAGTTTATACTTGAATCTAGACCACAGTTTACACCTAGCCGAGTACCCTACACCGTACCCTTCACTGTACCAATTCAGTGGTTAAACTCAAAACAGCGACAGTGCAACATAGAAACCCCACCGCCAACTAGCATTTTGGCGGTTTAATTACAGAGTTACATAAACACGGACAAGTATAAACGCTCACGGCGATGTTGCCTATAACACTAACTAGGCTAACCCTACGGTGTAAACTCGACGCAGAAGTATAAAGTGGCCTTTAGCAGATCTGTGAAGCTGCTTAGCCATGGCGGTGGTTTGAGCTAATGCTAACATCAGCATGCTAACATGCGCACGATGACAATGCTAACATGCTGATGTTTAGCGTAATTTTTACCATGTTCACCATTGTAGTCTAGTGTGTTAGTATGCTAACATATGCTAAATGGCGATAAACAAAAACTTGAGGCTGATGGGAATGGATTAAAGAGTTTTTCAGCTTTTTGGTTATAAACCGAAGGACTGGACAAACATTTTGACCTGATGATGGCACTAGATGAAAATTTAAAGGGTTATCAAGGTTGTTGCTCTGTCGAAAACAAAATGGTTTAAAGTTAAGTTGTTTTTTCAGACCAGACAACACTGCTCTCAGCCAAGAAATAATCCAGCACATACATTTAAATCTTTGTAAAGGTTAAACACAGTTTTAATGCTAATTTAAGCTGTGGAGAGAACTCTGTTGTGAAGTTTGCGGACGACACCGCCATCATCGTCCGGATTTCAAACGACGATGAGACTTCATATTGGGAGGAAACTCATAATGTTGCAGAGTGGTGCTCAGAGAACAACCTACTGCTCAACGTCAGCAAAACTAAGGAGTTGATCGTTGATTTCAGTATAAAGTAAATAAAGACACACGCTCCCGTCTACATCAGTGCAGCTGAGGTGGAGCAGGTGAACAATTTCAGGTTCCTGGGAATCTGCATCACAGAGAACCTGACATTGTCGTCTCACATCTCCACGCTGGTGAAGAAAGCTCAGAAACGACTGTTTTTCTTAAGGAAGCTTAAGAAGGCCAAATTTCTTTGCCAAGTTCTTGTCAGCTTTCACAAAGAAGCAACAGAAAGCATCCTGACTGGAAACATCACAAACTGGCATGGGATGTGCACGGCCCAGGACCGGAGGGCTCTGCAGCGGGTGATTAAAACTGCTCAGAAGATCATTGGTACCCATCTCCCGAGCATCAGCGATATCGGTGAGGTGCCTGCGCAGAGACCAAAGGATACTAAAGGACAGTACCCACCCATCCACAGCCGGTTCACCCTGCTGCCTTCTGGGAAGAGATATAGAAGTTTCTGCTTCCGCACCACCAGACTGCAGAGCAGCTTTTCCCCCCCAAGCTATCAGACTCTTAAACTCTAATTCATCCTCAGCACTGCTTCATTGAAAACTATATATTGTATATTTCTGTTACCATTTTTATAATTGCTTCTATATTAATGTATATTATCTGCTATGTAGCAGAAGGGAGTTACAAAGCTCAGTTTCATCATATAACCTGTTATATTGTGACAATAAATGTACCTGCCTGCCTACCTACCTACTTACCTACCTACCAAACCAATTATTGGTGCTATAGCTTCATAGTTAGCGTACTTGCAAGAGAGTGTTATTGAGCTTCTCATCTAACTCATCAACAGGAAAAAGAATAATTTCTTACCGAGATATTGTACAGTGAGGATCAGTCAGTTAGCGTCTTAATATTGACCAACACTATAAAGAGAAGAAGTGAGACATTAATGATCCGTTTGTAATCTCTGAATTTAGCTGCAATTCATATTTCTTCTGCAGATGTTTCTGATGAATTGTTGTACAGGCAGGTAGCGATGAGTAGGTACAGTCATGCCTGACCTGTTTCTTGTCGAACTATGAAATGAGTTGAAGGTGTTCTGCTGAGCTTATAGCAGCCTGTGCATCATAAAGGGTGGATGCTATTATTGGTAACTGATGACAGTTTATCATCCTCATCATCTGTACTGTGATGGCCTTAAAGTGGAAGAACCAGCTCCACATGTAAATGTGTTCAGCCACATTAAGTGGTGTAGTACATTTTGACGTACTTGTACTTTAGGCCTACTTTTGTAGTTCTGCATTGTGCTACTTTACACTTTTACCCCACTACATTTCAGAGGGAAATATTGTACCTTTTACAAAAAAAGCTGTTTAGAAGTTCCACCAAAGAGAAATTTCTCTTCTAAACTTTCCATATTTTATCGTTTAAATACTTGTTTGAGGCCCAAAGAGGTCATACTTTTCAATATTTCTCAGAAAATATTGTCCACATTACTACATTTCGGTGACCCTTTAAAGGGGCCCGACCCCAAGGTTGGGAACCACTGGGCTTTGTAACTGTATACAAAGTTAAAACTAACTAACTGTATATAAAGTAGAAAAACTAGCTCCACCTCAAGCAGCTACAATATTAAATTGATGCATCAGTATTGACAGTCTAATAATGTCAGATAATATAATGTATAATGCATTTACTGTATATCAGTTAAGTTCAAACTTATTTTTAGTTAAAAAAAACACACACAAAACACACATAAACATATATATATATATATGTTTATGTGTGTGGGTTTTTATATATATATATATATATATATATGGTATATATGACCCCCCAACCTGAGAGAGGACACAAGCTTATATATATATATATATATAGGCAAAAATTTTAAAAAACTAAATTATGAGAATACTGACTTACTATCTTTGACTTACCATGACTATTTTAGTTTACATCACAGCTAACTTTTTTTTTTTGTAGTGGCAGCAGTGGGCTTCCATACTGGGCAGTCTGGTCTGAGCGGTTTGTGCACTGTTTCTAGTCGGAACTATTTTGGTTCCGTGCAGCTGGAGCCGCCTGCTACACAGCTGCTTCCGGTTGCAGTGAAACAGAAGTTTTCTGCTGGAAGTGGTTTTCTTTCTCTTTAACCTGACACAGAATATGAACCCGGGTACGTTAAACACCTTAACTTAGCTTCGACGTAGCATTTTATTTGTAATAATTACTATTTTACGATAAATAGCTTTATAAAACTAAGCTAGCAAAAAAGAAGTGATGGTCAGAATTAACCAAAAAACACATTGAATATTTAGCTTGTTAAAGAAGACATGGGCTCTAATGTTACATGTTTGTAGGCTTCAACACCAGAGGGTTATGAGATTATTCAGCAACAGAGTGAAACATGGTTCCATTAAAGAGAAGGAAACTTGTCCCATCACATGCTGGGAACACTGGGACTAACCTCAGTGGAGAGAAAGTGCCAGCCAAGTTCCCCCAGGTTGTTTTATTCCTGTTAGAAAGAAAGATGGGAGCCAGTAGAAGAGCTTTCCTCTCTCAGCTCGGGCGAAAGAAAGGATTTCAAGTGGAGGAGATGCTCAGGTAAGATTCACTTTAATGATCCAATGCAGGGAAATTAAAATACGTGAACATTTACTCAAGTACTGAACTGAAGTACTAAAGTAAACTTTGTCTTTTCATGACACTACTATGCTACATTTATCTAACAGCATATAAAATATAATGTTTTGTAATAAACCAACCACCGGTACAGCTGAAATGATTAGACGATTAGTTGATTAGTCAGTTGACAGAAAATTAATTGGCAACTATTTTGATGAACTTTTAAGCTAAACGATGTTCAGGTTTGGACTGTTGGTTGGACACAACAAGCATTGTGAAGGTGTCACTTTGGGCTCTGGGTAACTGTGATGGCATTTCTCAGTATTTTCAGACTTTTTTTTTTTTTTTTTTTTTACAAACCAACCAATCAGTCGATTAATGGAAATAATCAGCAGATTAATCCATAATGAAAATAATCATTAGCTGCAGTCTGATACAAAATAGATCAGAATAGATCAGAATGAGCTCCAGGCTCAACAACTACAGCAGTAAAATCCTGCATTGCATTAATACAAGAGGAAGAATAATAATCTGATTAGTGAATATATAATAGTTCAACAGTCACACAACATTTTAATGCTTGTAAGTAAGTAAGTATATTTTTCTGATCATACTTACCTACTTTTACTTATAGAACATTTTCCATGCAGGACTTTTAGTATTTCTACAGTGTGGTATAAGTACTTTTACTTCAGTAATTCCACCACTATCTCACCAACTGTTTGATGGATTATGATGAAAGTTGGCGCAGATATGATAATGAAACTTAACTTAGTTGTACATACTGTATTGCTTTTGTCTATTTGTATATTATCATATTATGTCCGTCAGGAAGCCTGTCGGCCTGTGTATTAAATAAGCTGTTGTGTTCACAGTAAAAGTGTCACACATTTAATTTCCGAGAACAACTCTGGCGCTGAGGTGAGGGCGTGGCTGGACTCACAGGACCAGAAACCTGCTCACCTTCTGGACATCAGCTGGTACACAGAGAGCATGCGTGAAGGCCATCCTGTTGAAATACTGGACAGACATAAACTACAGGTACATTTTACTTTACAAGACTAATTTCCTTATTATCAGACCCGTATTGAGAAGGAAATCAAGGCCCAAACTTTAAACTTGTAAGAATTACACTTCTGAATCCACACATGATCAAGAGACTAACTTTTGCTTATATACTTTTATATATATCTGCCCAATTGTTAATTATTATTATCGGTCGGTTAGTTTGTTTGTGTTATTGTGTGACTTTGGTGTTTTAACAGGTTAGAAACACCAAATAACACAAACAAACCAACTGATTGAGGCAGCAGTAGATCAGAGAGGTACGATTTCTCTTTTTGTCAATAGAGTCTGGTGGCTTTGACGAGAGCGATATACTGAATATTTCTGGTTAAACAAAAGGATCTTACTCTTTAAAAAATCTCTGTGGGGAGCATTTCCACAATGTTGTCAGACACTTATAATAACAATCTGAGCCTCTCAGTGGCATAAACAAGCGCTTTAGTCGAGGCACTTTGACGGTACGCTGCCCTGTTTCACTGCTGCTGACTGCAGCAAGCTCCCTCAGTACTGGACCAATTTTCAAAATCATTGTCCAAATAAGTCACATAGACACAGAAACATGGGAAAACACTGAAGTTACCCTTTAATGCAGGACCAATTATGCGCGACAGGATGGCAACAACAACTGCCCAACTTACACCAGGAGCGTACAATCCCTCCATCAGTGCTCAGACTGTCCACAGCAGGCAGAGAGAAGCTGGACTGAAGGCTTGTAGGCCTGTTGTAAGGCAGGTCCACAGCAGACATCACCTGCAACCTATGGGCACAAACACACCTGCGCTGCACCAGACAGGACTGGCAAAAAGTGCTCGCCTGACGCGGTTTTGAGTCACCATGGGTGATGGTCGGACTAATGCTGTGATTTACAGGGAAGACATCCACCTCCCCCATGTGGTACCCTCGAGAGCCATTCCCCCCAGAAATGTCCGGGTTCTTGCATGTGTCTTGGTGGAAGAGTGGGATAACATCTCACAGCAAGAACTGGCAAACCTGGTGCAGTTGATGAGGAGGAGAAGTACTGCAGTATTTTATGCAGCTGGAGGCCACACCAGATACTGACTGTTGATTTTGACCTCCCTTTATTCGGGGACACATTTTTCTATTTCTGACATAAACTTAATTCAGTTTATGTCTTAGATGTTGAATGTTTTTATGTCCATACATAAAAGCAGTTGAAAGTGAGAGGACCTTTCTTTTTTGCTGAGTTTATATTAGTGAGGAGTGAAAGTCAAGTATATTAACATTTATCTCTTACTGAAGTCCAATTTTCTTTAGCAGTTTGATGAATACAGCTCTCGGATTTCCGTTGCATTTGTCGTGTTGTTTAATCCCTCTTTGTCTTTCAGGATCAGCGGATCAATGAAGCAGAGGTTGAGGTGTTCTCCGTCCCCAGCTACGCCTGTCAGAGAAGGACAACTCTGGACAACCATAACACCACCCTCACTGTACGTCCCCCCCGGAAAAAGCAAATCTCATACATTAAACCTGCACCACTGACATTAAGCTATAAAGATATGTATTGTGTCTCAGGATGCTCTGTCGCTCCTGGCTGAAAACGCTGAGCTCAGTGATGAGGAAGGACGAGGTGTCGCGTTTCGACGAGCCGCCGCCGTGTTGAAGGCTCTCCCCAAACCGGTGACGAGCATGTCGCAGCTCAGAGGGCTTCCCTGTCTGGGAGAACACTCACTCAGAGTCGTCAAAGTCAGCAAACATCTACATTTCTAAACCTCTTTTGGCTACTTTATCACACTCAAAAGAAGATCTAACAATCATTTTTTGCCCTGTTTTCTCGTAGGACATTTTAGAGAATGGAGCATCAAGTGAAGCTGAATCCACAAAGCAGTCAGGGCGGTATAACGCGCTGAAGGTATGTCAGCTGTTTTGTGGAAGTGTAGATTTTATCTGTCTCCATCCGCCAGTCTGAAGGGTCAACAGATAATGATTTTTTATTTTTTTGCTCTTAAACAAAATCATGTAACATTCATAACATTTTAGCTCATTTCTTGTCAAATATGGCAAAATTTTACTTCTTCAAGGCTCTAAAAACCCTTTAAATTAAACATTAAGAGAAGAAAAAACACTTCTTGTAATTGTTTTTCTTTTCTGCTTAAATTTTTATTGGGAAAACATTAAGTTATTTAAAAAAAAAAATGCCCATTCTTCATAGAGTCCTGCTGCTGCGTATTTAATCTTATATAAGGTCAGTTTTCTTACAGTCTTGTTGTCTGATGGTCTCAAAATATGTGTCGGTTTTTCCATTAATAAGATTTCTTTAACAGTTATTATTCAAAATTACGTCCACAAAAAGTGCTTCTTTTCAGACTATTACAGGTCTCTGAAAACATCCTGGAAAGGATCCTTACGAGGGTCTCCCGGTGACACCCTTTGTTTTTAACAGGGAACTGAAGTCTAGTCAAGGTCAAATCTCGCTCTCGCGAGAGGCGAGTTGTTGCCGGAAGAGGCACAATTAGCACTTTTTGTGCTGCCGACCGAAGCGTCTACTGTACGAGAATATTAAATATTTCCAGTCTTTTATTAAAAAGTGCTATAAACTAAATAAGATGAAGGAGTTTATGATTCCCTGTTGCTTTGATTTTGAATGGGTCAAAGCTTTATTACACAATTGTTTTTCATCACTATGTGCATTTCAGGCTTTGACAGGTATCTTCGGAGTTGGAGCGAAAACAGCAGACCGATGGATCAGAGAGGGGATACGCAGCCTTCAGCAGCTTCAGGATTCAGGACAAACTCTCAATCGAGCTCAACAAGCAGGTGTGTCTCTGCGCTCTGCGGTCATACTGCGTTCGATCAAGTCTCTCTTTCAGTTAATAGTTTGTTGACTTTCAGGTCTGGAGCACTATGATGACATCAACCAGCCGGTTACTAAGGCGGAAGCCGACGCCATCGGTGAGATTGTGGAGAGAGCTGTCGTTTCTGTGTTACCCGGCGCACAGATGAGTCTGATTGGAGGATTCAGAAGGTACAACACAAATGACGCTGACACTTTCCCAGGATAAACGTTAGAAATTAAATTATTTGAATACACTGTGATGTAGCGGTAGCTTTTTCTGTTTCCTCCACTGCTGTTCACCTTAAAGCTTAAAAAAATACAGAAAAACAAAAGTGGAGTTTTGCTCAATTATCATAGTATATTGTAATAGTAATTTTTATATACTGCCAGTTTTCCAACATACTTTCGTACTTTGGCTGGTATGATCGTGAAAGTTTATTTCGAAGGGTTAGATTTAACTCGGGAAACCTGCAGAAACCCTGTAGTTTGACAACAGTTTTCTCTCTCTCTTTCTCTTTCAAATTGGGGAAACATACATGCCTGTAGATATGAAAACTTTAACTACAATTCCCAATTTGCATTTAGGTAAAAAGCATCCAATCACAGAGCTTAAAATGTTGTTAGATGTGCTGCTATCAGCGGGTGAAAGATTACTGAAAACACAATCTGCAGTTTAAGTTAATTCTGTTTTCAATTCTGTGTCAATTTTAGATGAATTCAGTACCAGTGACGCTGTGTTAAGAGTACTGAATTGACAAATGTAGCTGCAGCTGACCGGTACTGTAGTATTCAGAGCATTTAAATAATTAAAACTGTTGGTCTGAACATAAACATGATACTGTGATTCTATGTTCGGTGACATTGAGGAGAAAGAGAACATTTAAAATGGGAATACGGGATGTGGAAAAACACATCTGGAACGAGCTGCTCCTCCTATGAAATTTCAGACTTCAAAGGAAGCGTCTCTTGTGACTCTCTCTGCAGAGGAAAGCTGACGGGCCATGATGTCGACTTCCTGATAACACATCCAGAGGAGGGCAGGGAGGTGGGACTGATGCCTAAAGTGGTCGCCAGGTTGGAATCGCAGGTAGACTCTTGAGTCTGTCGTGGTTTTTATAAAAAGTCACGCAGTGTCTCTCTAAGGGATATCAGGAGCTAGAGCCCGACCGATGAGGGGTTTTTAAAACCGATACCGATTTTGATATTTAAATGCTGATATATTAGAAACACATAACATAAACAAAGATTATCCCTAACATCTTTCATCTGTAGCTATGATACCTCACCAAGCATGTAAGAACATGACACAATGCATTACATTTACATTTACTCATTTGACGCTTTTATCCAAAGCGACTTACATTTGAGGAACAACATACAATCATTAACAGAGCATCAAACACAGCACGAGATCTACAACTGACAATACATACTAGTAAAAGCAGCAATAAATACTAGCAAGCGCTAATGGCACATATCGCATCAATGCAGTTTAAAAATAAACTTTGTTTTGGAGTAGTATGTAGCTGCGGTACCGGAGGCTGCAGTTTCAGGACCGCCATCCTAGGACCAGAACTGCATTTGTAGAACCCTTGTTTACTTTGATACTGCCCCCCGAAGCCAACTGTCCTTACCACAACCATCACCGAGTGTGTGCCTAAACTTAAGTTATTGATTATATGCTGCTATGATGACCGGTACACCCTACAGCTGTGCACATCGGCCTCACGGCCCACGTGCTAGCAAACCTTCTTCGTGTTGCTGTGCATTACCACCACCACTCCAGTAGATGGCGCTGTCGCAAAAGAACTGCGGCCTCAGGAGTGCGGGGGTCCTGAATATGCAGCCTCCGGTACTGCAGCTATATAATATCTTATGTTTTGCAGTGGATTTGTGGGTGTGTGGCCAACAGGGGAGCTGCAGAGCGTCCTCTGGTGGACAAACTAAGCAACAACAACACTCATAACATGACTGGATTTCTCTCTGTTTCTTTGTCAATTATCAGCTGTTATTAACACAAATACAGATTTATCTGCTGTTTGCTCATATCGGCACAGTGATTCATTGGTCCTTCTCTACCAGAAATATATCAGCATTTTCCCCTAAAGACGCCTCTTTTTAATAATCGAGATTCATATTCTCACTCCACAAAAGCTTTAATTATAGTTTCCCGTCTCTCAAGGGTTTTCTGTTGTACCAGAAAACTACAAGAAACTCTTACCTGGAGTCTAATGACGGTCCTGCTCGGCCCGCCTCCAACATTGACCGCTTTGAGAGATGTTTCTCCATCTTTAAACTTGCCAAGGAGGAGAAGCGAGGAGCGACACAGCCAGAGACACTGACAGAAAACGGTGTGCAAATTCTGCAGACCAAACCTGCCAGACACAAACCGTGGAGAGCCGTGAGAGTGGACCTGGTGGTCTCTCCGATCAGCCAGTTTGCTTTCGCTCTGCTGGGCTGGACAGGATCCAAGGTGACCTTTCATAAGTTACCTAAGATAGGATGCTCCATAGTGAATGATGCTTCCACTGACTCAATATTCTCTGCAGTTGTTTGAGAGAGAGCTACGACGTTGGGCGGGGCACGAGAAGGCCATGTCTCTAAGCAGCCATGCTCTGTACGATAACAAACAGGTATAAATATACACCTCTTGTCTTTCTTCTTGCAAAATAAGTAGGATGCAATGTTTGTTTTGTTTTTTCTGTTACAGAGTAGATATCTGAGAGCGACGTCGGAGGAGGAGATATTTGCACATCTTGGTTTGGAGTACATCCCACCGTCAGAGAGGAACGCCTGACCAGACTGCTGAGCCCCTACAGGAGGACCAAGCGGAGTCCCATCTGAGGTTTATAACCTGGAAACAGGAGGCTAGAAGGGAGGGTTAAAGGAATAGTTCAAGATTTGTTAAGTGGGTCTGTTTGAGGTACTTATACACAGTCAGTGTATTAACTGCAGTAGATGGAGGTCAGCGCGTCACCAGCTTGGAGAAACAGAGAGTTGGACGGAAGCTAATCAATAGCAAAAGCAGTAGCAAAACGTATTTTAGGCACCTAAAAAAAGGCCCAACGACAGCTGAGCTCCAGAGGCTGTATACAGTATACGGCTCCAGCCGCCTGGAGCAAAGCATAGCGCTGAAAACACAAAGCGTACACTGGAACTGATATAGATTTATTTCAGTGGGCCTTCTTTTAGGTAGCTAAAATACCAAACCATCTGCTGCACAGCTGTCCACAGCAGCACGTTGCTTATCTTCTATACAACTCTCTGCTTCTGCAAACTCTGGACATGCTGAACGCCATCTGCTGCGCTCACGTTAACAAAACCTCAGCTGTTCAGACCTAAAACAGCACCCTGAGTTTAAAAAAGATAAGGGGGCTGCATTGGTGTGGGCGTGTTGCTTCAGGAACCGGTGAGACAATGCAACAAGATCCAGAAATAGTGAGCGACAAATCCACGAGTTTGAAGGTTTATTAAAACATTTTTGAAAGTTTTTATAAAAGTATGACACCGGATTTTACAAGTCTGGAAAATGATGACAATTATTTTATAAGGACTGTTTAAGAGAGGTGTTAATTCAACTGTACGATAATTTTAGTGGCTGTAGTTTGTGCTGCTGTTGAACTGTATTATGTTATACTGGCAGGTCTTTCTGTTATTTTATCCACCCCATTTATATCGACGAGGACACAGGATTCAACAGCACCACAAGGTTTTGTTTTTTGTCAATATTTTGCACGTTCAATGCAGCTCATATTATTTAAGAATAAATATGTTTTACATGTAGTGATTTCTTGACTTTTACAGTACTTGTTTCTTGTCTTTGTATATTTTGACTGTTATGCATCGAAACACCAAGTGAAACTCCTTGTATGTGAAATCCTACTTGAAACTACTACTTACTACTACTAACAATAATAAACCTTTTTCTTCTTAACTACAACCTCCCAAATGATCATACAGCTGAACCAACACCTCTCTAAAACTGTTCCAACAGCAGATGAACTGAACTGTATTGCACTGCATATATTTTACAATAAAAGATGTATGAATTAAGTCTTTTAGGAAACATCTGGTGATATTTTATATTTGCCACAAATGGTAACCTCATGGTGACGCTAATCAACAAAATGTCATGGCAATCAATAAAATAATCATAGAGATACATTTCAGTCTGGACCAGGCATCAACATCAGTTTTGAGGTACATGTACTTTACATGAGTTTTTCCATTTTCTGCAACTTTAAACTTCTACTCTACTACAATTGAGGGGAAATACTTTACTTCTTACTTTAGATTCAGATTAATCATACGAAATATGATCAACAAACAAATGATATCAATAAGACTTTATTGATTCCTTGGTGAAATTCCCAAGCTACTCCGGCTGTCTAGATAGTTAAAACGTAGGTCACCATTTACCAGCTGTGACGTTAAAGTGATGAAATGGGCCATTCTGCAGTACTGCTGGTACTTTTTTAAAAGATGTACTTTAAATACACTAAGTAAGAGATCCAAGTACTTTTTCCACAGATGGAGTCATACACTGCTAGAGTACTAAAAGAGTACCAGCTGTGGTTTGGCAAATAAACACTTTAGGATTGAGGAATTTTCTTTTTCATTTGCTGTCGCATGTTCTTCAAAAGGTGCAAGACCGAAATGAGCTCGTGTTCTAAAAAGACAGAAACAAAGCTGGTTTCTCTTGAACAGTTCACAGTGTGATGAGATTAAATCTGCTCTCATGTTACAGAAGAGACTTGATAAGAGCAACAGTTTGATCTAATCAAACAACAAAAGAGCTGAACACTGTAAAACTACAGATAATAACTTTTCAAGCGGTTGTTTTTCCAAGATTTTTCTACTTTTATATTTCTGTACAACTCATATCGCTTCAAATACAACATGAAATGTTTTACTATATGTTGTCTTGTGCCTGCGTAGCAGGAACATTTCCCCACAAATACACCTGTGAACTACTGACCTGTATTCTGCAACGTGCTCGTTGTCTTTATCTGTGGATTCGCTCAAAACAAAACCACACAGCAGAGAGATGAGATGTGAAGGGAGCGTGTAGTCCGTGATGGAAAGTCACATTTACCAAAGAACTAAACCAGATACTTGAGTACTTCCATTTTATGATACTCCACTACATTTCAGAGCGAATTATTGTTTCAAAATTTTCTGACAGCTATAGTTGCTTTTACATTAAAACATACGATAAGCTTGTGAAGTAGAACAAGTTGTTAAAGATTAAACCAGTGGCTTCCAGCCGTTTTGACAATGTTGTGTTGTGGCCCCTTGTCACGTTTCAGATGTCTCTTCTGAGTTTTTAGCAGTTCCACCAAAGAGACATTTCCCTTCTAAACTTCACAGATGTTTAGTTAAAATGTAACCCGTTGAGCCCCAAAGAGATAAAATGATGTAAAATATTACAACTCATACAAAATTTATGTAGGGGAGACCGGGGATGGTTGTAACACAGGTCAGTTTTAACACCTCCAATTTTTCCAATCAGGAGCAAGTTCTGAATCACCTGATTCACTCTGCAGATGCTCGGTTCAAAAACTGTGGCTGACTTTTCGCCGACTTGATAGTCAAACGTGAGCTGCAGTTGATCTCCGTCCACACCAGCGTTTTAGAGTTGATCTCCGTCTATACTAAAACAACTTTCAGATACACTGGGCATGCGCGTGCCGGTGTAAACATGATGCAGACGGTCTGTTCCGTAGTTACAGAACATTTGGCGAAAGAATAAAGTACTACAGACGAATAACCAGATTTTATTTTGCATGGACCAATAACGAGCTGGGACTGTTTCTGAATGTAACACAGGAATTTAAAAGCGACAGTTGTGACGGAAAACAGACTGGGAATCGTTGCAAAGTAAATACGGCGACATGTAGTACAAGTGTAGGCTATAAGCGTTATTTGCACGGTACAAAATATTTTAATTAAAATACCAAGTCATCCTGTTTCTGCTTTGCATGACTTATGAGACCCAATCAGAGAGCCAAACGTGAGCGTCTGCGACATTGCTCACGATGTACTTACTTATACAATAATACAATAACACAATAATACAGTAATAAAATTAAACACAGGCTACAGTATAGAGAACACATATATACATGCTATAAACAAAACAGACAGAGTGAGACAATAGTGCAATGAGCAGAGTGCAAACGATGCAGGAGTAAATTATTATTGCCATTATTGTTGTTATTATTCTGTACATTAATCATCTCATGACTCTTCAGATTTATCTGGTGACACTTTGGAGAGGTCTGACCCCAGGTTAGGGCCACTGGACTAAACTAGTTTACTATACTGTATAACGTAGTAAATTTACCTCAAGCAGCTGCAGTAAAATGCTGCTCTAACATAAATGCATCAGTATTAACAATCTAATAATGTCAGATATAATCAGATATCTGTCACAGGAGACACTTTACTGCAGAATGAACAACTACAAATACACAAATAAACTAGCCTTGCCTATGTTTTGTTGATAATACTTTGTACTTAAATAAGACAGGACTTCTATTTGTAGCCTAATGGAGTATTTTAAAATTTTAGTTAAGTGGATTTGAGTACTTCTTCCACCGCCACCAATTTGTCCCTCACATTATTTATTTATTATTTAGTATTCCTCTTGGCTTTTCCTTGTAGAGGGACATGTTAGGTAAATAAAGAGTGCTGTAGGTACCGAAGAATATTTTAAAATGTATATTTATTACTTTTAATAAACAACAACAAGCTAACTGTTGCCCCCCCAGGAGCTATAAGTCCTTCATCCACAGTTAAATGAATTCACATTAACGCAAACTACATCCCGTCTCTTCTCACAGAAGTCGAGACTCGTAGTCTCCTCAGTTCAGGACGATGTCTCCTTCACCCTCACAAACTTTTGGTTCACACATTCGGTGTCAAAAACAATGACGTGTCAGTAGTGATTTAGAAACATAAAATAAACCGTCTTTTTCACCTTACTGCATTTCCAGCAACTATAAACACACTTATTGATAGTATTGTGTTTTTGTTTCATATAGTTCTCCTGTCTTAAATTTGGAAAAAATATTGTTTTTTGTTGCAGAAAAAGGCTGTACATGAAGAAGTGTGTGCACATGTTAAAGAGAGTGCATGTGAGGGGAGACTGAGGTGTGAGCACTGACACCGCCTTTGATGTTAAACCGGTATTTAGAGGTTAATGAGGCTGTTAGGAGGAGGTGACGGAAACGCCTGTGAGTTCACACTCATACACACACACACAGACGGGAAATAGTGTCTGCAGCTCCTGAGAGTCTTCTTCTATAAACTAGGATATTGCTAATATAAAACCTGAAGGGCAAGAATGTATTTGTGTGGTTGTTTGACTTGTGATTATTACTAATATTCAAGTCCGAGAACTAGGCGCAGTGGTGGAAGAATGATTTGGATTCTTAAGTAAACTTAGCATTACAACTATGCAAAAGTCATTCATTCAAACTCCAAGTTTAAGTACAAAAGTATTATTCAGAAAGTAGCAAAAGAAAAAGTGTTGGTTCTGCAGTAAAAATGCCTCATGTGACTGATATCTGATTATTAATGCTGATGATTTCATGTTAGAGCAGCATTTTACTGTTGTAGCTGCTCGAGGTGGAGATAAAACGCATATAAAACCACATTACAACACTTACATCCTCACACTGACTTTAAAATCTTGGTAATCATCTACAAATCACTCTGTGGCTCTGGGCCCAAATACATCTCTGCCTCCTAGACCCCTTTAGGATATCTGAGACTAGAACAAAACATGGTGTTTCACAGATGTGGAATAACATCCCAGTTGACTTTGACTATTTCTAAAGCTAGAAACATTCCTATTTTACACAGCTTAACAAATCTTCCTGGCCTTAATTACTATTGTTTAAATGTTATTAAATTGTGCATCTAATTGTAGGAATAATGAATCTCTTGTGAAGCTGTCTTTCACCTTTAGATGTATTTTCAGTACCTTGTAAAGCACTAAATTGTCCTGGTAAATAAAATTTGAGAGTATGAAATGATAGAGTTGCCTTGGTTCAGCCATGCACAGACAAGGGGTGTCTTTCATCTATTAAATTGTCAATTTGGAGAAGGATTATGTCATAACAAGATGCTAGCTGCCCCGTGAGGCTGTACTAGACACATTGGTGGCCAACATCCATCCTGTAGGAGCAGGACAACAGAAAGTTGCATCTAAAAAAGCATTTGTTGGAGCTTTGATCCAGCTGGCTCACAATCACAATGCTTAGCGTGCTGGTGCTAACATGTTAACATTTGTTTACTTGCTGAGGGGAATGTCAATAGATTTGCAGGTATTTGATCCCAAACTGCGGTATTTGACAAATTAAAATGCTGACCTGGCTTGCCTGGATGTCCAAAGGTGACAACTAATTAACATGTTGTATCTTGTTTGTTTAATCTGTGCCTTTGGACAGAGCGAGGCTAGCTGTTTCCCCCTGTTTCCAGTCTTTATGCTAAGCTAAGATAAGCGGCTGCTGGCTATAGCTTCGTATGTAACCAGGTTTTTGGAAAATCACCTTGAGGGTGTTGTAAATGTTTAACGCTAGAAGCGTTTTGTTTACATCCCGACAGCAATAAATCAGATTGTTTTTTTATTATGTGAGTGAGCCGATCCTTCAAATTGCCATTTGCAACATTTTTACTTTTGCTTCAAGCCTTTCTGCGTAATCTGTGGTCTCTGCTCCTTAACCATGATGAGGGGTCATTCACCCTCCTCGGCACCCACTCCCAGGTTGCTGCTGTCTGTGGGGTAAAAGTCTCCTGCTGGGCTCGCCTTTGATTAGCTCCATTCAGACCCTTTCATTTCTAATGGGCCTATTTGCTCCTCTGTTATGGACACAAACACACCTTTACCCCCCTCCCCCACCTCCCACCCCCTCCAGAGACCAGGAGACCAGGAGACCAGGAGACCAGAGGGAGACACATGTCCCAACCTGGTACTAAGATCTCTGCATATAAGAGCTAATATCTCCTTGTCTTTATCAGTTTATATGCACATAAAATCGGACACACTAAGCCAAATACAACATAATTAAACTTTTATATATTATATTCTGTGTTTTTCTTATTGTCTTTCAGTACTTTTTGAGTTCCTAACTGTTGCTCTCCTTTCCAAACCCATTGGTTCCTGTATACTGAAGACAAACCTTTAAAAACAGCTCACAAATATATAGTTTAATTTTTAACAAAAGACTCATTTGTTTGATTGCAAACACTTTGTTTTCTGTAATCTGCATTAAGTGTCTTCTTCAAATAAAGTTCCCTCGCTAACTATTTTACTCTATTCACAATTAGAAATCAATAATCTTGTTTATTTATTATCCAAAAACAAATTAGAAAAATATACATTCCTTGACAAGATGACTCACTCATTTATCACCTAAAATCTAAATTCTTAAGAGCAAAAGCAAAATTACAAATAAAGCAAATTTCATAGTTTCCCTTCCTTAATTTGAACCAAAACAATGTATAAAACAACAATAAATAACTGAAATCTACTAAAGATTTTCCCTAAAATTGATTTGTTGACAAGAAGAACATAGAATATCTGTAAAAAGAGGTGTAGTTTAGCACAATGGAGCTACAAAAACAAGCCACAATGTGAGTGTTTCTGATGCTAAATGGATTCCTATATGCAGATGATGGTGGTGATGACGCCCAATAATCATTGACGTCCATTGCCGGTAGTCTCCAGCAGTTGCCCGCCCCGTCTGTAACACAGTCAGTTAAGGCCTCTTCCCCTGTCCCATTGATCCCTATCAACCTCATCAAAGGCTCCCTGGGCTTTGATGGGGCCAGCGGGACTGGTCCTGGTGGACGAGCAGGCGCTGCGACTCCACTCATCAAATAGGGGACGGAGGGATGGAGGGGAGAGAGGCATGTCTTTAGATTCGGACATTTAAATTTCTCCCCAAATCTAGGAGCTGGAGGCCGTTCTGTGACGTAGCACACCTTAGAGTTCCCAGAGAGCTTTTATGGCAGGTAATAATGAAAATCTCAGTAACCCTAAAATCTAATGTCTCATGTCTCACTTTGATATTAAATCACAACTCAATGTTTTATTCACCAAGGTATTCTGAGGTTGTTTCTGGTTTCCTTTTACAGTTCCATCCAATACAAATAAACTTGCTTTGCCAAGAAGTGATTTCACTGATAAAGTACTTAAAAGTAGAATGGACAAAATGTAGTAAAGTATCGGCAGTGAAAATACTGGTTCTGCAGTAAAAAGTCTTTTGTAACTGATATACATAGCCTAAATATATTTGACATTATTAGATTGTTAATTCTGATGCATTATTTTAGAGCACTTACTATTGTAGCTGCTCGAGGTGGATTTTACTACTTTATATACAGTCAGCTCGTTGTAATACTTTATTAGCTATTTTTAATACTTTATATAGAGTCAGCTAGTTTTAATACTTTATGTACAGTTAACTAGTTTTACTACTTTATATACAGTTAGCTTGTTGTAATACTTTATTAGCTACTTTTAATACTTTATATAGAGTCAGCTAGATTTAATACTTTATGTACAGTTAACTAGTTTTACTACTTTATATACAGTTAGCTTGTTGTAATACTTTATTAGCTAGTTTTAATACTTTATGTACAGTCAGCTAGTTTTAATACTTTATATACAGTCATCTAGTTTTAATACTTTATGTACAGTTAACTAGTTTTACTACTTTATATACAGTTAGCTTGTTGTAATACTTTATTAGCTAGTTTTAATACGTTATGTACAGTTAGCTCATTGTAATACTTCATTAGCTAGTTGTAATACTTTATGTACAGTCAGCTTGTTGTAATACTTTATTAGCTAGTTTTAATACTTTATGTACAGTCATCTAGTTTTAATACTTTATGTACAGTTAACTAGTTTTACTACTTTATATACAGTTAGCTTGTTGCAATACTTTATTAGCTAGTTTTAATATGTTATGTACAGTTGGCTCATTGTAATACTTCATTAGCTAGTTGTAATACTTTATGTACAGTCAGCTAGTTGTAATACTTTATGTACAGCTAGTTTTAATACTTTATGTACAGCTAGTTTTAATACTTTATGTACAGTTAACTAGTTTTACTACTTTATATACAGTTAGC
>NC_060162.1:3110181-3111143 GCF_021292245.1 Micropterus dolomieu | reverse complement strand
TACTTTATGTACAGTCAGCTAGTTGTAATACTTTATGTACAGCTAGTTTTAATACTTTATGTACAGCTAGTTTTAATACTTTATGTACAGTTAACTAGTTTTACTACTTTATATACAGTTAGCTTGTTGTAATACTTTATTAGCTAGTTTTAATACTTTATATACAGTCAGCTAGTTTTAATACTTTATGTACAGTCAGCTAGTTTTAATACTTTATGTACAGTTAGCTCGTTGTAATACTTTATTAGCTAGTTGTAACACTTTATGTACAGTCAGCTAGTTTTAATACCTTATGTACAGTTAGCTAGTTTTAATACTTTATGTACAGTCAGCTAGTTTTAAGTACTTTATGTACAGTCAGCTAGTTGTAATACTTTATGTACAGCTAGTTTTAATACTTTATGTACAGCTAGTTTTAATACTTTATGTACAGTTAGCTAGTTTTAATACTTTATGTACAGTCAGCTAGTTTTAAGTACTTTATGTACAGTCAGCTAGTTTTAATACCTTATGTACAGTTAGCTAGTTTTAATACTTTATGTACAGTCAGCTAGTTTTAATACTTTATGTACAGTTAGCTAGTTGAAATACTTTATATACACTCAGCTGTTTTAATACTTTATGTACAGTCAGCTAGTTTTAATACTTTATGTACAGTTAGCTCATTGTGATACTTTATTAGCTAGTTGTAATACTTTATGTACAGTCAGCTAGTTTTAATACTTTATGTACAGTTAGCTCATTGTGATACTTTATTAGCTAGTTGTAATACTTTATGTACAGTCAGCTAGTTTTAATACTTTATGTACAGTCAGATCATTGTAATACTTTATTATTAGTTGTAATACTTTATATACAGTCAGCTGTTTTAATACTTTATGTACAGTCAGCTAGTTGAAATACTTTATGTACAGTTAGCTCATTGTAATACTTTATTACTAGTTGTAATACTTTATGTACAG
>NC_060162.1:3081699-3110161 GCF_021292245.1 Micropterus dolomieu | reverse complement strand
TAATACTTTATGTACAGCTAGTTTTAATACTTTATGTACAGCTAGTTTTAATACTTTATGTACAGTTAACTAGTTTTACTACTTTATATACAGTTAGCTTGTTGTAATACTTTATTAGCTAGTTTTAATACTTTATGTACAGTCAGCTAGTTTTAATACTTTATGTACAGTTAGCTCGTTGTAATACTTTATTAGCTAGTTGTAACACTTTATGTACAGTCAGCTAGTTTTAATACCTTATGTACAGTTAGCTAGTTTTAATACTTTATGTACAGTCAGCTAGTTTTAATACTTTATGTACAGTTAGCTAGTTTTAATACTTTATGTACAGTCAGCTAGTTTTAATACTTTATGTACAGTTAGCTAGTTGAAATACTTTATGTACAGTCAGCTAGTTTTAATACTTTATGTACAGTTAGCTCATTGTGATACTTTATTAGCTAGTTGTAATATTTTATGTACAGTCAGATCATTGTAATACTTTATTATTAGTTGTAATACTTTATATACAGTCAGCTGTTTTAATACTTTATGTACAGTCAGCTAGTTGAAATACTTTATGTACAGTTAGCTCATTGTAATACTTTATTACTAGTTGTAATACTTTATGTACAGTTAGTTTTAATACTTTATGTACAGTCAGCTAGTTGTAATACTTTAAACAGTCAGCTAGTTGAAATACTTTATTAGCTAGTTGTAATACTTTATGTACAGTCAGCTAGTTTTAATACTTTAAACACAGTCAGCTAGTTGAAATACTTTATATACACTCAGCTGTTTTAATACTTTATGTACAGTCAGCTCATTGTAATACTTTAAACAGTCAGCTAGTTGAAATACTTTATTAGCTAGTTGTAATACTTTATGTACAGTCAGCTAGTTTTAATACTTTATGTACAGTCAGCTCATTGTAATACTTTATATACAGTCAGCTAGTTGAAATACTTTATTAGCTAGTTGTAATACTTTATGTACAGTCAGCTAGTTTTAATACTTTATGTACAGTCAGCTAGTTGTAATACTTTAAACAGTCAGCTAGTTGAAATACTTTATTAGCTAGTTGTAATACTTTATGTACAGTCAGCTAGTTTTAATACTTTATATACAGTTATTTAGTTTTACTACTTTATATAGCCTACAGTTATCCAGTTTGAACTGCTTTATATACAGTTAGCTTTTTTGAATTATTTCAGGCCAGTGATTCCAAACCTAGGGGTCGGGCCCCTCCAAAGATTCACCAGATAAATCTGAGGGGTTGTGAGATGATTAATGGGAGAGGAAAGAAGAAGAAACAAAGTTCTTTTCAGTTTTTTGGACTAAAGTTGTACCCTCTTGTGCCTTGAACAGTTATCAAAATGAAACGCTATGAAGTTCATAGCGGAAATGTCTCTTTTTGAGGAACTGCTAACAACTCATAGAGTGACAGATCTGTAACAGATGTTTTCTTACATTTCAAGGGTTTAATGGCACTGACTGGAGAATTAGCTAAGTTTATCTATGCACCAGCCTATTATACCTCACATAACGGTGGTGGATGGAAATACTCAATAAGTAGTGTTTCCTTTTGCCGATTTTCTGCAAATTTGGTTAAGAAAAGTTTGGAAACCATCTTTAATTTCTTATAAAATCATACTCTGAAATGTCACTAATAACCACCTCTGTCAGATAAATTTAGTGGAGTTGAAGTAGCAAGATTACATTAAGTGCCTCAAACACCACTTACAGAAGAAAAACAACAGGCAGGTGATTGGAACAGTTAAAATTTCAAAGCAGTCCTGATCATTTGTTGTCTCTGCGTCTCCTCTGTCGCTGCCCTTCCGTCTGTCTGTGTCTGTGTGTTGTATAATGGGGTGGTTGGGTATCAGCGTCGGCCTGCTCCACCTTGTCATGTCCCATCTTGGTCTGCGACAGTCAGGATCGAGCTCTTTGATGTGGCAGACAGACAGACGACACACTGCACTGCAACATCCAGAGACAACAAACGTCAACAATCTGTCTGTAGCTCTAAAATTTTATTAACCGACCGCATATCTGCTTCCAAAAATAGGCAACATTTTGCTGATGATATAAAACTTAAGTAGGGTTTTGAACGCAGGACTTATGGAGTTTTTTTGTTTGTGTTTTTACAACGTTTTATTTGTACTTTTACTTAATTAAAGGATGTGAGTACTTATTCTAATCATTGCTTAGTATCGTCCACTGATTTTTGCCTCTTTTTTTCATTTTAATATCTAAGTTGCAAAACTAGTTCCACCTCGAGCCCCCACAACATTAAAATGTTGCTCTATTTGATGCGCCAGTAATATTTTGTTATAATAATGTTAAGTCAGGGGGCATATGTTTAATACTTTTAAGTACATTTTGCTTATAGTACTCCTGTACTTTTTAGGTAAGGAGTTTTACTTGTAAAACAGTAAAACAGGAGTTTTGGTATGCATACTTCTTCCACCACCAGAAAAAGTACACTGTCAGATAAATGTAGTGGAGTATTGTATTGGTACTTTCCACCATTGCAAATAAATATATTTTAACAGGGGCTACCTTTAAGTAGCCCCTGTTAAATAAAAATGACACGTTTTGCCTCTGAGGTTTAGTCGAGTAGAAATATAAAGCAGCATAAAATGGGAGTAAAGTACAAGTACCTAAACAATGTACTTGATTAAACCTACCCAGATCTTTTAACAGGCCTAATTTAAGTAATTTTCCAACAGAAACAGACTCAAATTTAAATCAGCTTACAAGGAATATGTTTTGGTGACTTACAATAAAAATAAAATAAATAAACATTAAAATGACATGGTATAAATATTTTGAAGCAAATAGTAATACAGAATACAGAGTAGGCTAGCTTTGTGCCAACAAATCAGAATCAGGAATGTGGGAATAGCCTGAAATGGATGTGTGCATCTAGACTACTGACAGTGTTTACACAACCTAAAGGAGATCTGAACAGGTTTTATGGCCTCCTGTGTCATGTTGGGTGTGTTGGTATCAAAGCACAGAGCCCCTTTGAAGTGGCTCCGTGTCCCTAATGAGCTGTTAGCGCCGCAGCTCTCCTCTGCGCTGCCGCGCAGACAGCGCGTCTGCCGGCGCGGAGATAGCGCGCACAGCCCCGCACCATTCACCGACCCAAGCACTCATTATCTTATGAAAGGCACCGTTTCTGATTGACTCGATTAATCCTTTAAAACCCTACAATGCGTTTGGTCCATGCACCATTTGCACACAGAACAGCGTCTCAGGTCCGTGCAGCTCTGCGGAGGAGGAGGAGGAGGAGGAGGAGGGGCTGATGAGCCACTTGTGGGATCATGTTTTCAGGTCGTTATCAGTCACTTTAACTTGATCCCCAAATCCCCATTTTAGAACAATAGTTTAAGATGATGAAAGGCGCCACAGTAAACGATCAGTTTCTATTAGGATATGTGCGAGAGTTACTGCCAGAAAGTAAGCAGCCGACCTGAAGTACAGTATTTTACTTGAGTACTCCCATTTATGCTGCTCTATACTAGAAGTCCAAGTCCATTTACTTTTGTCTTTGTTTTACCTTTTAAACCCTCTTCACTCCTCCTACAGTGTGTTATTATTTTCACCACAAACTCAGCTGTAAGTCTCATTCACAGTTTGTGAATTATAGGCCTAAATATAAAGCTGCCAGGTACCCAAAATATAAGGAATAAAAATGTAACACTGTCTGTTCACATCTGTAAAGTGATTTTATACCAAGTTGTTATGGATTAAGGCTTCAACAAAAACAATAAATATATAGGCCTATAAATATACCCAAGTATAGCAAATGATTTTGATTTAGTTCATTATCATAGGCTACATAATACACATGTAATCAGGAGCCATTTTCCAGCTTTTAGTACTTTTATTTGCATACTTTTGCTTATTTGCAATGTTTTCAATGCAGGACTAGTTTTTCTTTTGCATTGGTGTTTTGTTACTTCTAGTTAAGTAAAGGATCTGAATGCTTCATCCACCAATCTTTTGATATTTTGTGGGATTTATCATTATAAGTTGGTATTTCATTCCAGTGAGCCTTTGGTCCCAGTAGGCCTTTAGAAGTACATTTACTCAAGTACTTGTGCTTTAATTGAACGCTAGTTTTTACTTCTTATTTCAGAGAGAGATATTATACTTTTTGCTGCACTACATTTATCTGTAGTTACTTTGCAGATACACATGTAAAATATACAGGCTGCAGTAAATTAAACCCACCAACAGTATACATATAGGGCACATTCTGGCACCATAACAAGTACTTATACAAGTACATTTGGCTGATAATCCCTCTGCACAATCCAACTCTGAAGCTGGATTTTAAATGCAGTTATTTTACTGGTAATATAACAAATCTTCAACCTCTGTTTGTTTTGATGAGCAGAGTCTAGTGATAGTTAAGTACTTCAAATGTGAGTTCATTACTGGGTTTTTAGTGTCCTTAGTACTTTATGATAAGTCTCTACCTTCAACAGTCGTACATCTCTTGTGATTATTGATCTAAAAATCATTGTAGGGTAATTTAACTTAAATCCTGATCAGCTGAAAGAAAGACAACACAACTGAAAAGCCCATCATTGTTAAATCCCTTGTTACCATCACGTCTTATCAATACCTTTCAGACAGTTTGCCTTTAATCTAGGTATCATCCGGGGATTAGCTATCATGATTATGAGCCACTCACGACTAATGAAAGCTAAAACGTCATTTATAAAGTAACTGTTGCCTAAATTACTGACTATGATGAGCAGTTTAGCACTTAAAGTTTAATTAATGACCGTTTGGAAAAGAAAGATACTCATCATTATTTACTTATTGCTCTGCAGAAAATTGTGAACGATTCTCATTATGATTTCCCAAAGTCTAATTGATATCCTTTGATTAATCGATTGGTCTTTAAAATATCTGGAAAATGATGAAAAACGGCTGTTAATATTTCCCAGATATTGTTGTTCTGTCTGACTGACAGTCCAAAGCACAAATATATTCATTTAAAATCATGGAAAACAAGGAAAAGCTGCAGGTTTTTGCATTTTAGAAGCTGGAACCACAAAATTCAGCCGGTGTTGCTTCATGAAAATTGTTGCTGATTAATTTCCTGTCAACTGATTTACAGTTTCAACTCTAAATGCTCTAAACTTTCAAATCTAAAAGACTTTCTTTGCTGCTTCCTTTGATTACTTCATTATCGCACCACTGAAACTGCACAATAAATGCATTTCTATTTTTCTATTATTTTATTTGTCAGTTTATTCTAATATGTTTTTATTGTGCTTTTGATTGTTTTACATGTTGTTGAGCATTTCTTTACTTTGTAAACTATTAAACACTTTTAGCATTTGCTCGTATTTTAGCATTTGAACCCATCCTACATCCTTAATTCTGAAATTGAGACTAAAATAAAGGCAAATTCGACGGTCAAATTTGTTGTTTTATCCGACCAACAGTTCAAAACTAAAACAACATTCAATTTACATTAAGAAAAGCAGCAATTCCTCACATTTTGGAATATTTTTAGCATTTCTGCTTTTAAAAAATATGTAAATACTTAGTTTTCTGTCAATCAACAAATCCAATAATCTAAATATTGTTTCAGGTAGACTAATGTAAGTTTAGTAACAACGTCAAATGATTAGAAATATCAAGATTCTCAAGTCAATATTCAATATGTTTTATGCACACTGGGCCTTTTCTGAATTTCACCTTTTAAACACTCTTTACTCTTCAGGCATCGTCTTATTCTTTACAGTACAAACTCAGCTGTAAGTGTGACTTCTCATTTTGTGAATATAACTAAATATAAAGCTCACACTAATCCAGAATATGAGGAAAACTGTGCAAGCAACCTACTAAGAAGGTATAAATCTTTAGTTATAATCACTCAAAATATTATTATAGAACTGTTTAAGGCTGGAAAAAAAATGTTTTTGTACTATGTGTCACTGTGTGTTTTATTTCTGTCTTTACAACAAAGGGTTCTGTTTGTTGCTGCTTTATCTTTGAATGGTGATCAACTTGAGCGTCTTCAGGAGAATCAGCTGTAAATAAAAACAATGCAGAGGAGTTGGTGGTCGTGTCTTGTGATCCCTGCGGCCAGACAGTAAGAGGACACAGTTTAGGGGTCTCTCAGTATGTTTGCTGCAGAGGACTTGCAGACAGTTTGGGGTTGAGGTGTGTCTATTATCTGTTTTTGGAGGCAGGAAGGGGGGGGGGGCTCCTTCCCAGACTCACTGGAGCCACGTTGTAACAGCCTCATCGAGACTGAATGAGACGTCTTAATTACTCCAGTTGTGAAAACTAAAGGAGGGGAGGGTGGGAGGGAAGGGAGGATGTGTGCTTTGATCTTGGGGCTGGGGGAGTTTGAAATGAGGAGGGATGCCCCTTATAAATACAGACTAGCTGTGATGAGGGAGGCATTTAAAAGTCTCCCAGCAGCAGGACAGACCAGCAACCTCCTGAGAAACCTTTCTTGCACTCTGGATCTAACTTTTCATTCTGGTTTTAACCATTTTAAACAAAAGGATACACTCTTTGTGCCGCTCTTTTCAGGACAAAACTTCGCCACTCGGCAGCCATGAGAGGACATTTTTCTATTGAATGGATGGCCCAGAGCAGCCAGCAGCCAGCAGGGACAGAGAGCGTCTCTGCCTGCGGGACACATTCAGAGAGTCTGCCGGGTTTTTACTGCAGGCAGAAGTCTGAACATTTACCCGAGCAGCAAGAAAACAGGAGCCCGGGCCTAGATGCTTTCACTCTCCAGCACCAAACCTCTCACAGTAATCAAGGTAGGTCCGGTCCACTGATGGAAAGTAAAGTGCATTTACTCAAGTACTAGTGCTTTGTTATAATTGAACTACCCAACAATAAATACAAGAGAAGAGCTGAGGCTATTGGCATTTTGTCAAGCAAATGTTTTACTTATTTGAATAACCTTAATTTAGCTTTTAGTGACTTTGAGGTTTGGTCTACGTGGCATTTCCTGCTCTTTTCAGAATCAATCAAAAATAATCAGCAGATTAATCCATAACGAAAATAATCCTTAGCTGCAGTAAAATCTGGCTTTTACATTAATGCATGAGGAATAATCATCTAAAGATAGAATATTTAACAGTCACAGTACTTTTAATACTTGATTAAACATACTTTTACCTAGTTAACATTTTCATTGCAGGACTTTTACTTGTGATGGAGTATTTATACCAGTGTGGTATTAGTACTTTTACTTAAGTAAAGGATATAAATACTTATATCAATGGTTTTTAGTTTACCATCTTCATGTTAAACATCTTGTGAAAGATCAATTTAAAAACCATCTCTTTCTTTGTTCCTCTCTCCAGTGGCTGATGTAGGTTTCAGCAGCGGGACGGAGGAGGAGACCTCCGGGTACGAGAGCGAAGGGGGCCACTGCCTCTCCCCCTCGGCCCCAGCTGAGTGCACCTCCACCTCACCGGCGTCCCCTCCGTCAGGGAGGAGACCCCGGACGGCCTTCACAGCGGAGCAGATCAGCAGCATGGAGAGGGCCTTCAAGAGGAACGCTTATCTGGGAACGCAAGACAAGGCCGAGCTCTGCAAGAAGCTCAACCTGTCTGACAAACAGGTAACAATCCTTAATCTGTCGTCAGTATCTGAGACATCTGAGTGATGCTGAGCTCACGTCCTCTGGGTTTGGTTTTATTTTGGGAATTTGAACTTTCTGCAATTAAAAACAAAAACACAATGGCTTATTGTAGTATTTTTAGAATCCATTTAAATTAAAGTTCCCAGCAGGTAAACACAATTTACAGGAAATACATAAACAATAAAATACAGATAACCTGATACATAAAATATGGCATACCTTGTAATCTGAGTTTTCTTTTTTTATTATTGTCATTTTAGAAATGCAATGTCTTGTATTCTAATAATTATTTTAGAGACTTAAATATAATGTTAAAATAGGTTAATATATATCTATATATAAATATATATATATACATTTATTTATTGGTTTATGTTAATTTTAATTATTTCATTTTAATTTTGATTTTAATTGTAATTAATCAGTAATATTTATTTTATTTTATTTATTTGTTGATTCATATATATGAATGCATTTATTTATTTGATTTTTATTTAATCACTGTTTTTTTATATACGTAAATGATTTATTTAATTTATTTTTTCATTGTGTTTTGAGATATTTATTATTTTGGGGGGAACTTGGACTCAGTTCTTATTTAATTTTTTAAATCTTTATATTTGTTTGTTTAGTTCTTGTCTTAAAACTATATTTTATTGTTTCCCAGTAATTTAATTTGACCTGTTAATTCTGCAGCACAAACTTAGTCTCATGAGACTTTTATTCCCTTTTTCTCTCAGATCAGAAACTGGTTCCAGAACAGGCGGATGAAGCTGAAGAGGTCGGTGCAGGACGCCCTGGCTCACGCCTGCCAGGCAAACGTTGCCTCTCAGTTGATGCATTATCCCGAGCTGCAGGCCTACAGACCGGGGCCCTACCCGAGGTATCACTCAGCAGTAGCGGCACAGGAGGGCCCGGCTGCTTCCTCCTACGTCCACCCACACAGCCTGCAGTACAGCTCTCCCCTGCCCAGCCACCCCACACTGCCCCTGGACTCTTTCTACCAGTACAACAGCCTCCCAGGAGTCATGCTGCCCTCTGCCACGACTCAACTCATGGGATCCTACCCGGCTTATCATCAGTATTACTGATAGCGTCCTTCAATCACCACCTGACGGGCCTGTGCATCTACTCTGATCTTTACTGTGATGTCTGTGACACAAAATGAGATTGTATTGATTATATTTTTTCATAAAAATGTCGTCTTGTTATCCTAATAGGATCAATGCTAATAGAAACAGATGGTTTATAAAGGAACACGGCACGATTACTGCTGTGAAGCTCGAGTGCTAACTTTTATTCAAACAGGGGGGGTGTGCAATATTGTGATTTGCTTGTGTAGCTCTGCTTGTAACTGTTGTATAGTTTTGGATATATTTAAATTTGAATCTATCAAGTTGTTTTATTTGATTTGTGTTATTATGTAATTGTGAAATCTTATCACTAAAATAAAAATCACTATTAAAACGTTACAGGTCCTCATGCTTTCATCATGTCATCTATCAAGTGAAGCTGTTTATACTTGATTCTGTTTTTACTACTATACTTAAGTACATTTTTAAGGTGCTTTTACTTTAGTATTACCGTTTACCTACTTTCTACTTCTACTCCACTACATGTCAAAGGGAAATATTGTACTTTTTTAAAACGGTGGTAGTTTTATTGGGTTTAGGCAACAGAACCAATTGGTTAGGTTAAAGAAAAAATGGTGGTTTGGGTTAAAATAAGCACATTAAAAGTCATCCACAAAAAGTTCTTTAACTTAAAACAAATAAACTTTCTTTCACACAGGACTCAAACCTCAGTCTTCTGAGTGAAAGTCCTGAGTTTAATTCATTCATCCATCCACCACACATCCTCCTTACATGGAGTTTGTCGCTCTTTGCTGCATAATTGTCCGATACGGTGTTTTTTTCTGGTGAGGATGGGCTGGAGGAAGCTGAAAGGAGAAAGGAAGGAAAAGAGAATTATTAATAGTGCTTTATTGAATTTCTTCTTCTAAACAAAATAATTATTTTAATATAATTATAGAACTATATTCACACACATACAGTATTTTTAATTGTATTTGCATTTGGCTGTGCCAGATAGAGAGAGTATCAATCTGAATAACATGCAGTATCGATGCATTTTAAATTTAAAAAAAGCAGCAGGTCCGAATTGTCCTCTTTTTAGGTTTAGATTAATATTTAAATTAACAGAGCTTTATTCTCCCTAAAAAGGCCAAAGTCTCCCAGTGGTTCTGTTTTTGTGTTTTTGTGCAATCCTTGTTCCAGATGGTCCTGTCTCCTCTTTATAGGAGACCAAAAGTTAGATACTGTATGTCTTGATTCATTGTGTGCCCCCCAGAGTCACTGGATTCAGTTTTCAGCTTGTGGTTTTCATGTTGCATAATTACTGGGAAATCCCATTTAGAACAGCGTGTTCTTCAATGCAGCAACCACTCAGGACAGTGAGGTCATATTCCTGGTAATGTTTCTGGGAATTTAGTGGGTTCAATGACATAAAGAGGAGTTTGTATGCAGACTGATGTTAATATTTTTGAATCTTGATCTATTTAATGTTTTTAGGCAAAACATTAAATATATTAAAATAAAACATTGAGATAAATGAGAATTTGAAACAGGTTTTAGACATAAACATATGGAGATAACATTTACAGAAAATATTAATGAAAAGTTAGATTAATAAATAAAATGTCACATTTTAGGAGTTTTTTAAATACTCTGTAGTCCACATTTTCTTCTGCTGGGTGAATCTGGACTGGTGGCTTCAGTGTTTCTACAGTAAAATCCCCGTGTACAAGCACTTTTTTCAGGTTATCCCAAACCACAGTACCTGCTTCAAGAGAATCCAGCTTTGCAACACCAAGTTATCCAGCTCTAAGGTGCATTGATGCACCTTAAACTAGGCTTACTGATAAACACGGTTCAGGGTTACACCACACACTGCAGATGTGGTTTCATCTTTAAACTCACAGGTGCTGCTGGTACACCCAGCTGGGAGGAAGCACAACGGGAAACTCAACCTGAAACCTTACCTGAAAGGCAAATTAAGCTATGCTGCCATCTGTGGACACAAAAAGGTAATGCAACAACAATATGATGGTTACACACACGTAGCTGCAGGTGGGAAAAACAGCAGCTACAGCCACTGCCTGAAGTATTCAAATGTAAAAAAAATCACAAGATAAGGTCAGATAATTCTTTTTATGAATACTGGATCATTTTAGAGAGTCATAATGTTTTTATTATGCATTTCATAATATTGGATTATTATCATGCTAATGTAAGCAGCATTTTAATGCTGTAGCTGTTCAAGGTCGGGCTTTAAATACTTAACATACTGTTGTGTCATTTCATCGATAACAGTGCATTATATGTATTTTATAAACTGATTGTATGTTTTGTTTGTAAAATCTTAATCTACAAAGTATCTATAGCTGTCAGGTAAATGTAGTGCAGTATAAAAGTACAATATTTCACTCTGATATGTAATGAAACAGAAGAATAAAGTAGGGGAAAATGAAAAAAGTAAAGTATAAGTACCTACAATTTGTACTTAAATAGAATTCTTGAGTAAAGTGTAATTTGGTAAATTAATTATTATGATTCCTGTTAGGTAACTGTTTTGATAATAATTTGATAAGCAGTTTATTACTAATTTATGTGTTTTCATGTAGGTCAGCGGTTTTCAAACATTTTTGAGGCCATCGATTTTGGTAAGTGCTGAACTCTGGTGAACTGCAGTGAAATCAAAGTGGGTTCATACAAAAACATCTTTTTTTGCACATGTACAATTACCTGCGGTGTGTTATATATATAAATATATATATATATATATATATATATATAATCTACAGAGGCTTACTGTAGTATACATTGTTTTATTTTATTTATTTTAACTGCTTCCATATTTTACTGTAGCCTTTCTTTTTAAATTATAGCTCTGCGTGTTTCTATATCTTGATGTGAGACATTTTGAAAGAAGGAATAAAACATTCTTTTTCTTACAAATAAAAAATGTAATTCTAAAGCAATAAAACGCTGCATTGTTCAGCTCACACAGATGCCTGACTTGGTCTGGTGTGACCAGTAACTTATCATAGCTAATGTCAGCAAACTTTATGGAAAGATATTTCTGACATTACTCTGAACTCTTCTCCATCGTCGCACTTTATTTCAGTATCTACCATTGTGGCCACAGTGGCTGTGGTTCAGCAAGACATCACACGGGCTCACTTTACCTAACTGAATAACTGTACTGTTATAGTACAGCTAATATACATTAATATTTGCCCTAGCATTAAGAAAAAGCCCTCCCATGTCCTAGGTCTATTGATCTACCACCAAACTGCTCACATGCTGACAACATGCAGCAATAACCAATTGTGGGAAGTAACTAACTACATTTATTTAAGTACTGTGCTACTCTGGTTTTTCCATTTTATGCTACTTTATGCTGCGTCTCTATTACATTTCAGAGGACTTTTTACTTACTATTTATCTGACAGGTACAGTTACTGGTTACTTTTCAAAATAACATACAATATACAGTACATACAATAAAAAGTACTTAAATAAACTATCATGCATTATTATATTTTAAGAGTATGTGTAGTTATATTTAGCTCCATCTCAACCTGTGAGATGTACTTACACATCCGTGCATGGGCATTGATTATCCAATAATATAACATATAATATATGATATAACACTCACATGAGCCACTTTTCTGCTTAGTGTGTACGTTTACTTTTGATATTTTATTTTGTACTTATGTTCTTCTAATGTAAAAGACGGACCTTTTACTTGTAGTGGAGTATTTTACACTGTAGTATTGCTGAATGATAGTATTATTAAAATATGGTCAACGTACTATACTAGAAGTATGACACAACATTTTTGCACAATTAAAAACATGACCCTGAAATAGCCCCAGATTCATTTCCGCCACAACTGTGTGGAGAAAATCAGGTTATGTTGACACATTTAACCAGCTGAAGCCAAAAACATTAAAAAAAATAATATTTTTAAACAAATTATGTCATAAAAACAAGGAGATTTCACAACCAGGGGCAACAAAGACAACTGACAGCTTACTGGTTACTGATTTTACATACAAAAAATGTGGCCCTTAAATAGCCTAAACCTTGATGCATTATTATAGATTTAACAGTGTATTTAGTTAGCTCCATCTCAACCAGTGAGATGTACTTACACATTCATTCATGGGTATTGATTATCCAATAATATAACACAGAATGATATAACACTCACAGGAGCGACTTTTCTGCATAGTGTGTACGTTTGTTTCTTATATTGGCGAGACCTTTACTTGTAGTGGAGTATTTTACACTGTAGTATTGCTATTAAATATTGTTTCATAGCTGGCAATAACAGGCATGATAGTATTATTAAAATATGTGCAACGTACTACACTAGAAGTACGTCACAACATTTTTCCACATATAAAAACACGACCTTGAAATATCCCCAGATTCGGAACTGTATGGTAAAAAAAAAACAGGTTGTCGACACATTTCACCAGCTGAAGCCAAAAACATTTTAAAAACTTAATTTAAAACAAATTATGTCATAAAAACAAGGAGATTTCACAACCAGGGGCAACCCAGAAGTACGCAAACGGAACCTCGATCTGAACCAATGGCTTAAGAGAGATTCCACGTGTGGGCGTGACAGACAAAATCGGCGAACCAATGGGAAAGCGGTTACCGTGTGAACGTGTGGGAGTGGCGGGCGGTTGGGCCAATCGGAACGCTATCCGAAGTTCCCCCCCGCGGTGAGCGTGGAGGGGGCGCGCGCTGGCTGAGTGCACGCAGAAAGCAGCTACGCAGGAGAGAGGGGCAGAAGGCGAATGGTGGAGCTGAAGATGGCGGATGGAGACAGCGGGAGTGAGCGCGGTGGCAGCAGCGGGGGAGGCGGCGGAGGAGGCGGCTTCCAGCACTTCCAGAGGGACCAGGAGACCCAGGAGCTGGCGTCCAAGCGCCTCGACATCCAGAACAAGCGGTTTTACCTGGACGTGAAGCAGAACAGCAAGGGCAGGTTCATCAAGATCGCCGAGGTAGGGGCCGGGGGCTCCAAGAGCCGCTTGACCCTCTCCCTGTCGGTGGCGGCGGAGTTCCGCGACTACCTCGGGGACTTCATCGAGCACTACGCCCAGCTGGGGCCTAGCAGCCCGGAGCAGATAGCCCAGGCCAGCTCGGGGGAGGACGGCGGGCCCAGGCGAGCTCTTAAGAGCGAGTTTCTAGTCCGGGAAAACCGCAAGTACTACCTGGACTTGAAGGAGAACCAGCGGGGGAGATTCCTCCGGATCCGGCAAACCGTAAACCGTGGACCCGGCTTTGGAGTTGGGGGCCCCGTGGGCGGCATGCTGGCCGGCCAGACCATAGCCCTTCCGGCCCAGGGGCTGATAGAGTTCAGAGACGCCCTCGCTAAGCTCATAGATGATTACGGGGGCGACGACGAGGAGCTGGCCGGGAGCATGGCCGCCGGGGGCTACAGCGAGCTCCCCGAGGGCACCTCCATCATGGTGGACTCCAAACGGTTCTTTTTCGACGTCGGGTCCAACAAATACGGAGTGTTCCTGCGCGTGAGCGAAGTGAAGCCCAGCTACAGGAACTCTATCACCATCCCGTTCAAAGCCTGGGGCAAGTTCGGAGGAGCTTTCAGCAGATACGCGGAGGAGATGAAGGAGATCCAGGAGCGGCAGAGGGATAAGATGTACGAGAGGAGAGACGAGTCCGAGGGAGAGGAGGTGGATGACGACTGAGAGGAACAGCTGTTGTAGTCTGATCTGCAGTGTAGGGGGTATAAAAAAGATAAGTGCATGAAGAATCGTGCTGTAATAGCCTACTAAAGTATCGTGGCGTTAAAAAAAAAAAGAAGTAAATGTGCAGGGAGTTATTGGTGTATTATTCTAAAGTATGTAGAGTTGGAGTGGTTGTGTGAAAAATGAAAGTTTGGGGTGGGGTTGTAAATGAGATCAAATCTCATTGGCTGGAGCAAAAAAAAAAAAAAAGAAGAAGAGTGAGTTATGCTTTATTGTATAAAAAAAGAAATAAGAAAAGAAAAGAGAGAGAAACTACTAAAACCAGCAAATTGGTTTTTTTTATCTAGAAATGAAGCCAACGAATGCTTTCCTATTTGCAACATACTTTATATTTAAGGGAGTGAGGAGTCAACCTGTTTAAGATGTTTTCCTTGCCCAGTTTCAGGAGAGAACCAGCATCCAGTGTGTTCCTGTCCCAGTCCAGGTCTCTCCTTCAGTGGGCAGTTTGTGGGGATTTGTTTTTTGGCAAGTAGGATGAGGAAAGTGTATAAAGCTGCTGGGTGTTTTGCATTAGACATGTCTCTATATATACATATACATATATATATATATATATATATACAGAGCTGTCAAACAACAAGGGAGCTGTGCTGTTAATCGAAAAAGATTACCCAAAATGTTAGGGGAAGTTACCGAGAGGATTATCTTTAAGCCCAAACAACAAGGGACCTCGCGGACTAAACTAAAGCTTTGACTCCAGTAGTCAGTTACAGTGTGGATCAGCTGGGTTTTATGTTATACATACAATCTAGGCAATGTTTTTAAAAGCATAATTCACAGTGTTTGTTTCCTCACACCAGAGCATCCCTGGTGTTTGAGAAACCCCCCACACACCAGGGGCAACATACAGATGGGGACTTTTTAATGATGCTCATTTTGCTCCCACGTGCCACTGCAAGGGTCCAAATATCTGGCGGTCGGGACGGGTAGGAGCGCTGCATCAGATACAGCTTCTCTGAGTTTTCCCATCAGCCCCCCTCTCTCTGTTGTCGTGGTCAGAGCTGGACTGACGGGCCGTCTTAACCAGCTACATGGTCATTTTCTGACGTAACTTAACAACATCTTCTGAAGATCCCTGGACAGAAACACATTGATGGATGTTGTTTGTTTTGTTTTTTTGTTATTCAAAGAGAACTATATTGAAATGAGATTCTACTTATAGGAAGAAAAAAAATTATTACAGAGCAAACCAGCAAAAGATATTTTGAAATACATATAAAAAATAAAAATGTATTATGTAAAGGAATTTCAAGACAAAAACATTTAATGAAAAAAAAAAAGGTTAATTTCTTGAAACAAAGTTGTGACTCAAACCTCCAGATTATTTTTCATTTTGTTTTTCCTAGAGTGAAACTATAACACTTCCTTAATTAAACAACTTTAAATGCAATACCCGATGTTGTGACTGTATATTTTTAAATCTCTGTATTCGTACTTTAAAGATAATCTATTTGTTTACAGGAAGGAGCTAATGAAATCGGATTATTTTCATTATGGATAACTGATGATTATTTTCTTGATTGATTGATTAATCCTTTGGTCTATAAAATGTCTAAGAAATAGAGCAAAATGTCTTTAAATTTCTTGTTTTCTTTCCTTCCAGCAGTTAAAAATCCCAAAAATATTCACTTTACAATCATATAAATCAGAGGAAATCAGCAAATCTTCACATTTGAGAAGCTGGAAACAGAATTTCAGCTGTTTTTACTTGATAAATTACTGAACTTCCTTTGTTGTTGTTTGCTTGCTGATCTGTTATAATTCCTTGCACAGTATTAGCCTAAAGTTTCGTGATTTGCCGAGATATAAAAATCCTTACTGGGAACTCCAGCAATGTCAAATCCAGACCAGGATTATTGAGCTTTTTAAGAGGTCAGTGGGAGGATTTATTTATTTAGATGTCACGAAAGGTTTCAACCACATATCTAAAGTTTCTGTGAAGATTCTCAGTCATCCAGGTCATAGTTATCCAAGGTGGGTTTAAATCTAGTCCACTTGCCCGTGATTTTAACCCACCTTGGACGCTTATCTAAGGCTATAACTAAAGCATTATTTGCATTATCAATTACTGGTCGACCGATACAGATTTTCCAATGGCTGATGTCGATATTTTAGAGAGCAGGATATATAATGCCGATATCAAAACAAAGAACAGTCATTTATGATCCATTATACCTCCAGAGTAGAATCTAGTATTCATGTTATCTCAGCCAGTAACGTGTTGTTTTAGATAAACCGAAACGTACATTGGGTTCTGCTGTAGATTTCAGAGCATGACTAGTCTTTAAAGGAGAGCAGGGTACAGTTTGTGAGAAGTGGCGTCATTCAGCTGCTTTATTCTCTACAGTATAACTATATATATTTAACCAGCGTTTCCCCAAGGATGGAGTTGTAACAGCGGTGGTGAAGTGGAGGTGTGTTCTGTATCTGAATATAAAACTCCAATACAACATGTCTCTGAAATTCTTCGTGCAGCAGTGCTGTTAAGGTTACGAGATTGCAGATTGCTTAACATTTCAGTGTTTTCCCTGTTTGTGTCAGCCTTAGTAGGTGCATGTATTTGGTGACTGTAGTGGTGGTGAGGTTTGGGGTCCGCCCCCCAAGAAAAATATTACATTTTCTACCCTAAACATATGCACAACATAGCATCATTATTACCATATGTGTAAACGAATAGTTGGAAAAGCTAGATCAGCTAATAAATGACACCGTAAGGACTAAACTTGCTAAAGAAGTCCATTGAGGAGAAACTACAGCCATTAGATCTGGGGAAAGTAATTTAGTTTTGATGCTCTCCACAGTTATTTTACATTCACGGCACAGCACCCAGACTGTTTTGGACCTCACCTCCTCAACCTTATAATGGCAGGAAAAAAACGTGTTAATGTGACCTCTGGATAAATGAATATAAAAAAAATAGGCAACATGTAATGTTGTAGTCAAGAGTCTATCGAGACTGAGATAAGACCAAGACGTTTAGGGGCTGAGAGCAAGACAAGTACCCCTCATTATGACACACAATAAAATGTGAAACGAGATCACAGCTACTTCTCAAAGTGATCTGAAAGATCCACTTTCCCATTAAAGCACCCACATAGAAACAATAAGAGCTGAAATCAACTCAAGCATCGCAGGGAGGGGTGACAGTCGTTAACGGTAACAACACACTTTCAATAAGGGTTATTGGTTTTATTTGAAGCAATAAGCTTTACATCCAATCAAAGTTAGGATGTTAATAAATAAATCAGACAATGCAAAAGCAATTTATTGATATTCCCAAAGTTATGGTCTTGAAATAAAATCCTGAGTCCTCAATGTCCGAGACCGAGTACAAATGGTTACTCCTCATTAGTTTTAAAAGGACCAGGTTGCCTCAGCTCCTCCGTGGTCCCCATCGTCCTTTCTAACCAACCAGAAAACTGAAATATAATTTTAACTGTCTGTACAGCACAGAGTTGTGCACCAGTGCTCTAATGACAGTAATGACGTGCAGCAACTAGTGATTTCCTATTAGCTAATGTTAAGTGACATAGCAGCCATAAACCGTACTGCAGGGGAAGGGAGATGATAGCTCTAACCGCCTTCACTATTCCAGTTTGGGAAACACACAGATTATTTTTTGTCTTGAGAAGCTGAAGCATTTATCACCTCTGCTAATGGATGAATACAGCCGTGTAAATTAGTGTTAGATTTGATAAGATGGGATTTAGGATGAAATATCGGCCTTGTGAGTGCAGGACTGATAATCTCAAAACACCAGATATCGGTCTATCACTGTTACCGATCAATCATTTGATCTTTAACGTGTCTGAAAACTGTGAAAATGGCAATTACAAGTTCTTAAAGCCCAGGCCGACCTCTTCAGATGTCTTGTTTTGTCCGGCCAGCTTTTTAAAACCGAAATATATTCAGTTCAGAATCACAGAAGATAAAGAAAAAAAGCAAGTATGAAACCAGAAAATAGCGGCCATTAACGATAAATCATAAATCAGTAATCAAAATTGTCGCTACAGTCTTCTTTTGAGATCAGACTGTGTGACACGTTCTACTTTCAGATTCATTTTGAGCAGCCTTGATGAGTTATTCATGATGTAATCTGCAAGTTTTACAATCTGAATGTGTTTATTGTCAAACGACTTCACATGTTAAACTCAAGTAAGAAGAAATTACATCTGGAAGTACAGAAATAATTAATATAGTATAGTGTACTGTGGACGGGTTTCTGTGCAACGTCATCACAGAGATATGCGCACAACCAGGGGGCAGAAAGCAGCACTCTGTCTTGGCGGCACGTCAGTTTAATACGACATATCTAGCAGCAGTGTTGGGGAAATTACTCAGAAATTGTAATGGGTTAGTTTTTACTTATTACTAATTTAAAACATAACAATATTACGTTACTTATTACTGGGTATTGAAACTAAATAGTCACGTTACTCGTTTCGTTACAATTACTTTCAACCACCGCACCCCATCCTTAAAAGTGACTGTTCAGCAGCGCGTTTTAGAAATGAATCCACTTTACTGGAACAATAATTAACCTGAGGAGTCAACAAGCAGCCGAACTGAAAACATTGCAGATGCTGTATCGTATAGGTTATATGGATATAGGCTATTAAAAAGTAATAAAAAACAAAGCAGGTCCCTCCTGACAACTTTAACCTGATCGCGTATTCATGACAGAGTATGATTTACATAACGTTTTTTAATGCCACTGTCTAACATAAAAATAAAAAATCAAGCAAGTGTCTCGACTTTTGAACTAACGTAGCTGTTTTGCACATGTATTTATAAGTGAAGTATTTAGTGCTTTTACTAAACAGAACTTTGCTTAATTCTATGTCTCATGGCGAGTGGATGCTTCACTGGCAGCAGCTGCTGGAGTTTCTTTCAAAGTTTCACGTTGCTTCAGCAGATGCTTTAATACAAAATTGTTCGCGGTTGAAAGCTTTTTGCTGGTCGCATAAAGTTTACAACGGAGGATTATGATCTTTGCATCTCCTATTGTTACACAGCTAGGCCTAATGGCAGGACTTAAAGCTGTGGAAAGAACACCTTTCTCCATCGTTCCCCATTCTTCCTTTAGCTTTTTGGCTAGCAGCTGACTTGAACAACATTGAGGCCGCGCATATATTAATATGCGAAATGAAACACCAACAAACAGATCCAACTCTGAAATGGCAGTTTATTATTGAGTCAACAAAAATTTACAAACAATACGTAATCTACGTTGATTACAGTGGTTGACTACAGTCTTCTAACCGGCTACGAAAGCGCTGCGCGTGCATCCAGTGGTGTTTGTATACAAGAAACCCGTCTGTAGAATAAAGAATGATTACCAACAAAATGTACTTAAAGTATCAAAAGTAAATAAGTATCAGCTTATTGTCACATACAATAATTCACAGTACAATGCACGTGAACTTTGTCCTCTGCATTTAACCCATCCCAATTAGGAGCAGTAGCCATTGTGCAGCGCCTGTGGAGCAGTTCAGGGTTCAGGGCCTTGCTTAAAGAGCGACCCTTCGGTTCCCAAGTCCCCTCGGACTGAGCTACTGCAAGCCTCTCAGCGTTATATCATTATATTACTGGATCATTACTGACTTCAACTGTTGGATCAATGCGTCATATTTTAGTTTTTGCACAAAAGAATCTTAATTTGAAAAGTAACTTTTAAAACCGAAAGAAATAGCTGATTTATCGGTTAATTGAGGGACAGAGAAGTAATCAATTATTTTACTGGATTAAATCGACTTTAATTTTCAGTTACGTTTTCAACTTATCAAATGTGAGAATGTGCTGCTTCGTTTCTTCACGTTTGATAGTGAGTATAAAAGACATCACTTCAACAACATCACTCTGGGAAGTTGTGCTGGACCTATCTCGTTATTATTTGGTTTTGTGGTCTTTGTAATTATGTATTTTGGCAGTCTTATATTTTAACAATTTTACAACAAACTGTGACTTATTAATTTTTTTTTTAATTGACAAACGTGTGTAATTCAGGGCACAATTCAAACAGGATCTAAAAATTTGTTGTCTCTTACCGATTACTACCGTACATATTCTTTCCCACAGGGGTTCACCGGAAGGGGAGGCATTTGGCTGCAGTACGTACTAAAAGTAAAAATAAAACGTATGGGATTTGGTATGCAGGACAAGTGTCATTGTCACTGAACACTGACAAGTACGCTTGTCAGAATATTGATCTAGGGTTACCGTATAGGCAATGTGTTAACAATTCTGTTTATGACTATCTTTAGCCTTACTGATATAACAATATGATTCTTTATAATTGTAATTATTATATATATTTGTATATCTTAATATAAATCTGTGAAGTAACTTACATTTACATCTATTCATTTGGCAGACACTTTCATCCAAAGCAATTTACATTTGAAGAACAACATACAAGCATCAATAAAGCATCAATACAGTAAGAGATCTACAAGTGACAATTGACACCAGTAAGAGTTATTAGTGTGTACTGCATGAATGGGGTAAATACTTAGGTCAAGACGAGTTAACAATCAAGTTTGCAATCAATACAAGAGCATTGTAAGGAGATAGAAAAAGAGCAGAGGGAGTGCATGTAAGAGGTAATATCAGAGAAAGTGTTCTCTGAAGAGTTTTCAGGAGCTTCTTGAAGTTAGAGAGGGACGCCGCTGCTCTGACGGCGTGTGGCAGCTCGTTCCACCATCGTGGTGTCACAGATGAGAACAGGGACAGAGATTGCTTTGTGTGAAGAGATGGCAGAGCCAGGCGGCGTTCGTTGGAGGAGCGCAGTGGCCGAGAAAGAACGTAAGCTTGTATTATGGAGTTTAGGTAGATGGTGCAGACCCAGTAGTCACTCCGTATACAGCATTAGTGATTGGTAGCCATGGGGAGCCAGTGGAGATCGCGGAGTAATGGAGTGACATGAGTCCTTGAGTCCGCTGCGTTCTGAATCAGTTGTAGGAGTTTTCACCGCACTAACTGAAAGACCTGCTAGGTCCCGCTTGTAAATTAAGTTATCAAATAAAAATAGTTGAGTAAAAAGTAAAATATTTACTCTGTAATTTAGTGGAGTAGAAGTATAATTAGCTGAAAATTGCACAGTACTTGAGTAATGTACACTGAACAAAATTATAAACGCAACAGTTCACTTCCATCATGAGCTGAACTGAAAGATCTAAGACTTTTTTTATGTACACAAAAGGTCTATTTCTGTATTTCTCTATTGTTCACAAATCTGTCAAAATCTGTGTTAGTGAGCACTTCTCCTTTGCCTTAGGCTGGCCACAATAAAAGGCCTCAGGCTGGCCACAATAAAAGGCCACTCCAAAATGAGCACAATCCCACAGATGTCGCAAGTTTTGAAGGAGCGTGCAGTTGGCATGCTGACTGCAGGAATGTCCACCAGAGCTGTTGCCCGTGAATTGAATGTTAATTTCTCTACCATAAGCCGTCATCAAAGGCGTTTCAGAGAATTTGGCAGTACATCCAACCGGCCTCACAACCGCAGACCACGTGTAACCACACCAGCCCAGGACCTCCACATTCAGCATCTTCACCTCCAAGATCGTCTGAGACCAGCCACCCGGACAGCTGCTGCAACAATCGGTTTGCATAACTAAAGAATTTCTGCACAAACCGTCAGGAACCGTCTCAGGGAAGCTCATCTGCATGCTCGTCGTTCTCATCGGGGTCTCGACCTGACAATTTCACACAGCCATTGAAGAGGAGTGGACCAATGTTCCACAACCTGATCAGCTCTATGCGAAGGAGATGTGTTGCACTGCGTGAGGGAAATGGTGGTCACACCAGATACTGACCCCCCCAGACACCCACAATACAGTGAAACTGCCCATTTTCAAGTGGCCTTTTATTGTGGCCAGACTAAGGCACACCTGTGCAATAAGCATGCTGTCTGATCAGCATCTTGATATGCCACACCTGTGAGGTGGATGGATTATCTCGGCAAAGGAGAAGTGCTCACTAACACAGATTTTGAAAGATTTCTGAACAATATTGAGAGAAATAAGCCTTTTGTGTACATAGAGAAAGTCTTAGATCTTTGAGTTCAGCTCATGATGAATGGGGGCAAAAACAAAAGTGTTGCGTTTATAATTTATTTCGGTTTAGTTGGTCGAGGCAGTCGGCCGCCCGCTCTGTATTATATTTATTTAACCTGGTAAGACCCCTTGACATCAGTGATCTCTTTTACAAGGGCGACCTGGCAAAGGTTAAAGGGAGTTTTTCCTTGCCACTGTGGCCAAGTGCTTGCTCAGGATGGGATTTGGGTCTCTGTAAATACTATTACAAAGAGTACGGTGTGGAACTGATCTATGAGATAACTTCAGTTATGATTTGGCGCTATAGAAACTGAAAAGCTTCTGTCCACCACTAGTCATATATAACAGTAAACCTATTATTAAACCTCTTTGGGTTTTGGACTGATGCTCATGTAAAACAAGAGAATCTGTACTCTAGATAATAATCCACAAATTTATTAGTAGCTGCAGCCCTACTAGGAAGCTAATATCAAGTAGTTGTTTCAGTAGAGGAGCATCTGCTTTACAGTTGCTCTCTCTCCCTACTCGCACACAGTTTGGCAGCAGCTGTCTCTAAAGTTAATAAAGACTGTCTGCAGGAAACAGCTCCACACAACAGCAGCTTGTTCTCAAATCCACAGTGAATGAAAACGATGTGCTGTTTAGTTGTGGTCACCCCGCAGTACATAACCACCTCGTCCATCAGTGTACTCGTGACACAGATGTATTGTGTTGAAATATACAGCTGAACTTGTTTCCTGACTCTGTTGTGAGGGACGAAGAAGCAGAGACTTCTGGGTAATTCGATTCCCCTCCTCCCCTCGTGCTGATCTGTTCTGCTGTTGCTGCTTCTTCTTCTCTGCCCGGACCTTTTCTCCACTCAGTAGGTCTGTAAATCTGGCAGCTGTTAGGCACCCATGCGTACGCTGTGAGGGTGTGCTGACAGGGCATGCTGTCTATTTTAATGTGGGAGGCCTCCACAGACTTGACATTCCTGGTCAAGGAGTCAGCTGTGGCAGTAGGACCTCACTGCCTGGGGACACAGTCGTACAACAGTGTGATTGTGCTAAGATCGGCTCACATGTGGCACACTACACAAGGTTTTCCTGCAGGAACACACTCCGCTATGTGCAGACAGGTACTACACATAGAGATGTTCTGTTCATGGCCGTGAGCCTCGTGTTTGTTCGTCCAGTCTCTTACCGGTGGTGAGAGGTCAGCCTGTCAGTTTGTTGCTCGTTATTTAGTCCCTAATTGCTTTTATTGTCTCCTACAAGCGTCAACACGTGAACACTGTCAGTGGAAAGCACATCTGATTAGGTACAATTTTGAGGTACTTCACTTTAGCATTTCCATTTGATGCCACTTTGAATTTCTACTCCAATGCAATTCAAGACAGAAATGTTGTACTTTTTACTGTACTACATTTATTCAACAGCTATAGTCACTCTTTTGTTTTGGAACTACAGTTCCCATAATTTGGGGGCTCTGAGAGATGTTAACAGAAAGCATAAATTTAGTTAGTTTGCTGTGGGACTGCATTTTTAATATAGCCTGTATTTATTAACATATTTGGCAAATTGGCACTTTTAAATGTTTGCCGAATTAACTATTAGCAGTTCCTGTCAGCAGAGTACCCATGAAGTCCTCAGGCAGTTCAAGTCTAAATCTAAAAATATGTGTGTTTTGTATATGTATATCATGTCTAGTGTGTTCAGAGTTATGACTGGTGGAGGAAATATTCAGATCCTTTACTCAAGTAAAAGTACCAATACCACACTCTAAAAATACTCTGAATTGAACTACTTACTTAAGTAAAAGTATGCAAGTATAATCAGGTAAATCTACTAATTATGTATTAAAAGTACTCACTGCTGTAGTTGTTGAGCTGGAGCAAATTTTTTAACTATTTTGTACCGGACTGCAACTAATAGTTATTTTCATCATGGATTCATCTGCTGATTATTTTCTCCATTAATTGATTGTTTGTTTAGTTAAGATTCTGCCGTCACAGTTACCCAGAACCACGGGCGTTCACTCTTTAGTTTACTTATCAGATATTTTTCTCCATCAGCCAATCATGTAGTCGCTGTCAAACTTAAAATCTGTTCTCTCGTCTCTGCTGCTGTCAGCTGTCTTTTCAGTCCAGTTCTCCGCCATCATATTCCCTTCCTGCTGATCAGATCCAGGCCCAGGTCAAGCTCAGCAGGTCAAGATCTTCAGCATTTTCTTCATCCCTTCATCACCACTACCAGTGTCTAGACTCCATCGGGGGTGTACGACTTCACCACCCTCTTTAATGACATATCATTAGGACGGGGTCTAATCGCCAAAGACTAATCACATTTCTCATATTCTTAGTCAAGATGTCAACAAATTGTTGTCATTCCCTCAAATGAAGTCTCTCCTGATTGAAAGAGTGCCATGGAAAGCTGTAGTTTTTCCTCCTGGATTTAACCAGCCTCTGTCTGAGTTAAAGAGAGATTAGATCAGATTGGGTGTCAGGAAGTTCAGCTTTAAAAGTAGAACAATCATGTCATGTTATTGGAAATTGTAGAGGCACTCGAGTAGCGCTTCCACTAATGAGGCCCTCTGTGTATATTTAAGCAGATGCACTGCATGTGATGTCACATTTTACAAGACAAGTTCACTCCGCCGGCTCCGAGGTGAGAGGCCGGGTCCTCGCGGTCCTTAATGAGAGCTGGCAACACTCTCCTGCCGCAACTAAAGAGATCATATCCTTCACTCCGGCTGCTGCAACTAAAATCACATGAAAAGAGATCACATGTAAAAAGACTTAAAGACTGTTACTGTGCAGTGAAGTCCACAAGCATTTAGATGGAGTTGTTTTACGCTTTTGTTTGAGGTCCACAATATTTTTATACAAGTTTTATGTAGTTTAAAGTCTAAAACATAAATATAATTAGCCTTTTTCAGGTCTTTATTTGGGTATTTCCATGGTTTCCAATGAGAAAATTCTATCAAACATCTTCCTGCTTTCCTGCTTTCTTACAGTGCAGACGCTTTGCTGCTTGCTCTTGCCTCTGCTTGCATACTTTTGCTTAAACTCTCTTTTTTTCTGCTAGAAATTATGAGCAGCGGCTCTTTGATACTTTTAAATCACTGGGACTGTCAGATAAAGTAGGCTCTTGCCATACTTTAAACACTTTTATTATATCTTAGTGCTACGCGACTGCAGCCTACCAGTACTGCACTAGCCTGTACTGCAGTGACTGGAGTTATAGCTAATGCTAATTAGCAACAAGATGCCCCCCATCTCCACGGACGACTTCTACAAACTTCTACAGAAAATTGCAGTGCTGGAAACTAAGATCCACAGGTTAGAAGTGAATGTGGAAGTGAATGGACTATGTGGGAATGACATGGACCCAAAACAGTGGACAAGAGCATGCTAACACACGGCTAATTAGCACCAACAAGACTACCAAGAAGCAGGACGCCTGTGTACTGGGTAATAAATCTGAAAGTGGGAGTCCTCCCTGGAGCTCTTGGTGGAAAGCCTATGAATAAATCATTACCTTTGGAAATGGGAGGACGAGTAACAGGCAGAACCCTGAGGTTTGAGATGCGACTGGCTGGCCTGCATTATCATCCAGGCAGAGCGCCTCTTCAACCCCTGTTCTTGGTAGGACACAGCCGTGGACAGCTGCGAAAGGGAGAGTTAGCAACAAACCTCCCCAACAACCGAGTGTGCAACAGCAGAACAGATTTTCACCACTATCGCAGGATCCTGGATCTGCGTCTGAAACATCATACTGCACATCGGGGCCAGTGATGTTGTGAAGCAACAGTCTGAAGTGTTGAAAGAGGACTTTAATAATCTGTTGAACACGGTCAGCTCGTTGAATGCTGAGGTGTTTATCAGTGGTCCTATACCGCCGATCCAAAGAGGAACTGAGAGATTCAGCAGATTGATGGCATTGAACACGTGGCTCTCAACGGCATGTACTGTCCATTCAGTGCATTTCATCGAAAACTTTTACTTCCTGTGGGACCGCAGACATCTTTTTAAGGCAGATGGACTTCGCCTTAACAAGTCAGGAGTAAAATTGTTCAGCTCCGACCTGTTTTACTTTCTGCGTCACTCATCTGTTCCCTCTGCCAAGGACAAGAGACAAGAGGAATCTAAACAAGAAGAAGACATAACACAACACGCCAGAAACCTTGAAGGAGAGCCACCTCAGCCCCCGCCGGAAGAGAGCTCTGATCAAAACCTCAAAGCCTCAACCTCCCCCACTGAAAACCAACAGTGAGGATTCACCATCTTTACCCCAAAATCACCTTCTAGGTCACCCTTATCTCCAGACACACTTTCTCTCCTCTCCCCCCTGTTGGACTTCACTGATCACATGGAAGTCCTGGTTAGAGCTGGGACATAATTCACTCCCCGCACCTTCCCTCGCTCCACTCCCATTTTTTCTACCATAAACCCCCCTCACCGTCCACCTCCAGGTTTGACACGTGTCACAAATACAGCGCCCAACCCGCCTTCCCGCTCCGCAATGGCGTCCAGGCTACAAGGAAAATAGCTCTCATGACTCTTCCCAGGACGAGCCGGGGCCCAGTGTGCTGGTTGTCTTCTCCATCCCTGTCTTGATAAGTAACAGAAAAAGCCTGGTGAATGTGTTAAGAAACAGGAAGCACTCAACATATCCGGCAGATTTAGCATTAGTTCCTCGTCAGCCGCAGCCTGTTGAAAAAAGTGGGCCAGATGTCTTACGGGAATGTAGCTTCTTTTGAAAATTTGGCTCTTCAGCTGAATTCCTCTTCTCGAGCTATTTTTCTAAACTTTTTTGATGACTTTGGTGAACTGCTGTCTATAATCTCTATTGACTTTGACTCTGTGGTTATTGTTGGTGATTTTAACATCCATGTTGACAACCCCCAGGACAGAGCGACTAAAGAACTCATTTCTGTTCTTGATAATTATGGACTGACTCAACATGTGACGAGGCCGAAACACAATAAGGACTTCTCCAAGGGTCTGAACATTTCCAAGGTTGTGGTGACTGATGTTGCTCTCTCTGATCATTCCTGTGTTTTCTTTGAGAGTGCTATCTGCGTGCTGTGTCTGTAGCCTCTGAACTTCTATCCACCAGGGCCTGCAATGAATTTGCCTCCTTCTTCACAGACAAAATTCAAACAATTAGACAAGCAGTCAGTGCCTCCATGTCAGTAACAGGATATGTCTTGTCCCTGTGTCCACTTAAAAACAATTCATATAGCATGAGACAATTTGATTCTATTAACCATAAAAACCTGGAGGACATAATACAACATCTGAAATCCTCCTCATGCTGCCTTGATATTCTGCCAAGAGGTTTTTTCTAAAATGTTTCTAAATGCATGGCCTCAGATTTACTACAAATTGTCAACATGTCTCTCGGGTTTTTCCCCACAGGCCCTGAAAACTGCAGTCATTAAGCCACAGAGCAATCTAGACAGGTCACTAATGAGCAATTATAGGCCCATATCAAATCTCCCATTTTTAAGTAAAGTCATTGAAAAGGCTGTTTTTCAACAGCTTAGTGCTTTCTTGGCACTAAATAACTGTTTTGATGTCTTCCAGTCAGGTTTTCGACCACACCACAGCACTGAGACAGCTCTTGTTAAGGTCTTCAATGACATTTAAACACTGACAGTGGCAGAATTTCAGTCTTAGTATTATTGGATCTCAGTGCTGCATTCGACACGGTCGACCACAACATATTACTGGACAGACTTGAAAACTGGGTTGGACTTTCTGGCACAGTACTAAACTGGTTTGAATCCTATTCAAATGACAGAGACTACTTTGTGTCTATAGGTAATCACACATCTGAGCTAACAAAAATGACATGTGGAGTTCCCCAAGGCTCCATTCTGGGACCTCTTTTGTTTAACATTTACATGCTTCCACTGGCTCAGATTATGAAAAACAACAAAATATGT